>NC_139258.1:50190979-50608362 GCF_977018435.1 Lepisma saccharinum
ACCAAACATTGCAGGGATACATTGGATGTCAAGACACGTGGAAAGAACGTACAAAACAAGAGATTGGAGACATCAAGATTTTGGACGAATTTTTTAAGAATTTTCAAATTTTCAGATAGGAGGCTCCATATAAGGTCAAAAACTACATACTCAGATCTTCACCAAACATTGCAGGGATACATTGGATGTCAAGACACGTGGAAAAAACGTACAAAACAAGAGATTATGAGACATCAAGATTTTCGACGAATTTTTTAAGAATTTTCAAATTTTCAGATAGGAGGTTCCAGATAAGGTCAAAAACTACATACTCAGATCTTCACCAAACGTTGCAGGGATACTTTGCATGTCAAGACACGTGGAAAAAACGTACAAAACAAGAGATTGGAGACATCAAGATTTTCGACGAATTTTTTAAGAATTTTCAAATTTTCAGATGGGAGGTTCCAGATAAGGTCAAAAACGACATACTCAGATCTTCACCAAACTTTGCATGGATACATTGGATGTCAAGACACGTGGAAAAAACGTACAAAACAAGAGATTGGGGTCATCAAGATTTTGCACGGATTTTTTAAGAATTTTCAAATTTTCAGATGGGAGGTTCCAGATAAGGTCAAAAACGACATACTCAGATCTTCACCAAACTTTGCATGGATACATTGGATGTCAAGACACGTGGAAAAAACGTACAAAACAAGAGATTGGAGACATCAAGATTTTGGACGAATTTTTTAAGAATTCTCAAATTTTCAGAAAGGAGGTTCCATATAAGGTCAAAAACTACATACTCAGATCTTCACCAAACTTTGCAGGGATACTTTGGATGTCAAGACACGTGGAAAAAACGTACAAAACAAGAGATTGGGGTCATCAAGATTTTGGACGAATTTTTGAAGAATTTTCAAATTTTCAGATAGGAGGTTCCAGATAAGGTCTAAAACTACATACTCAGATCTCCACCAAACATTGCAGGAATACATTGGATGTCAAGACACGTGGAAAAAACGTACAAAACAAGAGATTGGAGACATCAAGATTTTCGACGAATTTTTGAAGAATTTTCAAATTTTCAGATAGGAGGTTCCAGATAAGGTCAAAAACTACATACTCAGATCTTCACCAAACGTTGCAGGGATACTTTGCATGTCAAGACACGTGGAAAAAACGTACAAAACAAGAGATTGGAGACATCAAGATTTTCGACGAATTTTTTAAGAATTTTCAAATTTTCAGATGGGAGGTTCCAGATAAGGTCAAAAACGACATACTCAGATCTTCACCAAACTTTGCATGGATACATTGGATGTCAAGACACGTGGAAAAAACGTACAAAACAAGAGATTGGAGACATCAAGATTTTGGACGAATTTTTTAAGAATTCTCAAATTTTCAGAAAGGAGGTTCCATATAAGGTCAAAAACTACATACTCTGATCTTCACCAAACTTTGCATGGATACATTATGTGTCAAGACACGTGGAAAAAACGTACAAAACAAAAGATTGGAGACATCAAGATTTTGGTCGAATTTTTTAAGAATTTTCAAATTTTCAGATGGGAGGTTCCAGATAAGGTCAAAAACTACATACTCAGATCTTCACCAAACTTTGCAGGGATACATTGGATGTCAAGACACGTGGAAAAAACGTACAAAAAAGAGATTGGAGACATCAAGATTTTGGACGAATTTTTTAACAATTTTCAAATTTTCAGAAAGGATGTTCCAGATAAGGTCAAAAACGACATACTCAGATCTTCACCAAACTTTGCAGGGATACATTGGATATCAAGACACGTGGAAAAAACGTACAAAACAAGAGATTGGAGACATCAAGATTTTCGACGAATTTTTTAAGAATTTTCAAATTTTCAGATAGGAGGTTCCAGATAAGGTCAAAAACTACATACTCAGATCTTCACCAAACGTTGCAGGGATACTTTGCATGTCAAGACACGTGGAAAAAACGTACAAAACAAAAGATTGGAGACATCAAGATTTTCGACGAATTTTTTAAGAATTTTCAAATTTTCAGATGGGAGGTTCCAGATAAGGTCAAAAACGACATACTCAGATCTTCACCAAACTTTGCATGGATACATTGGATGTCAAGACACGTGGAAAAAACGTACAAAACAAGAGATTGGAGACATCAAGATTTTGGACGAATTTTTTAAGAATTCTCAAATTTTCAGAAAGGAGGTTCCATATAAGGTCAAAAACTACATACTCACATCTTCACCAAACTTTGCAGGGATACTTTGGATGTCAAGACACGTGGAAAAAACGTACAAAACAAGAGATTGGGGTCATCAAGATTTTGGACGAATTTTTTAAGAATTTTCAAATTTTCAGATGGGAGGTTCAATATAAGGTCAAAAACTTCATACTCAGATCTTCACCAAACTTTGCATGGATACATTGGATGTCAAGACACGTGGAAAAAACATACAAAACATAGGATTCGGAACATCAAGATTTTGGTCGAATTTTTTAAGAATTTTCAAATTTTCAGATAGGAGGTTCCATATAAGGTCAAAAACTACATACTCAGATCTTCACCAAACATTGCAGGAATACATTGGATGTCAAGACACGTGGAAAAAACGTACAAAACAAGAGATTGGGGTCATCAAGATTTTGCACGGATTTTTTAGGAATTTTCAAATTTTCAGATGGGAGGTTCCAGATAAGGTCAAAAACTACATACTCAGATCTTCACCAAACTTTGCAGGGATACATTGGATGTCAAGACACGTGGAAAAAACGTACAAAACAAGAGATTGGAGACATCAAGATTTTGGACGAATTTTTTAAGAATTTTCAAATTTTCAGATAGGAGGTTCCATATAAGGTCAAAAACTACATACTCAGATCTTCACCAAACTTTGCATGGATACATTATGTGTCAAGACACGTGGAAAAAACGTACAAAACAAAAGATTGGAGACATCAAGATTTTGGTCGAATTTTTTAAGAATTTTCAAATTTTCAGATGGGAGGTTCCAGATAAGGTCAAAAACTACATACTCAGATCTTCACCAAACTTTGCAGGGATACATTGGATGTCAAGACACGTGGAAAAAACGTACAAAAAAGAGATTGGAGACATCAAGATTTTGGACGAATTTTTTAACAATTTTCAAATTTTCAGAAAGGATGTTCCAGATAAGGTCAAAAACGACATACTCAGATCTTCACCAAACTTTGCAGGGATACATTGGATATCAAGACACGTGGAAAAAACGTACAAAACAAGAGATTGGAGACATCAAGATTTTCGACGAATTTTTTAAGAATTTTCAAATTTTCAGATAGGAGGTTCCAGATAAGGTCAAAAACTACATACTCAGATCTTCACCAAACGTTGCAGGGATACTTTGCATGTCAAGACACGTGGAAAAAACGTACAAAACAAAAGATTGGAGACATCAAGATTTTCGACGAATTTTTTAAGAATTTTCAAATTTTCAGATGGGAGGTTCCAGATAAGGTCAAAAACGACATACTCAGATCTTCACCAAACTTTGCATGGATACATTGGATGTCAAGACACGTGGAAAAAACGTACAAAACAAGAGATTGGAGACATCAAGATTTTGGACGAATTTTTTAAGAATTCTCAAATTTTCAGAAAGGAGGTTCCATATAAGGTCAAAAACTACATACTCAGATCTTCACCAAACTTTGCAGGGATACTTTGGATGTCAAGACACGTGGAAAAAACGTACAAAACAAGAGATTGGGGTCATCAAGATTTTGGACGAATTTTTTAAGAATTTTCAAATTTTCAGATGGGAGGTTCAATATAAGGTCAAAAACTACATACTCAGATCTTCACCAAACTTTGCATGGATACATTGGATGTCAAGACACGTGGAAAAAACATACAAAACATAGGATTCGGAACATCAAGATTTTGGTCGAATTTTTTAAGAATTTTCAAATTTTCAGATAGGAGGTTCCATATAAGGTCAAAAACTACATACTCAGATCTTCACCAAACTTTGCAGGGATACATTGGATGTCAAGACACGTGGAAAAAACGTACAAAACAAGAGATTGGAGACATCAAGATTTTGGACGAATTTTTTAAGAATTCTCAAATTTTCAGAAAGGAGGTTCCATATAAGGTCAAAAACTACATACTCAGATCTTCACCAAACTTTGCAGGGATACTTTGGATGTCAAGACACGTGGAAAAAACGTACAAAACAAGAGATTGGAGACATCAAGATTTTGGACGAATTTTTTAAGAATTTTCAAATTTTCAGATAGGAGGTTCCAGATAAGGTCAAAAACTACATACTCAGATCTTCACCAAACTTTGCAGGGATACATTGGATGTCAAGACACGTGGAAAAAACGTACAAAACAAGAGATTGGGGTCATCAAGATTTTGGACGGATTTTTTAGGAATTTTCAAATTTTCAGATGGGAGGTTCCAGATAAGGTCAAAAACAACATACTCAGATCTTCACCAAACATTGCAGGGATACATTGGATGTCAAGACACGTGGAAAAAACGTACAAAACAAGAGATTGGAGACATCAAAATTTTGGACGAATTTTTTAAGAATTTTCAAATTTTCAGATAGGAGGTTCCAGATGAGGTCAAAAACTACATACTCAGATCTTCACCAAACTTTGCAGGAATACTTTGCATGTCAAGACACGTGGAAAAAACGTACAAAACAAGAGATCGGAGACATCAAGATTTTCGACGAATTTTTTAAGAATTTTCAAATTTTCAGATGGGAGGTTCCAGATAAGGTCAAAAACGACATACTCAGATCTTCACCAAACTTTGCATGGATACATTGGATGTCAAGACACGTGGAAAAAACATACAAAACATAGGATTGGTGACATCAAGATTTTGGACGAATTTTTTAAGAATTTTCAAATTTTCAGATAGGAGGTTCCATATAAGGTCAAAAACTACATACTCAGATCTTCACCAAACTTTGCAGGGATACATTGGATGTCAAGACACGTGGAAAAAACGTACAAAACAAGAGATTGGAGACATCAAGATTTTCGACGAATTTTTTAAGAATTTTCAAATTTTCAGAAAGGATGTTCCAGATAAGGTCAAAAACGACATACTCAGATCTTCACCAAACTTTGCAGGGATCCATTGGAGGTCGAGACACGTGGAAAAAACGTACAAAACAAGAGATTGGAGACATCAAGATTTTGGACGAATTTTTGACGAATTTTCAAATTTTCAGATAGGAGGTTCCAGATAAGGTCTAAAACTACATACTCAGATCTCCACCAAACATTGCAGGAATACATTGGATGTCAAGACACGTGGAAAAAACGTACAAAACAAGAGATTGGAGACATCAAGATTTTCGACGAATTTTTGAAGAATTTTCAAATTTTCAGATAGGAGGTTCCAGATAAGGTCAAAAACTACATACTCAGATCTTCACCAAACGTTGCAGGGATACTTTGCATGTCAAGACACGTGGAAAAAACGTACAAAACAAGAGATTGGAGACATCAAGATTTTCGACGAATTTTTTAAGAATTTTCAAATTTTCAGATGGGAGGTTCCAGATAAGGTCAAAAACGACATACTCAGATCTTCACCAAACTTTGCATGGATACATTGGATGTCAAGACACGTGGAAAAAACGTACAAAACAAGAGATTGGAGACATCAAGATTTTGGACGAATTTTTTAAGAATTCTCAAATTTTCAGAAAGGAGGTTCCATATAAGGTCAAAAACTACATACTCTGATCTTCACCAAACTTTGCATGGATACATTATGTGTCAAGACACGTGGAAAAAACGTACAAAACAAAAGATTGGAGACATCAAGATTTTGGTCGAATTTTTTAAGAATTTTCAAATTTTCAGATGGGAGGTTCCAGATAAGGTCAAAAACTACATACTCAGATCTTCACCAAACTTTGCAGGGATACATTGGATGTCAAGACACGTGGAAAAAACGTACAAAAAAGAGATTGGAGACATCAAGATTTTGGACGAATTTTTTAACAATTTTCAAATTTTCAGAAAGGATGTTCCAGATAAGGTCAAAAACGACATACTCAGATCTTCACCAAACTTTGCAGGGATACATTGGATATCAAGACACGTGGAAAAAACGTACAAAACAAGAGATTGGAGACATCAAGATTTTCGACGAATTTTTTAAGAATTTTCAAATTTTCAGATAGGAGGTTCCAGATAAGGTCAAAAACTACATACTCAGATCTTCACCAAACGTTGCAGGGATACTTTGCATGTCAAGACACGTGGAAAAAACGTACAAAACAAAAGATTGGAGACATCAAGATTTTCGACGAATTTTTTAAGAATTTTCAAATTTTCAGATGGAAGGTTCCAGATAAGGTCAAAAACGACATACTCAGATCTTCACCAAACTTTGCATGGATACATTGGATGTCAAGACACGTGGAAAAAACGTACAAAACAAGAGATTGGAGACATCAAGATTTTGGACGAATTTTTTAAGAATTCTCAAATTTTCAGAAAGGAGGTTCCATATAAGGTCAAAAACTACATACTCAGATCTTCACCAAACTTTGCAGGGATACTTTGGATGTCAAGACACGTGGAAAAAACGTACAAAACAAGAGATTGGGGTCATCAAGATTTTGGACGAATTTTTTAAGAATTTTCAAATTTTCAGATGGGAGGTTCAATATAAGGTCAAAAACTTCATACTCAGATCTTCACCAAACTTTGCATGGATACATTGGATGTCAAGACACGTGGAAAAAACATACAAAACATAGGATTCGGAACATCAAGATTTTGGTCGAATTTTTTAAGAATTTTCAAATTTTCAGATAGGAGGTTCCATATAAGGTCAAAAACTACATACTCAGATCTTCACCAAACATTGCAGGAATACATTGGATGTCAAGACACGTGGAAAAAACGTACAAAACAAGAGATTGGGGTCATCAAGATTTTGCACGGATTTTTTAGGAATTTTCAAATTTTCAGATGGGAGGTTCCAGATAAGGTCAAAAACTACATACTCAGATCTTCACCAAACTTTGCAGGGATACATTGGATGTCAAGACACGTGGAAAAAACGTACAAAACAAGAGATTGGAGACATCAAGATTTTGGACGAATTTTTTAAGAATTTTCAAATTTTCAGATAGGAGGTTCCATATAAGGTCAAAAACTACATACTCAGATCTTCACCAAACTTTGCATGGATACATTATGTGTCAAGACACGTGGAAAAAACGTACAAAACAAAAGATTGGAGACATCAAGATTTTGGTCGAATTTTTTAAGAATTTTCAAATTTTCAGATGGGAGGTTCCAGATAAGGTCAAAAACTACATACTCAGATCTTCACCAAACTTTGCAGGGATACATTGGATGTCAAGACACGTGGAAAAAACGTACAAAAAAGAGATTGGAGACATCAAGATTTTGGACGAATTTTTTAACAATTTTCAAATTTTCAGAAAGGATGTTCCAGATAAGGTCAAAAACGACATACTCAGATCTTCACCAAACTTTGCAGGGATACATTGGATATCAAGACACGTGGAAAAAACGTACAAAACAAGAGATTGGAGACATCAAGATTTTGGACGAATTTTTTAAGAATTTTCAAATTTTCAGATAGGAGGTTCCAGATAAGGTCAAAAACTACATACTCAGATCTTCACCAAACTTTGCAGGGATACATTGGATGTCAAGACACGTGGAAAAAACGTACAAAACAAGAGATTGGAGACATCAAGATTTTGGACGAATTTTTTAAGAATTTTCAAATTTTCAGATAGGAGGTTCTAGATGAGGTCAAAAACTACATACTCAGATCTTCACCAAACTTTGCAGGAATCCTTTGCATGTCAAGACACGTGGAAAAAACGTACAAAACAAGAGATCGGAGACATCAAGATTTTCGACGAATTTTTTAAGAATTTTCAAATTTTCAGATGGGAGGTTCCAGATAAGGTCAAAAACGACATACTCAGATCTTCACCAAACTTTGCAGGGATCCATTGGAGGTCGAGACACGTGGAAAAAACGTACAAAACAAGAGATTGGAGACATCAAGATTTTGGACGAATTTTTTAAGAATTTTCAAATTTTCAGATAGGAGGTTCCATATAAGGTCAAAAACTACATACTCAGATCTTCACCAAACTTTGCAGGGATACATTGGATGTCAAGACACGTGGAAAAAACGTACAAAACAAGAGATTGGAGACATCAAGATTTTGGACGATTTTTTTAAAAATTTTCAAATTTTCAGAAATGCGGTTCCAGATAAGGTCAAAAACTACATACTCAGATCTTCACCAAACTTTGCAGGGATACATTGGATGTCAAGACACGTGGAAAAAACGTACAAAACAAGAGATTCGGGTCAACAAGATTTTGGACGGATTTTTTAGGAATTTTCAAATTTTCAGATGGGAGGTTCCAGATAAGGTCAAAAACTACATACTCAGATCTTCACCAAACTCTGCAGGGATACATTGTATGTCAAGACACGTGGAAAAAACATACAAAACATAGGATTGGGGACATCAAGATTTTGTTAAATTCTTTTAAGAATTTTCAAATTTTCAGATAGGAGGTTCCATATAAGGTCAAAAACTACATACTCAGATCTTCACCAAACATTGCAGGGATACATTGGATGTCAAGACACGTGGAAAGAACGTACAAAACAAGAGATTGGAGACATCAAGATTTTGGACGAATTTTTTAAGAATTTTCAAATTTTCAGATAGGAGGCTCCATATAAGGTCAAAAACTACATACTCAGATCTTCACCAAACATTGCAGGGATACATTGTATGTCAAGACACGTGGAAAAAACGTACAAAACAAGAGATTATGAGACATCAAGATTTTCGACGAATTTTTTAAGAATTTTCAAATTTTCAGATAGGAGGTTCCAGATAAGGTCAAAAACTACATACTCAGATCTTCACCAAACGTTGCAGGGATACTTTGCATGTCAAGACACGTGGAAAAAACGTACAAAACAAGAGATTGGAGACATCAAGATTTTCGACGAATTTTTTAAGAATTTTCAAATTTTCAGATGGGAGGTTCCAGATAAGGTCAAAAACGACATACTCAGATCTTCACCAAACTTTGCATGGATACATTGGATGTCAAGACACGTGGAAAAAACGTACAAAACAAGAGATTGGGGTCATCAAGATTTTGCACGGATTTTTTAAGAATTTTCAAATTTTCAGATGGGAGGTTCCAGATAAGGTCAAAAACGACATACTCAGATCTTCACCAAACTTTGCATGGATACATTGGATGTCAAGACACGTGGAAAAAACGTACAAAACAAGAGATTGGAGACATCAAGATTTTGGACGAATTTTTTAAGAATTCTCAAATTTTCAGAAAGGAGGTTCCATATAAGGTCAAAAACTACATACTCAGATCTTCACCAAACTTTGCAGGGATACTTTGGATGTCAAGACACGTGGAAAAAACGTACAAAACAAGAGATTGGGGTCATCAAGATTTTGGACGAATTTTTGAAGAATTTTCAAATTTTCAGATAGGAGGTTCCAGATAAGGTCTAAAACTACATACTCAGATCTCCACCAAACATTGCAGGAATACATTGGATGTCAAGACACGTGGAAAAAACGTACAAAACAAGAGATTGGAGACATCAAGATTTTCGACGAATTTTTGAAGAATTTTCAAATTTTCAGATAGGAGGTTCCAGATAAGGTCAAAAACTACATACTCAGATCTTCACCAAACGTTGCAGGGATACTTTGCATGTCAAGACACGTGGAAAAAACGTACAAAACAAGAGATTGGAGACATCAAGATTTTCGACGAATTTTTTAAGAATTTTCAAATTTTCAGATGGGAGGTTCCAGATAAGGTCAAAAACGACATACTCAGATCTTCACCAAACTTTGCATGGATACATTGGATGTCAAGACACGTGGAAAAAACGTACAAAACAAGAGATTGGAGACATCAAGATTTTGGACGAATTTTTTAAGAATTCTCAAATTTTCAGAAAGGAGGTTCCATATAAGGTCAAAAACTACATACTCTGATCTTCACCAAACTTTGCATGGATACATTATGTGTCAAGACACGTGGAAAAAACGTACAAAACAAAAGATTGGAGACATCAAGATTTTGGTCGAATTTTTTAAGAATTTTCAAATTTTCAGATGGGAGGTTCCAGATAAGGTCAAAAACGACATACTCAGATCTTCACCAAACTTTGCAGGGATACATTGGATGTCAAGACACGTGGAAAAAACGTACAAAAAAGAGATTGGAGACATCAAGATTTTGGACGAATTTTTTAACAATTTTCAAATTTTCAGAAAGGATGTTCCAGATAAGGTCAAAAACGACATACTCAGATCTTCACCAAACTTTGCAGGGATACATTGGATATCAAGACACGTGGAAAAAACGTACAAAACAAGAGATTGGAGACATCAAGATTTTCGACGAATTTTTTAAGAATTTTCAAATTTTCAGATAGGAGGTTCCAGATAAGGTCAAAAACTACATACTCAGATCTTCACCAAACGTTGCAGGGATACTTTGCATGTCAAGACACGTGGAAAAAACGTACAAAACAAAAGATTGGAGACATCAAGATTTTCGACGAATTTTTTAAGAATTTTCAAATTTTCAGATGGGAGGTTCCAGATAAGGTCAAAAACGACATACTCAGATCTTCACCAAACTTTGCATGGATACATTGGATGTCAAGACACGTGGAAAAAACGTACAAAACAAGAGATTGGAGACATCAAGATTTTGGACGAATTTTTTAAGAATTCTCAAATTTTCAGAAAGGAGGTTCCATATAAGGTCAAAAACTACATACTCAGATCTTCACCAAACTTTGCAGGGATACTTTGGATGTCAAGACACGTGGAAAAAACGTACAAAACAAGAGATTGGGGTCATCAAGATTTTGGACGAATTTTTTAAGAATTTTCAAATTTTCAGATGGGAGGTTCAATATAAGGTCAAAAACTTCATACTCAGATCTTCACCAAACTTTGCATGGATACATTGGATGTCAAGACACGTGGAAAAAACATACAAAACATAGGATTCGGAACATCAAGATTTTGGTCGAATTTTTTAAGAATTTTCAAATTTTCAGATAGGAGGTTCCATATAAGGTCAAAAACTACATACTCAGATCTTCACCAAACATTGCAGGAATACATTGGATGTCAAGACACGTGGAAAAAACGTACAAAACAAGAGATTGGGGTCATCAAGATTTTGCACGGATTTTTTAGGAATTTTCAAATTTTCAGATGGGAGGTTCCAGATAAGGTCAAAAACTACATACTCAGATCTTCACCAAACTTTGCAGGGATACATTGGATGTCAAGACACGTGGAAAAAACGTACAAAACAAGAGATTGGAGACATCAAGATTTTGGACGAATTTTTTAAGAATTTTCAAATTTTCAGATAGGAGGTTCCATATAAGGTCAAAAACTACATACTCAGATCTTCACCAAACTTTGCATGGATACATTATGTGTCAAGACACGTGGAAAAAACGTACAAAACAAAAGATTGGAGACATCAAGATTTTGGTCGAATTTTTTAAGAATTTTCAAATTTTCAGATGGGAGGTTCCAGATAAGGTCAAAAACTACATACTCAGATCTTCACCAAACTTTGCAGGGATACATTGGATGTCAAGACACGTGGAAAAAACGTACAAAAAAGAGATTGGAGACATCAAGATTTTGGACGAATTTTTTAACAATTTTCAAATTTTCAGAAAGGATGTTCCAGATAAGGTCAAAAACGACATACTCAGATCTTCACCAAACTTTGCAGGGATACATTGGATATCAAGACACGTGGAAAAAACGTACAAAACAAGAGATTGGAGACATCAAGATTTTGGACGAATTTTTTAAGAATTTTCAAATTTTCAGATAGGAGGTTCCAGATAAGGTCAAAAACTACATACTCAGATCTTCACCAAACTTTGCAGGGATACATTGGATGTCAAGACACGTGGAAAAAACGTACAAAACAAGAGATTGGAGACATCAAGATTTTGGACGAATTTTTTAAGAATTTTCAAATTTTCAGATAGGAGGTTCTAGATGAGGTCAAAAACTACATACTCAGATCTTCACCAAACTTTGCAGGAATACTTTGCATGTCAAGACACGTGGAAAAAACGTACAAAACAAGAGATCGGAGACATCAAGATTTTCGACGAATTTTTTAAGAATTTTCAAATTTTCAGATGGGAGGTTCCAGATAAGGTCAAAAACGACATACTCAGATCTTCACCAAACTTTGCAGGGATCCATTGGAGGTCGAGACACGTGGAAAAAACGTACAAAACAAGAGATTGGAGACATCAAGATTTTGGACGAATTTTTTAAGAATTTTCAAATTTTCAGATAGGAGGTTCCATATAAGGTCAAAAACTACATACTCAGATCTTCACCAAACTTTGCAGGGATACATTGGATGTCAAGACACGTGGAAAAAACGTACAAAACAAGAGATTCGGGTCAACAAGATTTTGGACGGATTTTTTAGGAATTTTCAAATTTTCAGAAATGCGGTTCCAGATAAGGTCAAAAACTACATACTCAGATCTTCACCAAACTCTGCAGGGATACATTGTATGTCAAGACACGTGGAAAAAACATACAAAACATAGGATTGGGGACATCAAGATTTTGTTAAATTCTTTTAAGAATTTTCAAATTTTCAGATAGGAGGTTCCATATAAGGTCAAAAACTACATACTCAGATCTTCACCAAACATTGCAGGGATACATTGGATGTCAAGACACGTGGAAAGAACGTACAAAACAAGAGATTGGAGACATCAAGATTTTGGACGAATTTTTTAAGAATTTTCAAATTTTCAGATAGGAGGCTCCATATAAGGTCAAAAACTACATACTCAGATCTTCACCAAACATTGCAGGGATACATTGGATGTCAAGACACGTGGAAAAAACGTACAAAACAAGAGATTATGAGACATCAAGATTTTCGACGAATTTTTTAAGAATTTTCAAATTTTCAGATAGGAGGTTCCAGATAAGGTCAAAAACTACATACTCAGATCTTCACCAAACGTTGCAGGGATACTTTGCATGTCAAGACACGTGGAAAAAACGTACAAAACAAGAGATTGGAGACATCAAGATTTTCGACGAATTTTTTAAGAATTTTCAAATTTTCAGATGGGAGGTTCCAGATAAGGTCAAAAACGACATACTCAGATCTTCACCAAACTTTGCATGGATACATTGGATGTCAAGACACGTGGAAAAAACGTACAAAACAAGAGATTGGGTCATCAAGATTTTGCACGGATTTTTTAAGAATTTTCAAATTTTCAGATGGGAGGTTCCAGATAAGGTCAAAAACGACATACTCAGATCTTCACCAAACTTTGCATGGATACATTGGATGTCAAGACACGTGGAAAAAACGTACAAAACAAGAGATTGGAGACATCAAGATTTTGGACGAATTTTTTAAGAATTCTCAAATTTTCAGAAAGGAGGTTCCATATAAGGTCAAAAACTACATACTCAGATCTTCACCAAACTTTGCAGGGATACTTTGGATGTCAAGACACGTGGAAAAAACGTACAAAACAAGAGATTGGGGTCATCAAGATTTTGGACGAATTTTTGAAGAATTTTCAAATTTTCAGATAGGAGGTTCCAGATAAGGTCTAAAACTACATACTCAGATCTCCACCAAACATTGCAGGAATACATTGGATGTCAAGACACGTGGAAAAAACGTACAAAACAAGAGATTGGAGACATCAAGATTTTCGACGAATTTTTGAAGAATTTTCAAATTTTCAGATAGGAGGTTCCAGATAAGGTCAAAAACTACATACTCAGATCTTCACCAAACGTTGCAGGGATACTTTGCATGTCAAGACACGTGGAAAAAACGTACAAAACAAGAGATTGGAGACATCAAGATTTTCGACGAATTTTTTAAGAATTTTCAAATTTTCAGATGGGAGGTTCCAGATAAGGTCAAAAACGACACACTCAGATCTTCACCAAACTTTGCATGGATACATTGGATGTCAAGACACGTGGAAAAAACGTACAAAACAAGAGATTGGAGACATCAAGATTTTGGACGAATTTTTTAAGAATTCTCAAATTTTCAGAAAGGAGGTTCCATATAAGGTCAAAAACTACATACTCTGATCTTCACCAAACTTTGCATGGATACATTATGTGTCAAGAGACGTGGAAAAAACGTACAAAACAAAAGATTGGAGACATCAAGATTTTGGTCGAATTTTTTAAGAATTTTCAAATTTTCAGATGGGAGGTTCCAGATAAGGTCAAAAACTACATACTCAGATCTTCACCAAACTTTGCAGGGATACATTGGATGTCAAGACACGTGGAAAAAACGTACAAAAAAGAGATTGGAGACATCAAGATTTTGGACGAATTTTTTAACAATTTTCAAATTTTCAGAAAGGATGTTCCAGATAAGGTCAAAAACGACATACTCAGATCTTCACCAAACTTTGCAGGGATACATTGGATATCAAGACACGTGGAAAAAACGTACAAAACAAGAGATTGGAGACATCAAGATTTTCGACGAATTTTTTAAGAATTTTCAAATTTTCAGATAGGAGGTTCCAGATAAGGTCAAAAACTACATACTCAGATCTTCACCAAACGTTGCAGGGATACTTTGCATGTCAAGACACGTGGAAAAAACGTACAAAACAAAAGATTGGAGACATCAAGATTTTCGACGAATTTTTTAAGAATTTTCAAATTTTCAGATGGGAGGTTCCAGATAAGGTCAAAAACGACATACTCAGATCTTCACCAAACTTTGCATGGATACATTGGATGTCAAGACACGTGGAAAAAACGTACAAAACAAGAGATTGGAGACATCAAGATTTTGGACGAATTTTTTAAGAATTCTCAAATTTTCAGAAAGGAGGTTCCATATAAGGTCAAAAACTACATACTCAGATCTTCACCAAACTTTGCAGGGATACTTTGGATGTCAAGACACGTGGAAAAAACGTACAAAACAAGAGATTGGGGTCATCAAGATTTTGGACGAATTTTTTAAGAATTTTCAAATTTTCAGATGGGAGGTTCAATATAAGGTCAAAAACTTCATACTCAGATCTTCACCAAACTTTGCATGGATACATTGGATGTCAAGACACGTGGAAAAAACATACAAAACATAGGATTCGGAACATCAAGATTTTGGTCGAATTTTTTAAGAATTTTCAAATTTTCAGATAGGAGGTTCCATATAAGGTCAAAAACTACATACTCAGATCTTCACTAAACATTGCAGGAATACATTGGATGTCAAGACACGTGGAAAAAACGTACAAAACAAGAGATTGGGGTCATCAAGATTTTGCACGGATTTTTTAGGAATTTTCAAATTTTCAGATGGGAGGTTCCAGATAAGGTCAAAAACTACATACTCAGATCTTCACCAAACTTTGCAGGGATACATTGGATGTCAAGACACGTGGAAAAAACGTACAAAACAAGAGATTGGAGACATCAAGATTTTGGACGAATTTTTTAAGAATTTTCAAATTTTCAGAAAGGAGGTTCCATATAAGGTCAAAAACTACATACTCAGATCTTCACCAAACTTTGCATGGATACATTATGTGTCAAGACACGTGGAAAAAACGTACAAAACAAAAGATTGGAGACATCAAGATTTTGGTCGAATTTTTTAAGAATTTTCAAATTTTCAGATGGGAGGTTCCAGATAAGGTCAAAAACGACATACTCAGATCTTCACCAAACTTTGCAGGGATACATTGGATATCAAGACACGTGGAAAAAACGTACAAAACAAGAGATTGGAGACATCAAGATTTTGGACGAATTTTTTAAGAATTTTCAAATTTTCAGATAGGAGGTTCCAGATAAGGTCAAAAACTACATACTCAGATCTTCACCAAACTTTGCAGGGATACATTGGATGTCAAGACACGTGGAAAAAACGTACAAAACAAGAGATTGGAGACATCAAGATTTTGGACGAATTTTTTAAGAATTTTCAAATTTTCAGATAGGAGGTTCTAGATGAGGTCAAAAACTACATACTCAGATCTTCACCAAACTTTGCAGGAATACTTTGCATGTCAAGACACGTGGAAAAAACGTACAAAACAAGAGATCGGAGACATCAAGATTTTCGACGAATTTTTTAAGAATTTTCAAATTTTCAGATGGGAGGTTCCAGATAAGGTCAAAAACGACATACTCAGATCTTCACCAAACTTTGCAGGGATCCATTGGAGGTCGAGACACGTGGAAAAAACGTACAAAACAAGAGATTGGAGACATCAAGATTTTGGACGAATTTTTTAAGAATTTTCAAATTTTCAGATAGGAGGTTCCATATAAGGTCAAAAACTACATACTCAGATCTTCACCAAACTTTGCAGGGATACATTGGATGTCAAGACACGTGGAAAAAACGTACAAAACAAGAGATTGGAGACATCAAGATTTTGGACGATTTTTTTAAAAATTTTCAAATTTTCAGAAATGCGGTTCCAGATAAGGTCAAAAACTACATACTCAGATCTTCACCAAACTTTGCAGGGATACATTGGATGTCAAGACACGTGGAAAAAACGTACAAAACAAGAGATTCGGGTCAACAAGATTTTGGACGGATTTTTTAGGAATTTTCAAATTTTCAGATGGGAGGTTCCAGATAAGGTCAAAAACTACATACTCAGATCTTCACCAAACTCTGCAGGGATACATTGTATGTCAAGACACGTGGAAAAAACATACAAAACATAGGATTGGGGACATCAAGATTTTGTTAAATTCTTTTAAGAATTTTCAAATTTTCAGATAGGAGGTTCCATATAAGGTCAAAAACTACATACTCAGATCTTCACCAAACATTGCAGGGATACATTGGATGTCAAGACACGTGGAAAGAACGTACAAAACAAGAGATTGGAGACATCAAGATTTTGGACGAATTTTTTAAGAATTTTCAAATTTTCAGATAGGAGGCTCCATATAAGGTCAAAAACTACATACTCAGATCTTCACCAAACATTGCAGGGATACATTGGATGTCAAGACACGTGGAAAAAACGTACAAAACAAGAGATTATGAGACATCAAGATTTTCGACGAATTTTTTAAGAATTTTCAAATTTTCAGATAGGAGGTTCCAGATAAGGTCAAAAACTACATATTCAGATCTTCACCAAACGTTGCAGGGATACTTTGCATGTCAAGACACGTGGAAAAAACGTACAAAACAAGAGATTGGAGACATCAAGATTTTCGACGAATTTTTTAAGAATTTTCAAATTTTCAGATGGGAGGTTCCAGATAAGGTCAAAAACGACATACTCAGATCTTCACCAAACTTTGCATGGATACATTGGATGTCAAGACACGTGGAAAAAACGTACAAAACAAGAGATTGGGGTCATCAAGATTTTGCACGGATTTTTTAAGAATTTTCAAATTTTCAGATGGGAGGTTCCAGATAAGGTCAAAAACGACATACTCAGATCTTCACCAAACTTTGCATGGATACATTGGATGTCAAGACACGTGGAAAAAACGTACAAAACAAGAGATTGGAGACATCAAGATTTTGGACGAATTTTTTAAGAATTCTCAAATTTTCAGAAAGGAGGTTCCATATAAGGTCAAAAACTACATACTCAGATCTTCACCAAACTTTGCAGGGATACTTTGGATGTCAAGACACGTGGAAAAAACGTACAAAACAAGAGATTGGGGTCATCAAGATTTTGGACGAATTTTTTAAGAATTTTCAAATTTTCAGATGGGAGGTTCAATATAAGGTCAAAAACTACATACTCAGATCTTCACCAAACTTTGCATGGATACATTGGATGTCAAGACACGTGGAAAAAACATACAAAACATAGGATTCGGAACATCAAGATTTTGGTCGAATTTTTTAAGAATTTTCAAATTTTCAGATAGGAAGTTCCATATAAGGTCAAAAACTACATACTCAGATCTTCACCAAACTTTGCAGGGATACATTGGATGTCAAGACACGTGGAAAAAACGTACAAAACAAGAGATTGGAGACATCAAGATTTTCGACGAATTTTTTAAGAATTTTCAAATTTTCAGAAAGGATGTTCCAGATAAGGTCAAAAACGACATACTCAGATCTTCACCAAACTTTGCAGGGATACATTGGAGGTCGAGACACGTGGAAAAAACGTACAAAACAAGAGATTGGAGACATCAAGATTTTGGACGAATTTTTGAAGAATTTTCAAATTTTCTGATAGGAGGTCCCAGATAAGGTCAAAAACTACATACTCAGATCTCCACCAAACATTGCAGGGATACATTGGATGTCAAGACACGTGGAAAAAACGTACAAAACAAGAGATTGGAGACATCAAGATTTTCGACGAATTTTTGAAGAATTTTCAAATTTTCAGATAGGAGGTTCCAGATAAGGTCAAAAACTACATACTCAGATCTTCACCAAACGTTGCAGGGATACTTTGCATGTCAAGACACGTGGAAAAAACGTACAAAACAAGAGATTGGAGACATCAAGGTTTTCGACGAATTTTTTAAGAATTTTCAAATTTTCAGATGGGAGGTTCCAGATAAGGTCAAAAACGACATACTCAGATCTTCACCAAACTTTGCATGGATACATTGGATGTCAAGACACGTGGAAAAAACGTACAAAACAAGAGATTGGGGTCATCAAGATTTTGCACGGATTTTTTAAGAATTTTCAAATTTTCAGATGGGAGGTTCCAGATAAGGTCAAAAACGACATACTCAGATCTTCACCAAACTTTGCATGGATACATTGGATGTCAAGACACGTGGAAAAAACGTACAAAACAAGAGATTGGAGACATCAAGATTTTGGACGAATTTTTTAAGAATTCTCAAATTTTCAGAAAGGAGGTTCCATATAAGGTCAAAAACTACATACTCAGATCTTCACCAAACTTTGCAGGGATACTTTGGATGTCAAGACACGTGGAAAAAACGTACAAAACAAGAGATTGGAGACATCAAGATTTTGGATGAATTTTTTAAGAATTTTCAAATTTTCAGATAGGAGGTTCCAGATAAGGTCAAAAACTACATACTCAGATCTTCACCAAACTTTGCAGGGATACATTGGATGTCAAGACACGTGGAAAAAACGTACAAAACAAGAGATTGGGGTCATCAAGATTTTGAACGGATTTTTTAGGAATTTTCAAATTTTCAGATGGGAGGTTCCAGATAAGGTCAAAAACTACATACTCAGATCTTCACCAAACATTGCAGGGATACATTGGATGTCAAGACACGTGGAAAAAACGTACAAAACAAGAGATTGGAGACATCAAAATTTTGGACGAATTTTTTAAGAATTTTCAAATTTTCAGATAGGAGGTTCCAGATGAGGTCAAAAACTACATACTCAGATCTTCACCAAACTTTGCAGGAATACTTTGCATGTCAAGACACGTGGAAAAAACGTACAAAACAAGAGATCGGAGACATCAAGATTTTCGACGAATTTTTTAAGAATTTTCAAATTTTCAGATGGGAGGTTCCAGATAAGGTCAAAAACGACATACTCAGATCTTCACCAAACTTTGCATGGATACATTGGATGTCAAGACACGTGGAAAAAACATACAAAACATAGGATTGGTGACATCAAGATTTTGGACGAATTTTTTAAGAATTTTCAAATTTTCAGATAGGAGGTTCCATATAAGGTCAAAAACTACATACTCAGATCTTCACCAAACTTTGCAGGGATACATTGGAGGTCGAGACACGTGGAAAAAAAGTACAAAACAAGAGATTGGGGTCATCAAGATTTTGGACGGATTTTTTAGGAATTTTCAAATTTTCAGATGGGAGGTTCCAGATAAGGTCAAAAACTACATACTCAGATCTTCACCAAACATTGCAGGGATACATTGGATGTCAAGACACGTGGAAAAAACGTACAAAACAAGAGATTGGAGACATCAAGATTTTGGACGAATTTTTTAAGAATTTTCAAATTTTCAGATAGGAGGTTCCAGATGAGGTCAAAAACTACATACTCAGATCTTCACCAAACTTTGCAGGAATACTTTGCATGTCAAGACACGTGGAAAAAACGTACAAAACAAGAGATCGGAGACATCAAGATTTTCGACGAATTTTTTAAGAATTTTCAAATTTTCAGATGGGAGGTTCCAGATAAGGTCAAAAACGACATACTCAGATCTTCACCAAACTTTGCAGGGATCCATTGGAGGTCGAGACACGTGGAAAAAACGTACAAAACAAGAGATTGGAGACATCAAGATTTTGGACGAATTTTTTAAGAATTTTCAAATTTTCAGATAGGAGGTTCCATATAAGGTCAAAAACTACATACTCAGATCTTCACCAAACTTTGCAGGGATACATTGGATGTCAAGACACGTGGAAAAAACGTACAAAACAAGAGATTGGAGACATCAAGATTTTCGACGAATTTTTTAAGAATTTTCAAATTTTCAGAAAGGATGTTCCAGATAAGGTCAAAAACGACATACTCAGATCTTCACCAAACTTTGCAGGGATCCATTGGAGGTCGAGACACGTGGAAAAAACGTACAAAACAAGAGATTGGAGACATCAAGATTTTGGACGAATTTTTGAAGAATTTTCAAATTTTCAGATAGGAGGTTCCAGATAAGGTCTAAAACTACATACTCAGATCTCCACCAAACATTGCAGGAATACATTGGATGTCAAGACACGTGGAAAAAACGTACAAAACAAGAGATTTTAGACATCAAGATTTTCGACGAATTTTTGAAGAATTTTCAAATTTTCAGATAGGAGGTTCCAGATAAGTTCAAAAACTACATACTCAGATCTTCACCAAACGTTGCAGGGATACTTTGCATGTCAAGACACGTGGAAAAAACGTACAAAACAAAAGATTGGAGACATCAAGATTTTCGACGAATTTTTTAAGAATTTTCAAATTTTCAGATGGGAGGTTCCAGATGAGGTCAAAAACGACATACTCAGATCTTCACCAAACTTTGCAGGAATACTTTGCATGTCAAGACACGTGGAAAAAACGTACAAAACAAGAGATCGGAGACATCAAGATTTTCGACGAATTTTTTAAGAATTTTCAAATTTTCAGATGGGAGGTTCCAGATAAGGTCAAAAACGACATACTCAGATCTTCACCAAACTTTGCAGGGATCCATTGGAGGTCGAGACACGTGGAAAAAACGTACAAAACAAGAGATTGGAGACATCAAGATTTTGGACGAATTTTTTAAGAATTTTCAAATTTTCAGATAGGAGGTTCCATATAAGGTCAAAAACTACATACTCAGATCTTCACCAAACTTTGCAGGGATACATTGGATGTCAAGACACGTGGAAAAAACGTACAAAACAAGAGATTGGAGACATCAAGATTTTCGACGAATTTTTTAAGAATTTTCAAATTTTCAGAAAGGATGTTCCAGATAAGGTCAAAAACGACATACTCAGATCTTCACCAAACTTTGCAGGGATCCATTGGAGGTCGAGACACGTGGAAAAAACGTACAAAACAAGAGATTGGAGACATCAAGATTTTGGACGAATTTTTGAAGAATTTTCAAATTTTCAGATAGGAGGTTCCAGATAAGGTCTAAAACTACATACTCAGATCTCCACCAAACATTGCAGGAATACATTGGATGTCAAGACACGTGGAAAAAACGTACAAAACAAGAGATTGGAGACATCAAGATTTTCGACGAATTTTTGAAGAATTTTCAAATTTTCAGATAGGAGGTTCCAGATAAGGTCAAAAACTACATACTCAGATCTTCACCAAACGTTGCAGGGATACTTTGCATGTCAAGACACGTGGAAAAAACGTACAAAACAAGAGATTGGAGACATCAAGATTTTCGACGAATTTTTTAAGAATTTTCAAATTTTCAGATGGGAGGTTCCAGATAAGGTCAAAAACGACATACTCAGATCTTCACCAAACTTTGCATGGATACATTGGATGTCAAGACACGTGGAAAAAACGTACAAAACAAGAGATTGGAGACATAAAGATTTTGGACGAATTTTTTAAGAATTCTCAAATTTTCAGAAAGGAGGTTCCATATAAGGTCAAAAACTACATACTCAGATCTTCACCAAACTTTGCAGGGATACTTTGGATGTCAAGACACGTGGAAAAAACGTACAAAACAAGAGATTGGGGTCATCAAGATTTTGGACGAATTTTTTAAGAATTTTCAAATTTTCAGATGGGAGGTTCAATATAAGGTCAAAAACTACATACTCAGATCTTCACCAAACTTTGCATGGATACATTGGATGTCAAGACACGTGGAAAAAACATACAAAACATAGGATTCGGAACATCAAGATTTTGGTCGAATTTTTTAAGAATTTTCAAATTTTCAGATAGGAGGTTCCATATAAGGTCAAAAACTACATACTCAGATCTTCACCAAACATTGCAGGAATACATTGGATGTCAAGACACGTGGAAAAAACGTACAAAACAAGAGATTGGGGTCATCAAGATTTTGCACGGATTTTTTAGGAATTTTCAAATTTTCAGATGGGAGGTTCCAGATAAGGTCAAAAACTACATACTCAGATCTTCACCAAACTTTGCAGGGATACATTGGATGTCAAGACACGTGGAAAAAACGTACAAAACAAGAGATTGGAGACATCAAGATTTTGGACGAATTTTTTAAGAATTTTCAAATTTTCAGATAGGAGGTTCCATATAAGGTCAAAAACTACATACTCAGATCTTCACCAAACTTTGCATGGATACATTATGTGTCAAGACACGTGGAAAAAACGTACAAAACAAAAGATTGGAGACATCAAGATTTTGGTCGAGTTTTTTAAGAATTTTCAAATTTTCAGATGGGAGGTTCCAGATAAGGTCAAAAACTACATACTCAGATCTTCACCAAACTTTGCAGGGATACATTGGATGTCAAGACACGTGGAAAAAACGTACAAAAAAGAGATTGGAGACATCAAGATTTTGGACGAATTTTTTAACAATTTTCAAATTTTCAGAAAGGATGTTCCAGATAAGGTCAAAAACGACATACTCAGATCTTCACCAAACTTTGCAGGGATACATTGGATATCAAGACACGTGGAAAAAACGTACAAAACAAGAGATTGGAGACATCAAGATTTTGGACGAATTTTTTAAGAATTTTCAAATTTTCAGATAGGAGGTTCCAGATAAGGTCAAAAACTACATACTCAGATCTTCACCAAACTTTGCAGGGATACATTGGATGTCAAGACACGTGGAAAAAACGTACAAAACAAGAGATTGGGGTCATCAAGATTTTGGACGGATTTTTTAGGAATTTTCAAATTTTCAGATGGGAGGTTCCAGATAAGGTCAAAAACTACATACTCAGATCTTCACCAAACATTGCAGGGATACATTGGATGTCAAGACACGTGGAAAAAACGTACAAAACAAGAGATTGGAGACATCAAAATTTTGGACGAATTTTTTAAGAATTTTCAAATTTTCAGATAGGAGGTTCCAGATGAGGTCAAAAACTACATACTCAGATCTTCACCAAACTTTGCAGGAATACTTTGCATGTCAAGACACGTGGAAAAAACGTACAAAACAAGAGATCGGAGACATCAAGATTTTCGACGAATTTTTTAAGAATTTTCAAATTTTCAGATGGGAGGTTCCAGATAAGGTCAAAAACGACATACTCAGATCTTCACCAAACTTTGCATGGATACATTGGATGTCAAGACACGTGGAAAAAACATACAAAACATAGGATTGGTGACATCAAGATTTTGGACGAATTTTTTAAGAATTTTCAAATTTTCAGATAGGAGGTTCCATATAAGGTCAAAAACTACATACTCAGATCTTCACCAAACTTTGCAGGGATACATTGGATGTCAAGACACGTGGAAAAAACGTACAAAACAAGAGATTGGAGACATCAAGATTATGGACGAATTTTTTGAGAATTTTCAAATTTTCAGAAAGGAGGTTCCATATAAGGTCAAAAACTACATACTCAGATCTTCACCAAACTTTGCAGGGATACATTGGATGTCAAGAAACGTGGAAAAAACGTACAAAACAAGAGATTGGAGACATCAAGATTTTCGACGAATTTTTTAAGAATTTTCAAATTTTCAGAAAGGATGTTCCAGATAAGGTCAAAAACGACATACTCAGATCTTCACTAACTTTGCAGGGATACATTGGAGGTCGAGACACGTGGAAAAAACGTACAAAACAAGAGATTGGAGACATCAAGATTTTGGACGAATTTTTGAAGAATTTTCAAATTTTCAGATAGGAGGTTCCAGATAAGGTCAAAAACTACATACTCAGATCTCCACCAAACATTGCAGGGATACATTGGATGTCAAGACACGTGGAAAAAACGTACAAAGCAAGAGATTGGAGACATCAAGATTTTCGACGAATTTTTGAAGAATTTTCAAATTTTCAGATAGGAGGTTCCAGATAAGGTCAAAAACTACATACTCAGATCTTCACCAAACGTTGCAGGGATACTTTGCATGTCAAGACACGTGGAAAAAACGTACAAAACAAGAGATTGGAGACATCAAGATTTTCGACGAATTTTTTAAGAATTTTCAAATTTTCGGATGGGAGGTTCCAGATAAGGTCAAAAACGACATACTCAGATCTTCACCAAACTTTGCATGGATACATTGGATGTCAAGACACGTGGAAAAAACGTACAAAACAAGAGATTGGAGACATCAAGATTTTGGACGAATTTTTTAAGAATTCTCAAATTTTCAGAAAGGAGGTTCCATATAAGGTCAAAAACTACATACTCAGATCTTCACCAAACTTTGCAGGGATACATTGGATGTCAAGACACGTGGAAAAAACGTACAAAACAAGAGATTGGGGTCTTCAAGATTTTGGACGAATTTTTTAAGAATTTTCAAATTTTCAGATAGGAGGTTCCAGATAAGGTCAAAAACTACATACTCAGATCTTCACCAAACGTTGCTGGGATACTTTGCATGTCAAGACACGTGGAAAAAACGTACAAAACAAGAGATTGGAGACATCAAGATTTTCGACGAATTTTTTAAGAATTTTCAAATTTTCAGATAGGAGGTTCCATATAAGGTCAAAAACTACATACTCAGATCTTCACCAAACATTGCAGGAATACATTGGATGTCAAGACACGTGGAAAAAACGTACAAAACAAGAGATTGGAGACATCAAGATTTTCGACGAATTTTTTAAGAATTTTCAAATTTTCAGATGGGAGGTTCCAGATAAGGTCAAAAACGACATACTCAGATCTTCACCAAACTTTGCATGGATACATTGGATGTCAAGACACGTGGAAAAAACGTACAAAACAAGAGATTGGGGTCATCAAGATTTTGCACGGATTTTTTAAGAATTTTCAAATTTTCAGATGGGAGGTTCCAGATAAGGTCAAAAACGACATACTCAGATCTTCACCAAACTTTGCATGGATACATTGGATGTCAAGACACGTGGAAAAAACGTACAAAACAAGAGATTGGAGACATCAAGATTTTGGACGAATTTTTTAAGAATTCTCAAATTTTCAGAAAGGAGGTTCCATATAAGGTCAAAAACTACATACTCAGATCTTCACCAAACTTTGCAGGGATACTTTGGATGTCAAGACACGTGGAAAAAACGTACAAAACAAGAGATTGGGGTCATCAAGATTTTGGACGAATTTTTTAAGAATTTTCAAATTTTCAGATGGGAGGTTCAATATAAGGTCAAAAACTACATACTCAGATCTTCACCAAACTTTGCATGGATACATTGGATGTCAAGACACGTGGAAAAAACATACAAAACGTAGGATTCGGAACATCAAGATTTTGGTCGAATTTTTTAAGAATTTTCAAATTTTCAGATAGGAAGTTCCATATAAGGTCAAAAACTACATACTCAGATCTTCACCAAACTTTGCAGGGATACATTGGATGTCAAGACACGTGGAAAAAACGTACAAAACAAGAGATTGGAGACATCAAGATTTTCGACGAATTTTTTAAGAATTTTCAAATTTTCAGAAAGGATGTTCCAGATAAGGTCAAAAACGACATACTCAGATCTTCACCAAACTTTGCAGGGATACATTGGAGGTCGAGACACGTGGAAAAAACGTACAAAACAAGAGATTGGAGACATCAAGATTTTGGACGAATTTTTGAAGAATTTTCAAATTTTCTGATAGGAGGTCCCAGATAAGGTCAAAAACTACATACTCAGATCTCCACCAAACATTGCAGGGATACATTGGATGTCAAGACACGTGGAAAAAACGTACAAAACAAGAGATTGGAGACATCAAGATTTTCGACGAATTTTTGAAGAATTTTCAAATTTTCAGATAGGAGGTTCCAGATAAGGTCAAAAACTACATACTCAGATCTTCACCAAACGTTGCAGGGATACTTTGCATGTCAAGACACGTGGAAAAAACGTACAAAACAAGAGATTGGAGACATCAAGGTTTTCGACGAATTTTTTAAGAATTTTCAAATTTTCAGATGGGAGGTTCCAGATAAGGTCAAAAACGACATACTCAGATCTTCACCAAACTTTGCATGGATACATTGGATGTCAAGACACGTGGAAAAAACGTACAAAACAAGAGATTGGGGTCATCAAGATTTTGCACGGATTTTTTAAGAATTTTCAAATTTTCAGATGGGAGGTTCCAGATAAGGTCAAAAACGACATACTCAGATCTTCACCAAACTTTGCATGGATACATTGGATGTCAAGACACGTGGAAAAAACGTACAAAACAAGAGATTGGAGACATCAAGATTTTGGACGAATTTTTTAAGAATTCTCAAATTTTCAGAAAGGAGGTTCCATATAAGGTCAAAAACTACATACTCAGATCTTCACCAAACTTTGCAGGGATACTTTGGATGTCAAGACACGTGGAAAAAACGTACAAAACAAGAGATTGGAGACATCAAGATTTTGGATGAATTTTTTAAGAATTTTCAAATTTTCAGATAGGAGGTTCCAGATAAGGTCAAAAACTACATACTCAGATCTTCACCAAACTTTGCAGGGATACATTGGATGTCAAGACACGTGGAAAAAACGTACAAAACAAGAGATTGGGGTCATCAAGATTTTGGACGGATTTTTTAGGAATTTTCAAATTTTCAGATGGGAGGTTCCAGATAAGGTCAAAAACTACATACTCAGATCTTCACCAAACATTGCAGGGATACATTGGATGTCAAGACACGTGGAAAAAACGTACAAAACAAGAGATTGGAGACATCAAAATTTTGGACGAATTTTTTAAGAATTTTCAAATTTTCAGATAGGAGGTTCCAGATGAGGTCAAAAACTACATACTCAGATCTTCACCAAACTTTGCAGGAATACTTTGCATGTCAAGACACGTGGAAAAAACGTACAAAACAAGAGATCGGAGACATCAAGATTTTCGACGAATTTTTTAAGAATTTTCAAATTTTCAGATGGGAGGTTCCAGATAAGGTCAAAAACGACATACTCAGATCTTCACCAAACTTTGCATGGATACATTGGATGTCAAGACACGTGGAAAAAACATACAAAACATAGGATTGGTGACATCAAGATTTAGGACGAATTTTTTAAGAATTTTCAAATTTTCAGATAGGAGGTTCCATATAAGGTCAAAAACTACATACTCAGATCTTCACCAAACTTTGCAGGGATACATTGGAGGTCGAGACACGTGGAAAAAAAGTACAAAACAAGAGATTGGGGTCATCAAGATTTTGGACGGATTTTTTAGGAATTTTCAAATTTTCAGATGGGAGGTTCCAGATAAGGTCAAAAACTACATACTCAGATCTTCACCAAACATTGCAGGGATACATTGGATGTCAAGACACGTGGAAAAAACGTACAAAACAAGAGATTGGAGACATCAAGATTTTGGACGAATTTTTTAAGAATTTTCAAATTTTCAGATAGGAGGTTCCAGATGAGGTCAAAAACTACATACTCAGATCTTCACCAAACTTTGCAGGAATACTTTGCATGTCAAGACACGTGGAAAAAACGTACAAAACAAGAGATCGGAGACATCAAGATTTTCGACGAATTTTTTAAGAATTTTCAAATTTTCAGATGGGAGGTTCCAGATAAGGTCAAAAACGACATACTCAGATCTTCACCAAACTTTGCATGGATACATTGGATGTCAAGACACGTGGAAAAAACATACAAAACATAGGATTGGTGACATCAAGAATTTGGACGAATTTTTTAAGAATTTTCAAATTTTCAGATAGGAGGTTCCATATAAGGTCAAAAACTACATACTCAGATCTTCACCAAACTTTGCAGGGATACATTGGAGGTCGAGACACGTGGAAAAAAAGTACAAAACAAGAGATTGGGGTCATCAAGATTTTGGACGGATTTTTTAGGAATTTTCAAATTTTCAGATGGGAGGTTCCAGATAAGGTCAAAAACTACATACTCAGATCTTCACCAAACATTGCAGGGATACATTGGATGTCAAGACACGTGGAAAAAACGTACAAAACAAGAGATTGGAGACATCAAGATTTTGGACGAATTTTTTAAGAATTTTCAAATTTTCAGATAGGAGGTTCCAGATGAGGTCAAAAACTACATACTCAGATCTTCACCAAACTTTGCAGGAATACTTTGCATGTCAAGACACGTGGAAAAAACGTACAAAACAAGAGATCGGAGACATCAAGATTTTCGACGAATTTTTTAAGAATTTTCAAATTTTCAGATGGGAGGTTCCAGATAAGGTCAAAAACGACATACTCAGATCTTCACCAAACTTTGCAGGGATCCATTGGAGGTCGAGACACGTGGAAAAAACGTACAAAACAAGAGATTGGAGACATCAAGATTTTGGACGAATTTTTTAAGAATTTTCAAATTTTCAGATAGGAGGTTCCATATAAGGTCAAAAACTACATACTCAGATCTTCACCAAACTTTGCAGGGATACATTGGATGTCAAGACACGTGGAAAAAACGTACAAAACAAGAGATTGGAGACATCAAGATTTTCGACGAATTTTTTAAGAATTTTCAAATTTTCAGAAAGGATGTTCCAGATAAGGTCAAAAACGACATACTCAGATCTTCACCAAACTTTGCAGGGATCCATTGGAGGTCGAGACACGTGGAAAAAACGTACAAAACAAGAGATTGGAGACATCAAGATTTTGGACGAATTTTTGAAGAATTTTCAAATTTTCAGATAGGAGGTTCCAGATAAGGTCTAAAACTACATACTCAGATCTCCACCAAACATTGCAGGAATACATTGGATGTCAAGACACGTGGAAAAAACGTACAAAACAAGAGATTTTAGACATCAAGATTTTCGACGAATTTTTGAAGAATTTTCAAATTTTCAGATAGGAGGTTCCAGATAAGGTCAAAAACTACATACTCAGATCTTCACCAAACGTTGCAGGGATACTTTGCATGTCAAGACACGTGGAAAAAACGTACAAAACAAAAGATTGGAGACATCAAGATTTTCGACGAATTTTTTAAGAATTTTCAAATTTTCAGATGGGAGGTTCCAGATGAGGTCAAAAACGACATACTCAGATCTTCACCAAACTTTGCAGGAATACTTTGCATGTCAAGACACGTGGAAAAAACGTACAAAACAAGAGATCGGAGACATCAAGATTTTCGACGAATTTTTTAAGAATATTCAAATTTTCAGATGGGAGGTTCCAGATAAGGTCAAAAACGACATACTCAGATCTTCACCAAACTTTGCAGGGATCCATTGGAGGTCGAGACACGTGGAAAAAACGTACAAAACAAGAGATTGGAGACATCAAGATTTTGGACGAATTTTTTAAGAATTTTCAAATTTTCAGATAGGAGGTTCCATATAAGGTCAAAAACTACATACTCAGATCTTCACCAAACTTTGCAGGGATACATTGGATGTCAAGACACGTGGAAAAAACGTACAAAACAAGAGATTGGAGACATCAAGATTTTCGACGAATTTTTTAAGAATTTTCAAATTTTCAGAAAGGATGTTCCAGATAAGGTCAAAAACGACATACTCAGATCTTCACCAAACTTTGCAGGGATCCATTGGAGGTCGAGACACGTGGAAAAAACGTACAAAACAAGAGATTGGAGACATCAAGATTTTGGACGAATTTTTGAAGAATTTTCAAATTTTCAGATAGGAGGTTCCAGATAAGGTCTAAAACTACATACTCAGATCTCCACCAAACATTGCAGGAATACATTGGATGTCAAGACACGTGGAAAAAACGTACAAAACAAGAGATTGGAGACATCAAGATTTTCGACGAATTTTTGAAGAATTTTCAAATTTTCAGATAGGAGGTTCCAGATAAGGTCAAAAACTACATACTCAGATCTTCACCAAACGTTGCAGGGATACTTTGCATGTCAAGACACGTGGAAAAAACGTACAAAACAAGAGATTGGACACATCAAGATTTTCGACGAATTTTTTAAGAATTTTCAAATTTTCAGATGGGAGGTTCCAGATAAGGTCAAAAACGACATACTCAGATCTTCACCAAACTTTGCATGGATACATTGGATGTCAAGACACGTGGAAAAAACGTACAAAACAAGAGATTGGAGACATAAAGATTTTGGACGAATTTTTTAAGAATTCTCAAATTTTCAGAAAGGAGGTTCCATATAAGGTCAAAAACTACATACTCAGATCTTCACCAAACTTTGCAGGGATACTTTGGATGTCAAGACACGTGGAAAAAACGTACAAAACAAGAGATTGGGGTCATCAAGATTTTGGACGAATTTTTTAAGAATTTTCAAATTTTCAGATGGGAGGTTCAATATAAGGTCAAAAACTACATACTCAGATCTTCACCAAACTTTGCATGGATACATTGGATGTCAAGACACGTGGAAAAAACATACAAAACATAGGATTCGGAACATCAAGATTTTGGTCGAATTTTTTAAGAATTTTCAAATTTTCAGATAGGAGGTTCCATATAAGGTCAAAAACTACATACTCAGATCTTCACCAAACATTGCAGGAATACATTGGATGTCAAGACACGTGGAAAAAACGTACAAAACAAGAGATTGGTGTCATCAAGATTTTGCACGGATTTTTTAGGAATTTTCAAATTTTCAGATGGGAGGTTCCAGATAAGGTCAAAAACTACATACTCAGATCTTCACCAAACTTTGCAGGGATACATTGGATGTCAAGACACGTGGAAAAAACGTACAAAACAAGAGATTGGAGACATCAAGATTTTGGACGAATTTTTTAAGAATTTTCAAATTTTCAGATAGGAGGTTCCATATAAGGTCAAAAACTACATACTCAGATCTTCACCAAACTTTGCATGGATACATTATGTGTCAAGACACGTGGAAAAAACGTACAAAACAAAAGATTGGAGACATCAAGATTTTGGTCGAATTTTTTAAGAATTTTCAAATTTTCAGATGGGAGGTTCCAGATAAGGTCAAAAACTACATACTCAGATCTTCACCAAACTTTGCAGGGATACATTGGATGTCAAGACACGTGGAAAAAACGTACAAAAAAGAGATTGGAGACATCAAGATTTTGGACGAATTTTTTAACAATTTTCAAATTTTCAGAAAGGATGTTCCAGATAAGGTCAAAAACGACATACTCAGATCTTCACCAAACTTTGCAGGGATACATTGGATATCAAGACACGTGGAAAAAACGTACAAAACAAGAGATTGGAGACATCAAGATTTTGGACGAATTTTTTAAGAATTTTCAAATTTTCAGATAGGAGGTTCCAGATAAGGTCAAAAACTACATACTCAGATCTTCACCAAACTTTGCAGGGATACATTGGATGTCAAGACACGTGGAAAAAACGTACAAAACAAGAGATTGGGGTCATCAAGATTTTGGACGGATTTTTTAGGAATTTTCAAATTTTCAGATGGGAGGTTCCAGATAAGGTCAAAAACTACATACTCAGATCTTCACCAAACATTGCAGGGATACATTGGATGTCAAGACACGTGGAAAAAACGTACAAAACAAGAGATTGGAGACATCAAAATTTTGGACGAATTTTTTAAGAATTTTCAAATTTTCAGATAGGAGGTTCCAGATGAGGTCAAAAACTACATACTCAGATCTTCACCAAATTTTGCAGGAATACTTTGCATGTCAAGACACGTGGAAAAAACGTACAAAACAAGAGATCGGAGACATCAAGATTTTCGACGAATTTTTTAAGAATTTTCAAATTTTCAGATGGGAGGTTCCAGATAAGGTCAAAAACGACATACTCAGATCTTCACCAAACTTTGCATGGATACATTGGATGTCAAGACACGTGGAAAAAACATACAAAACATAGGATTGGTGACATCAAGATTTTGGACGAATTTTTTAAGAATTTTCAAATTTTCAGATAGGAGGTTCCATATAAGGTCAAAAACTACATACTCAGATCTTCACCAAACTTTGCAGGGATACATTGGATGTCAAGACACGTGGAAAAAACGTACAAAACAAGAGATTGGAGACATCAAGATTATGGACGAATTTTTTGAGAATTTTCAAATTTTCAGAAAGGAGGTTCCATATAAGGTCAAAAACTACATACTCAGATCTTCACCAAACTTTGCAGGGATACATTGGATGTCAAGAAACGTGGAAAAAACGTACAAAACAAGAGATTGGAGACATCAAGATTTTCGACGAATTTTTTAAGAATTTTCAAATTTTCAGAAAGGATGTTCCAGATAAGGTCAAAAACGACATACTCAGATCTTCACTAACTTTGCAGGGATACATTGGAGGTCGAGACACGTGGAAAAAACGTACAAAACAAGAGATTGGAGACATCAAGATTTTGGACGAATTTTTGAAGAATTTTCAAATTTTCAGATAGGAGGTTCCAGATAAGGTCAAAAACTACATACTCAGATCTCCACCAAACATTGCAGGGATACATTGGATGTCAAGACACGTGGAAAAAACGTACAAAGCAAGAGATTGGAGACATCAAGATTTTCGACGAATTTTTGAAGAATTTTCAAATTTTCAGATAGGAGGTTCCAGATAAGGTCAAAAACTACATACTCAGATCTTCACCAAACGTTGCAGGGATACTTTGCATGTCAAGACACGTGGAAAAAACGTACAAAACAAGAGATTGGAGACATCAAGATTTTCGACGAATTTTTTAAGAATTTTCAAATTTTCGGATGGGAGGTTCCAGATAAGGTCAAAAACGACATACTCAGATCTTCACCAAACTTTGCATGGATACATTGGATGTCAAGACACGTGGAAAAAACGTACAAAACAAGAGATTGGAGACATCAAGATTTTGGACGAATTTTTTAAGAATTCTCAAATTTTCAGAAAGGAGGTTCCATATAAGGTCAAAAACTACATACTCAGATCTTCACCAAACTTTGCAGGGATACATTGGATGTCAAGACACGTGGAAAAAACGTACAAAACAAGAGATTGGGGTCTTCAAGATTTTGGACGAATTTTTTAAGAATTTTCAAATTTTCAGATAGGAGGTTCCAGATAAGGTCAAAAACTACATACTCAGATCTTCACCAAACGTTGCAGGGATACTTTGCATGTCAAGACACGTGGAAAAAACGTACAAAACAAGAGATTGGAGACATCAAGATTTTCGACGAATTTTTTAAGAATTTTCAAATTTTCAGATAGGAGGTTCCATATAAGGTCAAAAACTACATACTCAGATCTTCACCAAACATTGCAGGAATACATTGGATGTCAAGACACGTGGAAAAAACGTACAAAACAAGAGATTGGAGACATCAAGATTTTCGACGAATTTTTGAAGAATTTTCAAATTTTCAGATAGGAGGTTCCAGATAAGGTCAAAAACTACATACTCAGATCTTCACCAAACGTTGCAGGGATACTTTGCATGTCAAGACACGTGGAAAAAACGTACAAAACAAGAGATTGGAGACATCAATTTTTTCGACGAATTTTTTAAGAATTTTCAAATTTTCAGATAGGAGGTTCCATATAAGGTCAAAAACTACATACTCAAATCTTCACCAAACATTGCAGGAATACATTGGATGTCAAGACACGTGGAAAAAACGTACAAAACAAGAGATTGGGGTCATCAAGATTTTGCACGGATTTTTTAGGAATTTTCAAATTTTCAGATGGGAGGTTCCAGATAAGGTCAAAAACTACATACTCAGATCTTCACCAAACTTTGCAGGGATACATTGGATGTCAAGACACGTGGAAAAAACGTACAAAACAAGAGATTGGAGACATCAAGATTTTGGACGAATTTTTTAAGAATTTTCAAATTTTCAGATAGGAGGTTCCATATAAGGTCAAAAACTACATACTCAGATCTTCACCAAACTTTGCATGGATACATTATGTGTCAAGACACGTGGAAAAAACGTACAAAACAAAAGATTGGAGACATCAAGATTTTGGTCGAATTTTTTAAGAATTTTCAAATTTTCAGATGGGAGGTTCCAGATAAGGTCAAAAACTACATACTCAGATCTTCACCAAACTTTGCAGGGATACATTGGATGTCAAGACACGTGGAAAAAACGTACAAAACAAGAGATTGGAGACATCAAGATTATGGACGAATTTTTTGAGAATTTTCAAATTTTCAGAAAGGAGGTTCCAGATAAGGTCAAAAACTACATACTCAGATCTTCACCAAACTTTGCAGGGATACATTGGATGTCAAGACACGTGGAAAAAACGTACAAAACAAGAGATTGGAGACATCAAGATTTTCGACGAATTTTTTAAGAATTTTCAAATTTTCAGAAAGGATGTTCCAGATAAGGTCAAAAACGACATACTCAGATCTTCACTAACTTTGCAGGGATACATTGGAGGTCGAGACACGTGGAAAAAACGTACAAAACAAGAGATTGGAGACATCAAGATTTTGGACGAATTTTTTAAGAATTTTCAAATTTTCAGATAGGAGGTTCCAGATAAGGTCAAAAACTACATACTCAGATCTCCACCAAACATTGCAGGGATACATTGGATGTCAAGACACGTGGAAAAAACGTACAAAGCAAGAGATTGGAGACATCAAGATTTTCGACGAATTTTTGAAGAATTTTCAAATTTTCAGATAGGAGGTTCCAGATAAGGTCAAAAACTACATACTCAGATCTTCACCAAACGTTGCAGGGATACTTTGCATGTCAAGACACGTGGAAAAAACGTACAAAACAAGAGATTGGAGACATCAAGATTTTCGACGAATTTTTTAAGAATTTTCAAATTTTCGGATGGGAGGTTCCAGATAAGGTCAAAAACGACATACTCAGATCTTCACCAAACTTTGCATGGATACATTGGATGTCAAGACACGTGGAAAAAACGTACAAAACAAGAGATTGGAGACATCAAGATTTTGGACGAATTTTTTAAGAATTCTCAAATTTTCAGAAAGGAGGTTCCATATAAGGTCAAAAACTACATACTCAGATCTTCACCAAACTTTGCAGGGATACATTGGATGTCAAGACACGTGGAAAAAACGTACAAAACAAGAGGTTGGGGTCTTCAAGATTTTGGACGAATTTTTTAAGAATTTTCAAATTTTCAGATAGGAGGTTCCAGATAAGGTCAAAAACTACATACTCAGATCTTCACCAAACGTTGCAGGGATACTTTGCATGTCAAGACACGTGGAAAAAACGTACAAAACAAGAGATTGGAGACATCAAGATTTTCGACGAATTTTTTAAGAATTTTCAAATTTTCAGATAGGAGGTTCCATATAAGGTCAAAAACTAAGTACTCAGATCTTCACCAAATATTGCAGGAATACATTGGATGTCAAGACACGTGGAAAAAACGTACAAAACAAGAGATTGGAGACATCAAGATTTTCGACGAATTTTTGAAGAATTTTCAAATTTTCAGATAGGAGGTTCCAGATAAGGTCAAAAACTACATACTCAGATCTTCACCAAACGTTGCAGGGATACTTTGCATGTCAAGACACGTGGAAAAAACGTACAAAACAAGAGATTGGAGACATCAAGATTTTCGACGAATTTTTTAAGAATTTTCAAATTTTCAGATAGGAGGTTCCAGATAAGGTCAAAAACTACATACTCAGATCTTCACCAAACTTTGCAGGGATACATTGGATGTCAAGACACGTGGAAAAAACGTACAAAACAAGAGATTGGAGACATCAAGATTTTCGACGAATTTTTTAAGAATTTTCAAATTTTCAGAAAGGATGTTCCAGATAAGGTCAAAAACGACATACTCAGATCTTCACTAACTTTGCAGGGATACATTGGAGGTCGAGACACGTGGAAAAAACGTACAAAACAAGAGATTGGAGACATCAAGATTTTCGACGAATTTTTTAAGAATTTTCAAATTTTCAGAAAGGATGTTCCAGATAAGGTCAAAAACGACATACTCAGATCTTCACCAAACGTTGCAGGGATACTTTGCATGTCAAGACACGTGGAAAAAACGTACAAAACAAGAGATTGGAGACATCAAGATTTTCGACGAATTTTTTAAGAATTTTCAAATTTTCAGATAGGAGGTTCCATATAAGGTCAAAAACTACATACTCAGATCTTCACCAAACATTGCAGGAATACATTGGATGTCAAGACACGTGGAAAAAACGTACAAAACAAGAGATTGGGGTCATCAAGATTTTGGACGAATTTTTTAAGAATTTTCAAATTTTCAGATGGGAGGTTCAATATAAGGTCAAAAACTACATACTCAGATCTTCACCAAACTTTGCATGGATACATTGGATGTCAAGACACGTGGAAAAAACATACAAAACATAGGATTCGGAACATCAAGATTTTGGTCGAATTTTTTAAGAATTTTCAAATTTTCAGATAGGAGGTTCCATATAAGGTCAAAAACTACATACTCAGATCTTCACCAAACATTGCAGGAATACATTGGATGTCAAGACACGTGGAAAAAACGTACAAAACAAGAGATTGGTGTCATCAAGATTTTGCACGGATTTTTTAGGAATTTTCAAATTTTCAGATGGGAGGTTCCAGATAAGGTCAAAAACTACATACTCAGATCTTCACCAAACTTTGCAGGGATACATTGGATGTCAAGACACGTGGAAAAAACGTACAAAACAAGAGATTGGAGACATCAAGATTATGGACGAATTTTTTGAGAATTTTCAAAATTTTCAGAAAGGAGGTTCCAGATAAGGTCAAAAACTACATACTCAGATCTTCACCAAACTTTGCAGGGATACATTGGATGTCAAGACACGTGGAAAAAACGTACAAAACAAGAGATTGGAGACATCAAGATTTTCGACGAATTTTTTAAGAATTTTCAAATTTTCAGAAAGGATGTTCCAGATAAGGTCAAAAACGACATACTCAGATCTTCACTAACTTTGCAGGGATACATTGGAGGTCGAGACACGTGGAAAAAACGTACAAAACAAGAGATTGGAGACATCAAGATTTTGGACGAATTTTTGAAGAATTTTCAAATTTTCAGATAGGAGGTTCCAGATAAGGTCAAAAACTACATACTCAGATCTCCACCAAACATTGCAGGGATACATTGGATGTCAAGACACGTGGAAAAAACGTACAAAGCAAGAGATTGGAGACATCAAGATTTTCGACGAATTTTTGAAGAATTTTCAAATTTTCAGATAGGAGGTTCCAGATAAGGTCAAAAACTACATACTCAGATCTTCACCAAACGTTGCAGGGATACTTTGCATGTCAAGACACGTGGAAAAAACGTACAAAACAAGAGATTGGAGACATCAAGATTTTCGACGAATTTTTTAAGAATTTTCAAATTTTCGGATGGGAGGTTCCAGATAAGGTCAAAAACGACATACTCAGATCTTCACCAAACTTTGCATGGATACATTGGATGTCAAGACACGTGGAAAAAACGTACAAAACAAGAGATTGGAGACATCAAGATTTTGGACGAATTTTTTAAGAATTCTCAAATTTTCAGAAAGGAGGTTCCATATAAGGTCAAAAACTACAAACTCAGATCTTCACCAAACTTTGCAGGGATACATTGGATGTCAAGACACGTGGAAAAAACGTACAAAACAAGAGGTTGGGGTCTTCAAGATTTTGGACGAATTTTTTAAGAATTTTCAAATTTTCAGATACGAGGTTCCAGATAAGGTCAAAAACTACATACTCAGATCTTCACCAAACGTTGCAGGGATACTTTGCATGTCAAGACACGTGGAAAAAACGTTCAAAACAAGAGATTGGAGACATCAAGATTTTCGACGAATTTTTTAAGAATTTTCAAATTTTCAGATAGGAGGTTCCATATAAGGTCAAAAACTAAGTACTCAGATCTTCACCAAACATTGCAGGAATACATTGGATGTCAAGACACGTGGAAAAAACGTACAAAACAAGAGATTGGAGACATCAAGATTTTCGACGAATTTTTGAAGAATTTTCAAATTTTCAGATAGGAGGTTCCAGATAAGGTCAAAAACTACATACTCAGATCTTCACCAAACGTTGCAGGGATACTTTGCATGTCAAGACACGTGGAAAAAACGTACAAAACAAGAGATTGGAGACATCAAGATTTTCGACGAATTTTTTAAGAATTTTCAAATTTTCAGATAGGAGGTTCCATATAAGGTCAAAAACTACATACTCAGATCTTCACCAAACATTGCAGGAATATATTGGATGTCAAGACACGTGGAAAAAACGTACAAAACAAGAGATTGGGGTCATCAAGATTTTGCACGGATTTTTTAGGAATTTTCAAATTTTCAGATGGGAGGTTCCAGATAAGGTCAAAAACTACATACTCAGATCTTCACCAAACTTTGCAGGGATACATTGGATGTCAAGACACGTGGAAAAAACGTACAAAACAAGAGATTGGAGACATCAAGATTTTGGACGAATTTTTTAAGAATTTTCAAATTTTCAGATAGGAGGTTCCATATAAGGTCAAAAACTACATACTCAGATCTTCACCAAACTTTGCATGGATACATTATGTGTCAAGACACGTGGAAAAAACGTACAAAACAAAAGATTGGAGACATCAAGATTTTGGTCGAATTTTTTAAGAATTTTCAAATTTTCAGATGGGAGGTTCCAGATAAGGTCAAAAACTACATACTCAGATCTTCACCAAACTTTGCAGGGATACATTGGATGTCAAGACACGTGGAAAAAACGTACAAAACAAGAGATTGGAGACATCAAGATTATGGACGAATTTTTTTGTGAATTTTCAAATTTTCAGAAAGGAGGTTCCATATAAGGTCAAAAACTACATACTCAGATCTTCACCAAACTTTGCAGGGATACATTGGATGTCAAGACACGTGGAAAAAACGTACAAAACAAGAGATTGGAGACATCAAGATTTTCGACGAATTTTTTAAGAATTTTCAAATTTTCAGAAAGGATGTTCCAGATAAGGTCAAAAACGACATACTCAGATCTTCACCAAACTTTGCAGGGATACATTGGAGGTCGAGACACGTGGAAAAAACGTACAAAACAAGAGATTGGAGACATCAAGATTTTGGACGAATTTTTGAAGAATTTTCAAATTTTCTGATAGGAGGTCCCAGATAAGGTCAAAAACTACATACTCAGATCTCCACCAAACATTGCAGGGATACATTGGATGTCAAGACACGTGGAAAAAACGTACAAAACAAGAGATTTTAGACATCAAGATTTTCGACGAATTTTTGAAGAATTTTCAAATTTTCAGATAGGAGGTTCCAGATAAGGTCAAAAAATACATACTCAGATCTTCACCAAACGTTGCAGGGATACTTTGCATGTCAAGACACGTGGAAAAAACGTACAAAACAAGAGATTGGAGACATCAAGATTTTCGACGAATTTTTTAAGAATTTTCAAATTTTCAGATGGGAGGTTCCAGATAAGGTCAAAAACGACATACTCAGATCTTCACCAAACTTTGCATGGATACATTGGATGTCAAGACACGTGGAAAAAACGTACAAAACAAGAGATTGGGGTCATCAAGATTTTGCACGGATTTTTTAGGAATTTTCAAATTTTCAGATGGGAGGTTCCAGATAAGGTCAAAAACTACATACTCAGATCTTCACCAAACTTTGCAGGGATACATTGGATTTCAAGACACGTGGAAAAAACGTACAAAACAAGAGATTGGAGACATCAAGATTTTGGACGAATTTTTTAAGAATTTTCAAATTTTCAGATAGGAGGTTCCATATAAGGTCAAAAACTACATACTCAGATCTTCACCAAACTTTGCATGGATACATTATGTGTCAAGACACGTGGAAAAAACGTACAAAACAAAAGATTGGAGACATCAAGATTTTGGTCGAATTTTTTAAGAATTTTCAAATTTTCAGATGGGAGGTTCCAGATAAGGTCAAAAACTACATACTCAGATCTTCACCAAACTTTGCAGGGATACATTGGATGTCAAGACACGTGGAAAAAACGTACAAAAAAGAGATTGGAGACATCAAGATTTTGGACGAATTTTTTAAGAATTTTCAAATTTTCAGATAGGAGGTTCCAGATAAGGTCAAAAACTACATACTCAGATCTTCACCAAACGTTGCAGGGATACTTTGCATGTCAAGACACGTGGAAAAAACGTACAAAACAAAAGATTGGAGACATCAAGATTTTCGACGAATTTTTTAAGAATTTTCAAATTTTCAGATGGGAGGTTCCAGATAAGGTCAAAAACGACATACTCAGATCTTCACCAAACTTTGCATGGATACATTGGATGTCAAGACACGTGGAAAAAACGTACAAAACAAGAGATTGGAGACATCAAGATTTTGGACGAATTTTTTAAGAATTCTCAAATTTTCAGAAAGGAGGTTCCATATAAGGTCAAAAACTACATACTCAGATCTTCACCAAACTTTGCAGGGATACTTTGGATGTCAAGACACGTGGAAAAAACGTACAAAACAAGAGATTGGGGTCATCAAGATTTTGGACGAATTTTTTAAGAATTTTCAAATTTTCAGATGGGAGGTTCAATATAAGGTCAAAAACTACATACTCAGATCTTCACCAAACTTTGCATGGATACATTGGATGTCAAGACACGTGGAAAAAACATACAAAACATAGGATTCGGAACATCAAGATTTTGGTCGAATTTTTTAAGAATTTTCAAATTTTCAGATAGGAGGTTCCATATAAGGTCAAAAACTACATACTCAGATCTTCACCAAACATTGCAGGAATACATTGGATGTCAAGACACGTGGAAAAAACGTACAAAACAAGAGATTGGGGTCATCAAGATTTTGCACGGATTTTTTAGGAATTTTCAAATTTTCAGATGGGAGGTTCCAGATAAGGTCAAAAACTACATACTCAGATCTTCACCAAACTTTGCAGGGATACATTGGATGTCAAGACACGTGGAAAAAACGTACAAAACAAGAGATTGGAGACATCAAGATTTTGGACGAATTTTTTAAGAATTTTCAAATTTTCAGATAGGAGGTTCCATATAAGGTCAAAAACTACATACTCAGATCTTCACCAAACTTTGCATGGATACATTATGTGTCAAGACACGTGGAAAAAACGTACAAAACAAAAGATTGGAGACATCAAGATTTTGGTCGAATTTTTTAAGAATTTTCAAATTTTCAGATGGGAGGTTCCAGATAAGGTCAAAAACTACATACTCAGATCTTCACCAAACTTTGCAGGGATACATTGGATGTCAAGACACGTGGAAAAAACGTACAAAAAAGAGATTGGAGACATCAAGATTTTGGACGAATTTTTTAACAATTTTCAAATTTTCAGAAAGGATGTTCCAGATAAGGTCAAAAACGACATACTCAGATCTTCACCAAACTTTGCAGGGATACATTGGATATCAAGACACGTGGAAAAAACGTACAAAACAAGAGATTGGAGACATCAAGATTTTGGACGAATATTTTAAGAATTTTCAAATTTTCAGAAAGGATGTTCCAGATAAGGTCAAAAACGACATACTCAGATCTTCACCAAACTTTGCAGGGATCCATTGGAGGTCGAGACACGTGGAAAAAACGTACAAAACAAGAGATTGGAGACATCAAGATTTTGGACGAATTTTTGAAGAATTTTCAAATTTTCAGATAGGAGGTTCCAGATAAGGTCTAAAACTACATACTCAGATCTCCACCAAACATTGCAGGAATACATTGGATGTCAAGACACGTGGAAAAAACGTACAAAACAAGAGATTGGAGACATCAAGATTTTCGACGAATTTTTGAAGAATTTTCAAATTTTCAGATAGGAGGTTCCAGATAAGGTCAAAAACTACATACTCAGATCTTCACCAAACGTTGCAGGGATACTTTGCATGTCAAGACACGTGGAAAAAACGTACAAAACAAGAGATTGGAGACATCAAGATTTTCGACGAATTTTTTAAGAATTTTCAAATTTTCAGATGGGAGGTTCCAGATAAGGTCAAAAACGACATACTCAGATCTTCACCAAACTTTGCATGGATACATTGGATGTCAAGACACGTGGAAAAAACGTACAAAACAAGAGATTGGAGACATCAAGATTTTGGACGAATTTTTTAAGAATTCTCAAATTTTCAGAAAGGAGGTTCCATATAAGGTCAAAAACTACATACTCAGATCTTCACCAAACTTTGCAGGGATACTTTGGATGTCAAGACACGTGGAAAAAACGTACAAAACAAGAGATTGGGGTCATCAAGATTTTGGACGAATTTTTTAAGAATTTTCAAATTTTCAGATGGGAGGTTCAATATAAGGTCAAAAACTACATACTCAGATCTTCACCAAACTTTGCATGGATACATTGGATGTCAAGACACGTGGAAAAAACATACAAAACATAGGATTCGGAACATCAAGATTTTGGTCGAATTTTTTAAGAATTTTCAAATTTTCAGATAGGAGGTTCCATATAAGGTCAAAAACTACATACTCAGATCTTCACCAAACATTGCAGGAATACATTGGATGTCAAGACACGTGGAAAAAACGTACAAAACAAGAGATTGGGGTCATCAAGATTTTGCACGGATTTTTTAGGAATTTTCAAATTTTCAGATGGGAGGTTCCAGATAAGGTCAAAAACTACATACTCAGATCTTCACCAAACTTTGCAGGGATACATTGGATGTCAAGACACGTGGAAAAAACGTACAAAACAAGAGATTGGAGACATCAAGATTTTGGACGAATTTTATAAGAATTTTCAAATTTTCAGATAGGAGGTTCCATATAAGGTCAAAAACTACATACTCAGATCTTCACCAAACTTTGCATGGATACATTATGTGTCAAGACACGTGGAAAAAAGTACAAAACAAAAGATTGGAGACATCAAGATTTTGGTCGAATTTTTTAAGAATTTTCAAATTTTCAGATGGGAGGTTCCAGATAAGGTCAAAAACTACATACTCAGATCTTCACCAAACTTTGCAGGGATACATTGGATGTCAAGACACGTGGAAAAAACGTACAAAAAAGAGATTGGAGACATCAAGATTTTGGACGAATTTTTTAACAATTTTCAAATTTTCAGAAAGGATGTTCCAGATAAGGTCAAAAACGACATACTCAGATCTTCACCAAACTTTGCAGGGATACATTGGATATCAAGACACGTGGAAAAAACGTACAAAACAAGAGATTGGAGACATCAAGATTTTGGACGAATTTTTTAAGAATTTTCAAATTTTCAGATAGGAGGTTCCAGATAAGGTCAAAAACTACATACTCAGATCTTCACCAAACTTTGCAGGGATACATTGGATGTCAAGACACGTGGAAAAAACGTACAAAACAAGAGATTGGGGTCATCAAGATTTTGGACGGATTTTTTACGAATTTTCAAATTTTCAGATGGGAGGTTCCAGATAAGGTAAAAAACTACATACTCAGATCTTCACCAAACATTGCAGGGATACATTGGATGTCAAGACACGTGGAAAAAACGTACAAAACAAGAGATTGGAGACATCAAAATTTTGGACGAATTTTTTAAGAATTTTCAAATTTTCAGATAGGAGGTTCCAGATGAGGTCAAAAACTACATACTCAGATCTTCACCAAACTTTGCAGGAATACTTTGCATGTCAAGACACGTGGAAAAAACGTACAAAACAAGAGATCGGAGACATCAAGATTTTCGACGAATTTTTTAAGAATTTTCAAATTTTCAGATGGGAGGTTCCAGATAAGGTCAAAAACGACATACTCAGATCTTCACCAAACTTTGCATGGATACATTGGATGTCAAGACACGTGGAAAAAACATACAAAACATAGGATTGGTGACATCAAGATTTTGGACGAATTTTTTAAGAATTTTCAAATTTTCAGATAGGAGGTTCCATATAAGGTCAAAAACTACATACTCAGATCTTCACCAAACTTTGCAGGGATACATTGGATGTCAAGACACGTGGAAAAAACGTACAAAACAAGAGATTGGAGACATCAAGATTATGGACGAATTTTTTGAGAATTTTCAAATTTTCAGAAAGGAGGTTCCATATAAGGTCAAAAACTACATACTCAGATCTTCACCAAACTTTGCAGGGATACATTGGATGTCAAGAAACGTGGAAAAAACGTACAAAACAAGAGATTGGAGACATCAAGATTTTCGACGAATTTTTTAAGAATTTTCAAATTTTCAGAAAGGATGTTCCAGATAAGGTCAAAAACGACATACTCAGATCTTCACTAACTTTGCAGGGATACATTGGAGGTCGAGACACGTGGAAAAAACGTACAAAACAAGAGATTGGAGACATCAAGATTTTGGACGAATTTTTGAAGAATTTTCAAATTTTCAGATAGGAGGTTCCAGATAAGGTCAAAAACTACATACTCAGATCTCCACCAAACATTGCAGGGATACATTGGATGTCAAGACACGTGGAAAAAACGTACAAAGCAAGAGATTGGAGACATCAAGATTTTCGACGAATTTTTGAAGAATTTTCAAATTTTCAGATAGGAGGTTCCAGATAAGGTCAAAAACTACATACTCAGATCTTCACCAAACGTTGCAGGGATACTTTGCATGTCAAGACACGTGGAAAAAACGTACAAAACAAGAGATTGGAGACATCAAGATTTTCGACGAATTTTTTAAGAATTTTCAAATTTTCGGATGGGAGGTTCCAGATAAGGTCAAAAACGACATACTCAGATCTTCACCAAACTTTGCATGGATACATTGGATGTCAAGACACGTGGAAAAAACGTACAAAACAAGAGATTGGAGACATCAAGATTTTGGACGAATTTTTTAAGAATTCTCAAATTTTCAGAAAGGAGGTTCCATATAAGGTCAAAAACTACATACTCAGATCTTCACCAAACTTTGCAGGGATACATTGGATGTCAAGACACGTGGAAAAAACGTACAAAACAAGAGATTGGGGTCTTCAAGATTTTGGACGAATTTTTTAAGAATTTTCAAATTTTCAGATAGGAGGTTCCAGATAAGGTCAAAAACTACATACTCAGATCTTCACCAAACGTTGCAGGGATACTTTGCATGTCAAGACACGTGGAAAAAACGTACAAAACAAGAGATTGGAGACATCAAGATTTTCGACGAATTTTTTAAGAATTTTCAAATTTTCAGATAGGAGGTTCCATATAAGGTCAAAAACTACATACTCAGATCTTCACCAAACATTGCAGGAATACATTGGATGTCAAGACACGTGGAAAAAACGTACAAAACAAGAGATTGGAGACATCAAGATTTTCGACGAATTTTTGAAGAATTTTCAAATTTTCAGATAGGAGGTTCCAGAGAAGGTCAAAAACTACATACTCAGATCTTCACCAAACGTTGCAGGGATACTTTGCATGTCAAGACACGTGGAAAAAACGTACAAAACAAGAGATTGGAGACATCAAGATTTTCGACGAATTTTTTAAGAATTTTCAAATTTTCAGATAGGAGGTTCCATATAAGGTCAAAAACTACATACTCAGATCTTCACCAAACATTGCAGGAATACATTGGATGTCAAGACACGTGGAAAAAACGTACAAAACAAGAGATTGGGGTCATCAAGATTTTGCACGGATTTTTTAGGAATTTTCAAATTTTCAGATGGGAGGTTCCAGATAAGGTCAAAAACTACATACTCAGATCTTCACCAAACTTTGCAGGGATACATTGGATGTCAAGACACGTGGAAAAAACGTACAAAACAAGAGATTGGAGACATCAAGATTTTGGACGAATTTTTTAAGAATTTTCAAATTTTCAGATAGGAGGTTCCATATAAGGTCAAAAACTACATACTCAGATCTTCACCAAACTTTGCATGGATACATTATGTGTCAAGACACGTGGAAAAAACGTACAAAACAAAAGATTGGAGACATCAAGATTTTGGTCGAATTTTTTAAGAATTTTCAAATTTTCAGATGGGAGGTTCCAGATAAGGTCAAAAACTACATACTCAGATCTTCACCAAACTTTGCAGGGATACATTGGATGTCAAGACACGTGGAAAAAACGTACAAAACAAGAGATTGGAGACATCAAGATTATGGACGAATTTTTTGAGAATTTTCAAATTTTCAGAAAGGAGGTTCCATATAAGGTCAAAAACTACATACTCAGATCTTCACCAAACTTTGCAGGGATACATTGGATGTCAAGACACGTGGAAAAAACGTACAAAACAAGAGATTGGAGACATCAAGATTTTCGACGAATTTTTTAAGAATTTTCAAATTTTCAGAAAGGATGTTCCAGATAAGGTCAAAAACGACATACTCAGATCTTCACCAAACTTTGCAGGGATACATTGGAGGTCGAGACACGTGGAAAAAACGTACAAAACAAGAGATTGGAGACATCAAGATTTTGGACGAATTTTTGAAGAATTTTCAAATTTTCTGAAAGGAGGTCCCAGATAAGGTCAAAAACTACATACTCAGATCTCCACCAAACATTGCAGGGATACATTGGATGTCAAGACACGTGGAAAAAACGTACAAAACAAGAGATTGGAGACATCAAGATTTTCGACGAATTTTTTAACAATTTTCAAATTTTCAGAAAGGATGTTCCAGATAAGGTCAAAAACGACATACTCAGATCTTCACCAAACTTTGCATGGATACATTGGATGTCAAGACACGTGGAAAAAACGTACAAAACAAGAGATTGGGGTCATCAAGATTTTGCACGGATTTTTTAGGAATTTTCAAATTTTCAGATGGGAGGTTCCAGATAAGTTCAAAAACTACATACTCAGATCTTCACCAAACTTTGCAGGGATACATTGGATGTCAAGACACGTGGAAAAAACGTACAAAACAAGAGATTGGAGACATCAAGATTTTGGACGAATTTTTTAAGAATTTTCAAATTTTCAGATGGGAGGTTCCAGATGAGGTCAAAAACGACATACTCAGATCTTCACCAAACTTTGCAGGAATACTTTGCATGTCAAGACACGTGGAAAAAACGTACAAAACAAGAGATCGGAGACATCAAGATTTTCGACGAATTTTTTAAGAATTTTCAAATTTTCAGATGGGAGGTTCCAGATAAGGTCAAAAACGACATACTCAGATCTTCACCAAACTTTGCAGGGATCCATTGGAGGTCGAGACACGTGGAAAAAACGTACAAAACAAGAGATTGGAGACATCAAGATTTTGGACGAATTTTTTAAGAATTTTCAAATTTTCAGATACGAGGTTCCATATAAGGTCAAAAACTACATACTCAGATCTTCACCAAACTTTGCAGGGATACATTGGATGTCAAGACACGTGGAAAAACGTACAAAACAAGAGATTGGAGACATCAAGATTTTCGACGAATTTTTTAAGAATTTTCAAATTTTCAGAAAGGATGTTCCAGATAAGGTCAAAAACGACATACTCAGATCTTCACCAAACTTTGCAGGGATCCATTGGAGGTCGAGACACGTGGAAAAAACGTACAAAACAAGAGATTGGAGACATCAAGATTTTGGACGAATTTTTGAAGAATTTTCAAATTTTCAGATAGGAGGTTCCAGATAAGGTCTAAAACTACATACTCAGATCTCCACCAAACATTGCAGGAATACATTGGATGTCAAGACACGTGGAAAAAACGTACAAAACAAGAGATTGGAGACATCAAGATTTTCGACGAATTTTTGAAGAATTTTCAAATTTTCAGATAGGAGGTTCCAGATAAGGTCAAAAACTACATACTCAGATCTTCACCAAACGTTGCAGGGATACTTTGCATGTCAAGACACGTGGAAAAAACGTACAAAACAAGAGATTGGAGACATCAAGATTTTCGACGAATTTTTTAAGAATTTTCAAATTTTCAGATGGGAGGTTCCAGATAAGGTCAAAAACGACATACTCAGATCTTCACCAAACTTTGCATGGATACATTGGATGTCAAGACACGTGGAAAAAACGTACAAAACAAGAGATTGGAGACATCAAGATTTTGGACGAATTTTTTAAGAATTCTCAAATTTTCAGAAAAGAGGTTCCATATAAGGTCAAAAACTACATACTCAGATCTTCACCAAACATTGCAGGAATACATTGGATGTCAAGACACGTGGAAAAAACGTACAAAACAAGAGATTGGGGTCATCAAGATTTTGCACGGATTTTTTAGGAATTTTCAAATTTTCAGATGGGAGGTTCCAAATAAGGTCAAAAACTACATACTCAGATCTTCACCAAACTTTGCAGGGATCCATTGGAGGTCAAGACACGTGGAAAAAACGTACAAAACAAGAGATTGGAGACATCAAGATTTTGGACGAATTTTTTAAGAATTTTCAAATTTTCAGATAGGAGGTTCCATATAAGGTCAAAAACTACATACTCAGATCTTCACCAAACTTTGCATGGATACATTATGTGTCAAGACACGTGGAAAAAACGTACAAAACAAAAGATTGGAGACATCAAGATTTTGGTCGAATTTTTTAAGAATTTTCAAATTTTCAGATGGGAGGTTCCAGATAAGGTCAAAAACTACATACTCAGATCTTCACCAAACTTTGCAGGGATACATTGGATGTCAAGACACGTGGAAAAAACGTACAAAAAAGAGATTGGAGACATCAAGATTTTGGACGAATTTTTTAACAATTTTCAAATTTTCAGAAAGGATGTTCCAGATAAGGTCAAAAACGACATACTCAGATCTTCACCAAACTTTGCAGGGATACATTGGATATCAAGACACGTGGAAAAAACGTACAAAACAAGAGATTGGAGACATCAAGATTTTGGACGAATATTTTAAGAATTTTCAAATTTTCAGAAAGGATGTTCCAGATAAGGTCAAAAACGACATACTCAGATCTTCACCAAACTTTGCAGGGATCCATTGGAGGTCGAGACACGTGGAAAAAACGTACAAAACAAGAGATTGGAGACATCAAGATTTTGGACGAATTTTTGAAGAATTTTCAAATTTTCAGATAGGAGGTTCCAGATAAGGTCTAAAACTACATACTCAGATCTCCACCAAACATTGCAGGAATACATTGGATGTCAAGACACGTGGAAAAAACGTACAAAACAAGAGATTGGAGACATCAAGATTTTCGACGAATTTTTGAAGAATTTTCAAATTTTCAGATAGGAGGTTCCAGATAAGGTCAAAAACTACATACTCAGATCTTCACCAAACGTTGCAGGGATACTTTGCATGTCAAGACACGTGGAAAAAACGTACAAAACAAGAGATTGGAGACATCAAGATTTTCGACGAATTTTTTAAGAATTTTCAAATTTTCAGATGGGAGGTTCCAGATAAGGTCAAAAACGACATACTCAGATCTTCACCAAACTTTGCATGGATACATTGGATGTCAAGACACGTGGAAAAAACGTACAAAACAAGAGATTGGAGACATCAAGATTTTGGACGAATTTTTTAAGAATTCTCAAATTTTCAGAAAGGAGGTTCCATATAAGGTCAAAAACTACATACTCAGATCTTCACCAAACTTTGCAGGGATACTTTGGATGTCAAGACACGTGGAAAAAACGTACAAAACAAGAGATTGGGGTCATCAAGATTTTGGACGAATTTTTTAAGAATTTTCAAATTTTCAGATGGGAGGTTCAATATAAGGTCAAAAACTACATACTCAGATCTTCACCAAACTTTGCATGGATACATTGGATGTCAAGACACGTGGAAAAAACATACAAAACATAGGATTCGGAACATCAAGATTTTGGTCGAATTTTTTAAGAATTTTCAAATTTTCAGATAGGAGGTTCCATATAAGGTCAAAAACTACATACTCAGATCTTCACCAAACATTGCAGGAATACATTGGATGTCAAGACACGTGGAAAAAACGTACAAAACAAGAGATTGGGGTCATCAAGATTTTGCACGGATTTTTTAGGAATTTTCAAATTTTCAGATGGGAGGTTCCAGATAAGGTCAAAAACTACATACTCAGATCTTCACCAAACTTTGCAGGGATACATTGGATGTCAAGACACGTGGAAAAAACGTACAAAACAAGAGATTGGAGACATCAAGATTTTGGACGAATTTTTTAAGAATTTTCAAATTTTCAGATAGGAGGTTCCATATAAGGTCAAAAACTACATACTCAGATCTTCACCAAACTTTGCATGGATACATTATGTGTCAAGACACGTGGAAAAAACGTACAAAACAAAAGATTGGAGACATCAAGATTTTGGTCGAATTTTTTAAGAATTTTCAAATTTTCAGATGGGAGGTTCCAGATAAGGTCAAAAACTACATACTCAGATCTTCACCAAACTTTGCAGGGATACATTGGATGTCAAGACACGTGGAAAAAACGTACAAAAAAGAGATTGGAGACATCAAGATTTTGGACGAATTTTTTAACAATTTTCAAATTTTCAGAAAGGATGTTCCAGATAAGGTCAAAAACGACATACTCAGATCTTCACCAAACTTTGCAGGGATACATTGGATATCAAGACACGTGGAAAAAACGTACAAAACAAGAGATTGGAGACATCAAGATTTTGGACGAATTTTTTAAGAATTTTCAAATTTTCAGATAGGAGGTTCCAGATAAGGTCAAAAACTACATACTCAGATCTTCACCAAACTTTGCAGGGATACATTGGATGTCAAGACACGTGGAAAAAACGTACAAAACAAGAGATTGGGGTCATCAAGATTTTGGACGGATTTTTTAGGAATTTTCAAATTTTCAGATGGGAGGTTCCAGATAAGGTAAAAAACTACATACTCAGATCTTCACCAAACATTGCAGGGATACATTGGATGTCAAGACACGTGGAAAAAACGTACAAAACAAGAGATTGGAGACATCAAAATTTTGGACGAATTTTTTAAGAATTTTCAAATTTTCAGATAGGAGGTTCCAGATGAGGTCAAAAACTACATACTCAGATCTTCACCAAACTTTGCAGGAATACTTTGCATGTCAAGACACGTGGAAAAAACGTACAAAACAAGAGATCGGAGACATCAAGATTTTCGACGAATTTTTTAAGAATTTTCAAATTTTCAGATGGGAGGTTCCAGATAAGGTCAAAAACGACATACTCAGATCTTCACCAAACTTTGCATGGATACATTGGATGTCAAGACACGTGGAAAAAACATACAAAACATAGGATTGGTGACATCAAGATTTTGGACGAATTTTTTAAGAATTTTCAAATTTTCAGATAGGAGGTTCCATATAAGGTCAAAAACTACATACTCAGATCTTCACCAAACTTTGCAGGGATACATTGGATGTCAAGACACGTGGAAAAAACGTACAAAACAAGAGATTGGAGACATCAAGATTATGGACGAATTTTTTGAGAATTTTCAAATTTTCAGAAAGGAGGTTCCATATAAGGTCAAAAACTACATACTCAGATCTTCACCAAACTTTGCAGGGATACATTGGATGTCAAGAAACGTGGAAAAAACGTACAAAACAAGAGATTGGAGACATCAAGATTTTCGACGAATTTTTTAAGAATTTTCAAATTTTCAGAAAGGATGTTCCAGATAAGGTCAAAAACGACATACTCAGATCTTCACTAACTTTGCAGGGATACATTGGAGGTCGAGACACGTGGAAAAAACGTACAAAACAAGAGATTGGAGACATCAAGATTTTGGACGAATTTTTGAAGAATTTTCAAATTTTCAGATAGGAGGTTCCAGATAAGGTCAAAAACTACATACTCAGATCTCCACCAAACATTGCAGGGATACATTGGATGTCAAGACACGTGGAAAAAACGTACAAAGCAAGAGATTGGAGACATCAAGATTTTCGACGAATTTTTGAAGAATTTTCAAATTTTCAGATAGGAGGTTCCAGATAAGGTCAAAAACTACATACTCAGATCTTCACCAAACGTTGCAGGGATACTTTGCATGTCAAGACACGTGGAAAAAACGTACAAAACAAGAGATTGGAGACATCAAGATTTTCGACGAATTTTTTAAGAATTTTCAAATTTTCGGATGGGAGGTTCCAGATAAGGTCAAAAACGACATACTCAGATCTTCACCAAACTTTGCATGGATACATTGGATGTCAAGACACGTGGAAAAAACGTACAAAACAAGAGATTGGAGACATCAAGATTTTGGACGAATTTTTTAAGAATTCTCAAATTTTCAGAAAGGAGGTTCCATATAAGGTCAAAAACTACATACTCAGATCTTCACCAAACTTTGCAGGGATACATTGGATGTCAAGACACGTGGAAAAAACGTACAAAACAAGAGATTGGGGTCTTCAAGATTTTGGACGAATTTTTTAAGAATTTTCAAATTTTCAGATAGGAGGTTCCAGATAAGGTCAAAAACTACATACTCAGATCTTCACCAAACGTTGCAGGGATACTTTGCATGTCAAGACACGTGGAAAAAACGTACAAAACAAGAGATTGGAGACATCAAGATTTTCGACGAATTTTTTAAGAATTTTCAAATTTTCAGATAGGAGGTTCCATATAAGGTCAAAAACTACATACTCAGATCTTCACCAAACATTGCAGGAATACATTGGATGTCAAGACACGTGGAAAAAACGTACAAAACAAGAGATTGGAGACATCAAGATTTTCGACGAATTTTTGAAGAATTTTCAAATTTTCAGATAGGAGGTTCCAGAGAAGGTCAAAAACTACATACTCAGATCTTCACCAAACGTTGCAGGGATACTTTGCATGTCAAGACACGTGGAAAAAACGTACAAAACAAGAGATTGGAGACATCAAGATTTTCGACGAATTTTTTAAGAATTTTCAAATTTTCAGATAGGAGGTTCCATATAAGGTCAAAAACTACATACTCAGATCTTCACCAAACATTGCAGGAATACATTGGATGTCAAGACACGTGGAAAAAACGTACAAAACAAAAGATTGGAGACATCAAGATTTTGGTCGAATTTTTTAAGAATTTTCAAATTTTCAGATGGGAGGTTCCAGATAAGGTCAAAAACTACATACTCAGATCTTCACCAAACTTTGCAGGGATACATTGGATGTCAAGACACGTGGAAAAAACGTACAAAACAAGAGATTGGAGACATCAAGATTATGGACGAATTTTTTGAGAATTTTCAAATTTTCAGAAAGGAGGTTCCATATAAGATCAAAAACTACATACTCAGATCTTCACCAAACTTTGCAGGGATACATTGGATGTCAAGACACGTGGAAAAAACGTACAAAACAAGAGATTGGAGACATCAAGATTTTCGACGAATTTTTTAAGAATTTTCAAATTTTCAGAAAGGATGTTCCAGATAAGGTCAAAAACGACATACTCAGATCTTCACCAAACTTTGCAGGGATACATTGGAGGTCGAGACACGTGGAAAAAACGTACAAAACAAGAGATTGGAGACATCAAGATTTTGGACGAATTTTTGAAGAATTTTCAAATTTTCTGAAAGGAGGTCCCAGATAAGGTCAAAAACTACATACTCAGATCTCCACCAAACATTGCAGGGATACATTGGATGTCAAGACACGTGGAAAAAACGTACAAAACAAGAGATTGGAGACATCAAGATTTTCGACGAATTTTTTAACAATTTTCAAATTTTCAGAAAGGATGTTCCAGATAAGGTCAAAAACGACATACTCAGATCTTCACCAAACTTTGCATGGATACATTGGATGTCAAGACACGTGGAAAAAACGTACAAAACAAGAGATTGGGGTCATCAAGATTTTGCACGGATTTTTTAGGAATTTTCAAATTTTCAGATGGGAGGTTCCAGATAAGTTCAAAAACTACATACTCAGATCTTCACCAAACTTTGCAGGGATACATTGGATGTCAAGACACGTGGAAAAAACGTACAAAACAAGAGATTGGAGACATCAAGATTTTGGACGAATTTTTTAAGAATTTTCAAATTTTCAGATGGGAGGTTCCAGATGAGGTCAAAAACGACATACTCAGATCTTCACCAAACTTTGCAGGAATACTTTGCATGTCAAGACACGTGGAAAAAACGTACAAAACAAGAGATCGGAGACATCAAGATTTTCGACGAATTTTTTAAGAATTTTCAAATTTTCAGATGGGAGGTTCCAGATAAGGTCAAAAACGACATACTCAGATCTTCACCAAACTTTGCAGGGATCCATTGGAGGTCGAGACACGTGGAAAAAACGTACAAAACAAGAGATTGGAGACATCAAGATTTTGGACGAATTTTTTAAGAATTTTCAAATTTTCAGATAGGAGGTTCCATATAAGGTCAAAAACTACATACTCAGATCTTCACCAAACTTTGCAGGGATACATTGGATGTCAAGACACGTGGAAAAACGTACAAAACAAGAGATTGGAGACATCAAGATTTTCGACGAATTTTTTAAGAATTTTCAAATTTTCAGAAAGGATGTTCCAGATAAGGTCAAAAACGACATACTCAGATCTTCACCAAACTTTGCAGGGATCCATTGGAGGTCGAGACACGTGGAAAAAACGTACAAAACAAGAGATTGGAGACATCAAGATTTTGGACGAATTTTTGAAGAATTTTCAAATTTTCAGATAGGAGGTTCCAGATAAGGTCTAAAACTACATACTCAGATCTCCACCAAACATTGCAGGAATACATTGGATGTCAAGACACGTGGAAAAAACGTACAAAACAAGAGATTGGAGACATCAAGATTTTCGACGAATTTTTGAAGAATTTTCAAATTTTCAGATAGGAGGTTCCAGATAAGGTCAAAAACTACATACTCAGATCTTCACCAAACGTTGCAGGGATACTTTGCATGTCAAGACACGTGGAAAAAACGTACAAAACAAGAGATTGGAGACATCAAGATTTTCGACGAATTTTTTAAGAATTTTCAAATTTTCAGATGGGAGGTTCCAGATAAGGTCAAAAACGACATACTCAGATCTTCACCAAACTTTGCATGGATACATTGGATGTCAAGACACGTGGAAAAAACGTACAAAACAAGAGATTGGAGACATCAAGATTTTGGACGAATTTTTTAAGAATTCTCAAATTTTCAGAAAAGAGGTTCCATATAAGGTCAAAAACTACATACTCAGATCTTCACCAAACTTTGCAGGGATACTTTGGATGTCAAGACACGTGGAAAAAACGTACAAAACAAGAGATTGGGGTCATCAAGATTTTGGACGAATTTTTTAAGAATTTTCAAATTTTCAGATGGGAGGTTCAATATAAGGTCAAAAACTACATACTCAGATCTTCACCAAACTTTGCATGGATACATTGGATGTCAAGACACGTGGAAAAAACATACAAAACATAGGATTCGGAACATCAAGATTTTGGTCGAATTTTTTAAGAATTTTCAAATTTTCAGATAGGAGGTTCCATATAAGGTCAAAAACTACATACTCAGATCTTCACCAAACATTGCAGGAATACATTGGATGTCAAGACACGTGGAAAAAACGTACAAAACAAGAGATTGGGGTCATCAAGATTTTGCACGGATTTTTTAGGAATTTTCAAATTTTCAGATGGGAGGTTCCAGATAAGGTCAAAAACTACATACTCAGATCTTCACCAAACTTTGCAGGGATACATTGGATGTCAAGACACGTGGAAAAAACGTACAAAACAAGAGATTGGAGACATCAAGATTTTGGACGAATTTTTTAAGAATTTTCAAATTTTCAGATAGGAGGTTCCATATAAGGTCAAAAACTACATACTCAGATCTTCACCAAACTTTGCATGGATACATTATGTGTCAAGACACGTGGAAAAAACGTACAAAACAAAAGATTGGAGACATCAAGATTTTGGTCGAATTTTTTAAGAATTTTCAAATTTTCAGATGGGAGGTTCCAGATAAGGTCAAAAACTACATACTCAGATCTTCACCAAACTTTGCAGGGATACATTGGATGTCAAGACACGTGGAAAAAACGTACAAAAAAGAGATTGGAGACATCAAGATTTTGGACGAATTTTTTAACAATTTTCAAATTTTCAGAAAGGATGTTCCAGATAAGGTCAAAAACGACATACTCAGATCTTCACCAAACTTTGCAGGGATACATTGGAGGTCGAGACACGTGGAAAAAACGTACAAAACAAGAGATTGGAGACATCAAGATTTTGGACGAATTTTTGAAGAATTTTCAAATTTTCTGATAGGAGGTCCCAGATAAGGTCAAAAACTACATACTCAGATCTCCACCAAACATTGCAGGGATACATTGGATGTCAAGACACGTGGAAAAAACGTACAAAACAAGAGATTGGAGACATCAAGATTTTCGACGAATTTTTTAACAATTTTCAAATTTTCAGAAAGGATGTTCCAGATAAGGTCAAAAACGACATACTCAGATCTTCACCAAACTTTGCATGGATACATTGGATGTCAAGACACGTGGAAAAAACGTACAAAACAAGAGATTGGGGTCATCAAGATTTTGCACGGATTTTTTAGGAATTTTCAAATTTTCAGATGGGAGGTTCCAGATAAGTTCAAAAACTACATACTCAGATCTTCACCAAACTTTGCAGGGATACATTGGATGTCAAGACACGTGGAAAAAACGTACAAAACAAGAGATTGGAGACATCAAGATTTTGGACGAATTTTTTAAGAATTTTCAAATTTTCAGATGGGAGGTTCCAGATGAGGTCAAAAACGACATACTCAGATCTTCACCAAACTTTGCAGGAATACTTTGCATGTCAAGACACGTGGAAAAAACGTACAAAACAAGAGATCGGAGACATCAAGATTTTCGACGAATTTTTTAAGAATTTTCAAATTTTCAGATGGGAGGTTCCAGATAAGGTCAAAAACGACATACTCAGATCTTCACCAAACTTTGCAGGGATCCATTGGAGGTCGAGACACGTGGAAAAAACGTACAAAACAAGAGATTGGAGACATCAAGATTTTGGACGAATTTTTTAAGAATTTTCAAATTTTCAGATAGGAGGTTCCAAATAAGGTCAAAAACTACATACTCAGATCTTCACCAAACTTTGCAGGGATACATTGGATGTCAAGACACGTGGAAAAAACGTACAAAACAAGAGATTGGAGACATCAAGATTTTCGACGAATTTTTTAAGAATTTTCAAATTTTCAGAAAGGATGTTCCAGATAAGGTCAAAAACGACATACTCAGATCTTCACCAAACTTTGCAGGGATCCATTGGAGGTCGAGACACGTGGAAAAAACGTACAAAACAAGAGATTGGAGACATGAAGATTTTGGACGAATTTTTGAAGAATTTTCAAATTTTCAGATAGGAGGTTCCAGATAAGGTCTAAAACTACATACTCAGATCTCCACCAAACATTGCAGGAATACATTGGATGTCAAGACACGTGGAAAAAACGTACAAAACAAGAGATTGGAGACATCAAGATTTTCGACGAATTTTTGAAGAATTTTCAAATTTTCAGATAGGAGGTTCCAGATAAGGTCAAAAACTACATACTCAGATCTTCACCAAACGTTGCAGGGATACTTTGCATGTCAAGACACGTGGAAAAAACGTACAAAACAAGAGATTGGAGACATCAAGATTTTCGACGAATTTTTTAAGAATTTTCAAATTTTCAGATGGGAGGTTCCAGATAAGGTCAAAAACGACATACTCAGATCTTCACCAAACTTTGCATGGATACATTGGATGTCAAGACACGTGGAAAAAACGTACAAAACAAGAGATTGGAGACATCAAGATTTTGGACGAATTTTTTAAGAATTCTCAAATTTTCAGAAAAGAGGTTCCATATAAGGTCAAAAACTACATACTCAGATCTTCACCAAACTTTGCAGGGATACTTTGGATGTCAAGACACGTGGAAAAAACGTACAAAACAAGAGATTGGGGTCATCAAGATTTTGGACGAATTTTTTAAGAATTTTCAAATTTTCAGATGGGAGGTTCAATATAAGGTCAAAAACTACATACTCAGATCTTCACCAAACTTTGCATGGATACATTGGATGTCAAGACACGTGGAAAAAACATACAAAACATAGGATTCGGAACATCAAGATTTTGGTCGAATTTTTTAAGAATTTTCAAATTTTCAGATAGGAGGTTCCATATAAGGTCAAAAACTACATACTCAGATCTTCACCAAACATTGCAGGAATACATTGGATGTCAAGACACGTGGAAAAAACGTACAAAACAAGAGATTGGGGTCATCAAGATTTTGCACGGATTTTTTAGGAATTTTCAAATTTTCAGATGAGAGGTTCCAGATAAGGTCAAAAACTACATACTCAGATCTTCACCAAACTTTGCAGGGATACATTGGATGTCAAGACACGTGGAAAAAACGTACAAAACAAGAGATTGGAGACATCAAGATTTTGGACGAATTTTTTAAGAATTTTCAAATTTTCAGATAGGAGGTTCCATATAAGGTCAAAAACTACATACTCAGATCTTCACCAAACTTTGCATGGATACATTATGTGTCAAGACACGTGGAAAAAACGTACAAAACAAAAGATTGGAGACATCAAGATTTTGGTCGAATTTTTTAAGAATTTTCAAATTTTCAGATGGGAGGTTCCAGATAAGGTCAAAAACTACATACTCAGATCTTCACCAAACTTTGCAGGGATACATTGGATGTCAAGACACGTGGAAAAAACGTACAAAAAAGAGATTGGAGACATCAAGATTTTGGACGAATTTTTTAACAATTTTCAAATTTTCAGAAAGGATGTTCCAGATAAGGTCAAAAACGACATACTCAGATCTTCACCAAACTTTGCAGGGATACATTGGAGGTCGAGACACGTGGAAAAAACGTACAAAACAAGAGATTGGAGACATCAAGATTTTGGACGAATTTTTGAAGAATTTTCAAATTTTCTGATAGGAGGTCCCAGATAAGGTCAAAAACTACATACTCAGATCTCCACCAAACATTGCAGGGATACATTGGATGTCAAGACACGTGGAAAAAACGTACAAAACAAGAGATTGGAGACATCAAGATTTTCGACGAATTTTTTAACAATTTTCAAATTTTCAGAAAGGATGTTCCAGATAAGGTCAAAAACGACATACTCAGATCTTCACCAAACTTTGCATGGATACATTGGATGTCAAGACACGTGGAAAAAACGTACAAAACAAGAGATTGGGGTCATCAAGATTTTGCACGGATTTTTTAGGAATTTTCAAATTTTCAGATGGGAGGTTCCAGATAAGTTCAAAAACTACATACTCAGATCTTCACCAAACTTTGCAGGGATACATTGGATGTCAAGACACGTGGAAAAAACGTACAAAACAAGAGATTGGAGACATCAAGATTTTGGAAGAATTTTTTAAGAATTTTCAAATTTTCAGATGGGAGGTTCCAGATGAGGTCAAAAACGACATACTCAGATCTTCACCAAACTTTGCAGGAATACTTTGCATGTCAAGACACGTGGAAAAAACGTACAAAACAAGAGATCGGAGACATCAAGATTTTCGACGAATTTTTTAAGAATTTTCAAATTTTCAGATGGGAGGTTCCAGATAAGGTCAAAAACGACATACTCAGATCTTCACCAAACTTTGCAGGGATCCATTGGAGGTCGAGACACGTGGAAAAAACGTACAAAACAAGAGATTGGAGACATCAAGATTTTGGACGAATTTTTTAAGAATTTTCAAATTTTCAGATAGGAGGTTCCATATAAGGTCAAAAACTACATACTCAGATCTTCACCAAACTTTGCAGGGATACATTGGATGTCAAGACACGTGGAAAAAACGTACAAAACAAGAGATTGGAGACATCAAGATTTTCGACGAATTTTTTAAGAATTTTCAAATTTTCAGAAAGGATGTTCCAGATAAGGTCAAAAACGACATACTCAGATCTTCACCAAACTTTGCAGGGATCCATTGGAGGTCGAGACACGTGGAAAAAACGTACAAAACAAGAGATTGGAGACATCAAGATTTTGGACGAATTTTTGAAGAATTTTCAAATTTTCAGATAGGAGGTTCCAGATAAGGTCTAAAACTACATACTCAGATCTCCACCAAACATTGCAGGAATACATTGGATGTCAAGACACGTGGAAAAAACGTACAAAACAAGAGATTGGAGACATCAAGATTTTCGACGAATTTTTGAAGAATTTTCAAATTTTCAGATAGGAGGTTCCAGATAAGGTCAAAAACTACATACTCAGATCTTCACCAAACGTTGCAGGGATACTTTGCATGTCAAGACACGTGGAAAAAACGTACAAAACAAGAGATTGGAGACATCAAGATTTTCGACGAATTTTTTAAGAATTTTCAAATTTTCAGATGGGAGGTTCCAGATAAGGTCAAAAACGACATACTCAGATCTTCACCAAACTTTGCATGGATACATTGGATGTCAAGACACGTGGAAAAAACGTACAAAACAAGAGATTGGAGACATCAAGATTTTGGACGAATTTTTTAAGAATTCTCAAATTTTCAGAAAGGAGGTTCCATATAAGGTCAAAAACTACATACTCAGATCTTCACCAAACTTTGCAGGGATACTTTGGATGTCAAGACACGTGGAAAAAACGTACAAAACAAGAGATTGGGGTCCTCAAGATTTTGGACGAATTTTTTAAGAATTTTCAAATTTTCAGATGGGAGGTTCAATATAAGGTCAAAAACTACATACTCAGATCTTCACCAAACTTTGCATGGATACATTGGATGTCAAGACACGTGGAAAAAACATACAAAACATAGGATTCGGAACATCAAGATTTTGGTCGAATTTTTTAAGAATTTTCAAATTTTCAGATAGGAGGTTCCATATAAGGTCAAAAACTACATACTCAGATCTTCACCAAACATTGCAGGAATACATTGGATGTCAAGACACGTGGAAAAAACGTACAAAACAAGAGATTGGGGTCATCAAGATTTTGCACGGATTTTTTAGGAATTTTCAAATTTTCAGATGGGAGGTTCCAGATAAGGTCAAAAACTACATACTCAGATCTTCACCAAACTTTGCAGGGATACATTGGATGTCAAGACACGTGGAAAAAACGTACAAAACAAGAGATTGGAGACATCAAGATTTTGGACGAATTTTTTAAGAATTTTCAAATTTTCAGATAGGAGGTTCCATATAAGGTCAAAAACTACATACTCAGATCTTCACCAAACTTTGCATGGATACATTATGTGTCAAGACACGTGGAAAAAACGTACAAAACAAAAGATTGGAGACATCAAGATTTTGGTCGAATTTTTTAAGAATTTTCAAATTTTCAGATGGGAGGTTCCAGATAAGGTCAAAAACTACATACTCAGATCTTCACCAAACTTTGCAGGGATACATTGGATGTCAAGACACGTGGAAAAAACGTACAAAAAAGAGATTGGAGACATCAAGATTTTGGACGAATTTTTTAACAATTTTCAAATTTTCAGAAAGGATGTTCCAGATAAGGTCAAAAACTACATACTCAGATCTTCACCAAACTTTGCAGGGATACATTGGATATCAAGACACGTGGAAAAAACGTACAAAACAAGAGATTGGAGACATCAAGATTTTGGACGAATTTTTTAAGAATTTTCAAATTTTCAGATAGGAGGTTCCAGATAAGGTCAAAAACTACATACTCAGATCTTCACCAAACTTTGCAGGGATACATTGGATGTCAAGACACGTGGAAAAAACGTACAAAACAAGAGATTGGGGTCATCAAGATTTTGGACGGATTTTTTAGGAATTTTCAAATTTTCAGATGGGAGGTTCCAGATAAGGTCAAAAACTACATACTCAGATCTTCACCAAACATTGCAGGGATACATTGGATGTCAAGACACGTGGAAAAAACGTACAAAACAAGAGATTGGAGACATCAAACTTTTGGACGAATTTTTTAAGAATTTTCAAATTTTCAGATAGGAGGTTCCAGATGAGGTCAAAAACTACATACTCAGATCTTCACCAAACTTTGCAGGAATACTTTGCATGTCAAGACACGTGGAAAAAACGTACAAAACAAGAGATCGGAGACATCAAGATTTTCGACGAATTTTTTAAGAATTTTCAAATTTTCAGATGGGAGGTTCCAGATAAGGTCAAAAACGATATACTCAGATCTTCACCAAACTTTGCATGGATACATTGGATGTCAAGACACGTGGAAAAAACATACAAAACATAGGATTGGTGACATCAAGATTTTGGACGAATTTTTTAAGAATTTTCAAATTTTCAGATAGGAGGTTCCATATAAGGTCAAAAACTACATACTCAGATCTTCACCAAACTTTGCAGGGATACATTGGATGTCAAGACACGTGGAAAAAACGTACAAAACAAGAGATTGGAGACATCAAGATTATGGACGAATTTTTTGAGAATTTTCAAATTTTCAGAAAGGAGGTTTCATATAAGGTCAAAAACTACATACTCAGATCTTCACCAAACTTTGCAGGGATACATTGGATGTCAAGAAACGTGGAAAAAACGTACAAAACAAGAGATTGGAGACATCAAGATTTTCGACGAATTTTTTAAGAATTTTCAAATTTTCAGAAAGGATGTTCCAGATAAGGTCAAAAACGACATACTCAGATCTTCACTAACTTTGCAGGGATAGATTGGAGGTCGAGACACGTGGAAAAAACGTACAAAACAAGAGATTGGAGACATCAAGATTTTGGACGAATTTTTGAAGAATTTTCAAATTTTCAGATAGGAGGTTCCAGATAAGGTCAAAAACTACATACTCAGATCTCCACCAAACATTGCAGGGATACATTGGATGTCAAGACACGTGGAAAAAACGTACAAAGCAAGAGATTGGAGACATCAAGATTTTCGACGAATTTTTGAAGAATTTTCAAATTTTCAGATAGGAGGTTCCAGATAAGGTCAAAAACTACATACTCAGATCTTCACCAAACGTTGCAGGGATACTTTGCATGTCAAGACACGTGGAAAAAACGTACAAAACAAGAGATTGGAGACATCAAGATTTTCGACGAATTTTTTAAGAATTTTCAAATTTTCGGATGGGAGGTTCCAGATAAGGTCAAAAACGACATACTCAGATCTTCACCAAACTTTGCATGGATACATTGGATGTCAAGACACGTGGAAAAAACGTACAAAACAAGAGATTGGAGACATCAAGATTTTGGACGAATTTTTTAAGAATTCTCAAATTTTCAGATGGGAGGTTCAATATAAGGTCAAAAACTACATACTCAGATCTTCACCAAACTTTGCATGGATACATTGGATGTCAAGACACGTGGAAAAAACATACAAAACATAGGATTCGGAACATCAAGATTTTGGTCGAATTTTTTAAGAATTTTCAAATTTTCAGATAGGAGGTTCCATATAAGGTCAAAAACTACATACTCAGATCTTCACCAAACATTGCAGGAATACATTGGATGTCAAGACACGTGGAAAAAACGTACAAAACAAGAGATTGGGGTCATCAAGATTTTGCACGGATTTTTTAGGAATTTTCAAATTTTCAGATGGGAGGTTCCAGATAAGGTCAAAAACTACATACTCAGATCTTCACCAAACTTTGCAGGGATACATTGGATGTCAAGACACGTGGAAAAAACGTACAAAACAAGAGATTGGAGACATCAAGATTTTGGACGAATTTTTTAAGAATTTTCAAATTTTCAGATAGGAGGTTCCATATAAGGTCAAAAACTACATACTCAGATCTTCACCAAACTTTGCATGGATACATTATGTGTCAAGACACGTGGAAAACACGTACAAAACAAAAGATTGGAGACATCAAGATTTTGGTCGAATTTTTTAAGAATTTTCAAATTTTCAGATGGGAGGTTCCAGATAAGGTCAAAAACTACATACTCAGATCTTCACCAAACTTTGCAGGGATACATTGGATGTCAAGACACGTGGAAAAAACGTACAAAAAAGAGATTGGAGACATCAAGATTTTGGACGAATTTTTTAACAATTTTCAAATTTTCAGAAAGGATGTTCCAGATAAGGTCAAAAACGACATACTCAGATCTTCACCAAACTTTGCAGGGATACATTGGAGGTCGAGACACGTGGAAAAAACGTACAAAACAAGAGATTGGAGACATCAAGATTTTGGACGAATTTTTGAAGAATTTTCAAATTTTCTGATAGGAGGTCCCAGATAAGGTCAAAAACTACATACTCAGATCTCCACCAAACATTGCAGGGATACATTGGATGTCAAGACACGTGGAAAAAACGTACAAAACAAGAGATTGGAGACATCAAGATTTTCGACGAATTTTTTAACAATTTTCAAATTTTCAGAAAGGATGTTCCAGATAAGGTCAAAAACGACATACTCAGATCTTCACCAAACTTTGCATGGATACATTGGATGTCAAGACACGTGGAAAAAACGTACAAAACAAGAGATTGGGGTCATCAAGATTTTGCACGGATTTTTTAGGAATTTTCAAATTTTCAGATGGGAGGTTCCAGATAAGTTCAAAAACTACATACTCAGATCTTCACCAAACTTTGCAGGGATACATTGGATGTCAAGACACGTGGAAAAAACGTACAAAACAAGAGATTGGAGACATCAAGATTTTGGAAGAATTTTTTAAGAATTTTCAAATTTTCAGATGGGAGGTTCCAGATGAGGTCAAAAACGACATACTCAGATCTTCACCAAACTTTGCAGGAATACTTTGCATGTCAAGACACGTGGAAAAAACGTACAAAACAAGAGATCGGAGACATCAAGATTTTCGACGATTTTTTTAAGAATTTTCAAATTTTCAGATGGGAGGTTCCAGATAAGGTCAAAAACGACATACTCAGATCTTCACCAAACTTTGCAGGGATCCATTGGAGGTCGAGACACGTGGAAAAAACGTACAAAACAAGAGATTGGAGACATCAAGATTTTGGACGAATTTTTTAAGAATTTTCAAATTTTCAGATAGGAGGTTCCATATAAGGTCAAAAACTACATACTCAGATCTTCACCAAACTTTGCAGGGATACATTGGATGTCAAGACACGTGGAAAAAACGTACAAAACAAGAGATTGGAGACATCAAGATTATGGACGAATTTTTTGAGAATTTTCAAATTTTCAGAAAGGAGGTTTCATATAAGGTCAAAAACTACATACTCAGATCTTCACCAAACTTTGCAGGGATACATTGGATGTCAAGAAACGTGGAAAAAACGTACAAAACAAGAGATTGGAGACATCAAGATTTTCGACGAATTTTTTAAGAATTTTCAAATTTTCAGAAAGGATGTTCCAGATAAGGTCAAAAACGACATACTCAGATCTTCACTAACTTTGCAGGGATAGATTGGAGGTCGAGACACGTGGAAAAAACGTACAAAACAAGAGATTGGAGACATCAAGATTTTGGACGAATTTTTGAAGAATTTTCAAATTTTCAGATAGGAGGTTCCAGATAAGGTCAAAAACTACATACTCAGATCTCCACCAAACATTGCAGGGATACATTGGATGTCAAGACACGTGGAAAAAACGTACAAAGCAAGAGATTGGAGACATCAAGATTTTCGACGAATTTTTGAAGAATTTTCAAATTTTCAGATAGGAGGTTCCAGATAAGGTCAAAAACTACATACTCAGATCTTCACCAAACGTTGCAGGGATACTTTGCATGTCAAGACACGTGGAAAAAACGTACAAAACAAGAGATTGGAGACATCAAGATTTTCGACGAATTTTTTAAGAATTTTCAAATTTTCGGATGGGAGGTTCCAGATAAGGTCAAAAACGACATACTCAGATCTTCACCAAACTTTGCATGGATACATTGGATGTCAAGACACGTGGAAAAAACGTACAAAACAAGAGATTGGAGACATCAAGATTTTGGACGAATTTTTTAAGAATTCTCAAATTTTCAGATGGGAGGTTCAATATAAGGTCAAAAACTACATACTCAGATCTTCACCAAACTTTGCATGGATACATTGGATGTCAAGACACGTGGAAAAAACATACAAAACATAGGATTCGGAACATCAAGATTTTGGTCGAATTTTTTAAGAATTTTCAAATTTTCAGATAGGAGGTTCCATATAAGGTCAAAAACTACATACTCAGATCTTCACCAAACATTGCAGGAATACATTGGATGTCAAGACACGTGGAAAAAACGTACAAAACAAGAGATTGGGGTCATCAAGATTTTGCACGGATTTTTTAGGAATTTTCAAATTTTCAGATGGGAGGTTCCAGATAAGGTCAAAAACTACATACTCAGATCTTCACCAAACTTTGCAGGGATACATTGGATGTCAAGACACGTGGAAAAAACGTACAAAACAAGAGATTGGAGACATCAAGATTTTGGACGAATTTTTTAAGAATTTTCAAATTTTCAGATAGGAGGTTCCATATAAGGTCAAAAACTACATACTCAGATCTTCACCAAACTTTGCATGGATACATTATGTGTCAAGACACGTGGAAAACACGTACAAAACAAAAGATTGGAGACATCAAGATTTTGGTCGAATTTTTTAAGAATTTTCAAATTTTCAGATGGGAGGTTCCAGATAAGGTCAAAAACTACATACTCAGATCTTCACCAAACTTTGCAGGGATACATTGGATGTCAAGACACGTGGAAAAAACGTACAAAAAAGAGATTGGAGACATCAAGATTTTGGACGAATTTTTTAACAATTTTCAAATTTTCAGAAAGGATGTTCCAGATAAGGTCAAAAACGACATACTCAGATCTTCACCAAACTTTGCAGGGATACATTGGAGGTCGAGACACGTGGAAAAAACGTACAAAACAAGAGATTGGAGACATCAAGATTTTGGACGAATTTTTGAAGAATTTTCAAATTTTCTGATAGGAGGTCCCAGATAAGGTCAAAAACTACATACTCAGATCTCCACCAAACATTGCAGGGATACATTGGATGTCAAGACACGTGGAAAAAACGTACAAAACAAGAGATTGGAGACATCAAGATTTTCGACGAATTTTTTAACAATTTTCAAATTTTCAGAAAGGATGTTCCAGATAAGGTCAAAAACGACATACTCAGATCTTCACCAAACTTTGCATGGATACATTGGATGTCAAGACACGTGGAAAAAACGTACAAAACAAGAGATTGGGGTCATCAAGATTTTGCACGGATTTTTTAGGAATTTTCAAATTTTCAGATGGGAGGTTCCAGATAAGTTCAAAAACTACATACTCAGATCTTCACCAAACTTTGCAGGGATACATTGGATGTCAAGACACGTGGAAAAAACGTACAAAACAAGAGATTGGAGACATCAAGATTTTGGAAGAATTTTTTAAGAATTTTCAAATTTTCAGATGGGAGGTTCCAGATGAGGTCAAAAACGACATACTCAGATCTTCACCAAACTTTGCAGGAATACTTTGCATGTCAAGACACGTGGAAAAAACGTACAAAACAAGAGATCGGAGACATCAAGATTTTCGACGATTTTTTTAAGAATTTTCAAATTTTCAGATGGGAGGTTCCAGATAAGGTCAAAAACGACATACTCAGATCTTCACCAAACTTTGCAGGGATCCATTGGAGGTCGAGACACGTGGAAAAAACGTACAAAACAAGAGATTGGAGACATCAAGATTTTGGACGAATTTTTTAAGAATTTTCAAATTTTCAGATAGGAGGTTCCATATAAGGTCAAAAACTACATACTCAGATCTTCACCAAACTTTGCAGGGATACATTGGATGTCAAGACACGTGGAAAAAACGTACAAAACAAGAGATTGGAGACATCAAGATTTTCGACGAATTTTTTAAGAATTTTCAAATTTTCAGAAAGGATGTTCCAGATAAGGTCAAAAACGACATACTCAGATCTTCACCAAACTTTGCAGGGATCCATTGGAGGTCGAGACACGTGGAAAAAACGTACAAAACAAGAGATTGGAGACATCAAGATTTTGGACGAATTTTTGAAGAATTTTCAAATTTTCAGATAGGAGGTTCCAGATAAGGTCTAAAACTACATACTCAGATCTCCACCAAACATTGCAGGAATACATTGGATGTCAAGACACGTGGAAAAAACGTACAAAACAAGAGATTGGAGACATCAAGATTTTCGACGAATTTTTGAAGAATTTTCAAATTTTCAGATAGGAGGTTCCAGATAAGGTCAAAAACTACATACTCAGATCTTCACCAAACGTTGCAGGGATACTTTGCATGTCAAGACACGTGGAAAAAACGTACAAAACAAGAGATTGGAGACATCAAGATTTTCGACGAATTTTTTAAGAATTTTCAAATTTTCAGATGGGAGGTTCCAGATAAGGTCAAAAACGACATACTCAGATCTTCACCAAACTTTGCATGGATACATTGGATGTCAAGACACGTGGAAAAAACGTACAAAACAAGAGATTGGAGACATCAAGATTTTGGACGAATTTTTTAAGAATTCTCAAATTTTCAGAAAGGAGGTTCCATATAAGGTCAAAAACTACATACTCAGATCTTCACCAAACTTTGCAGGGATACTTTGGATGTCAAGACACGTGGAAAAAACGTACAAAACAAGAGATTGGAGACATCAAACTTTTGGACGAATTTTTTAAGAATTTTCAAATTTTCAGATAGGAGGTTCCAGATGAGGTCAAAAACTACATACTCAGATCTTCACCAAACTTTGCAGGAATACTTTGCATGTCAAGACACGTGGAAAAAACGTACAAAACAAGAGATCGGAGACATCAAGATTTTCGACGAATTTTTTAAGAATTTTCAAATTTTCAGATGGGAGGTTCCAGATAAGGTCAAAAACGATATACTCAGATCTTCACCAAACTTTGCATGGATACATTGGATGTCAAGACACGTGGAAAAAACATACAAAACATAGGATTGGTGACATCAAGATTTTGGACGAATTTTTTAAGAATTTTCAAATTTTCAGATAGGAGGTTCCATATAAGGTCAAAAACTACATACTCAGATCTTCACCAAACTTTGCAGGGATACATTGGATGTCAAGACACGTGGAAAAAACGTACAAAACAAGAGATTGGAGACATCAAGATTATGGACGAATTTTTTGAGAATTTTCAAATTTTCAGAAAGGAGGTTTCATATAAGGTCAAAAACTACATACTCAGATCTTCACCAAACTTTGCAGGGATACATTGGATGTCAAGAAACGTGGAAAAAACGTACAAAACAAGAGATTGGAGACATCAAGATTTTCGACGAATTTTTTAAGAATTTTCAAATTTTCAGAAAGGATGTTCCAGATAAGGTCAAAAACGACATACTCAGATCTTCACTAACTTTGCAGGGATAGATTGGAGGTCGAGACACGTGGAAAAAACGTACAAAACAAGAGATTGGAGACATCAAGATTTTGGACGAATTTTTGAAGAATTTTCAAATTTTCAGATAGGAGGTTCCAGATAAGGTCAAAAACTACATACTCAGATCTCCACCAAACATTGCAGGGATACATTGGATGTCAAGACACGTGGAAAAAACGTACAAAGCAAGAGATTGGAGACATCAAGATTTTCGACGAATTTTTGAAGAATTTTCAAATTTTCAGATAGGAGGTTCCAGATAAGGTCAAAAACTACATACTCAGATCTTCACCAAACGTTGCAGGGATACTTTGCATGTCAAGACACGTGGAAAAAACGTACAAAACAAGAGATTGGAGACATCAAGATTTTCGACGAATTTTTTAAGAATTTTCAAATTTTCGGATGGGAGGTTCCAGATAAGGTCAAAAACGACATACTCAGATCTTCACCAAACTTTGCATGGATACATTGGATGTCAAGACACGTGGAAAAAACGTACAAAACAAGAGATTGGAGACATCAAGATTTTGGACGAATTTTTTAAGAATTCTCAAATTTTCAGATGGGAGGTTCAATATAAGGTCAAAAACTACATACTCAGATCTTCACCAAACTTTGCATGGATACATTGGATGTCAAGACACGTGGAAAAAACATACAAAACATAGGATTCGGAACATCAAGATTTTGGTCGAATTTTTTAAGAATTTTCAAATTTTCAGATAGGAGGTTCCATATAAGGTCAAAAACTACATACTCAGATCTTCACCAAACATTGCAGGAATACATTGGATGTCAAGACACGTGGAAAAAACGTACAAAACAAGAGATTGGGGTCATCAAGATTTTGCACGGATTTTTTAGGAATTTTCAAATTTTCAGATGGGAGGTTCCAGATAAGGTCAAAAACTACATACTCAGATCTTCACCAAACTTTGCAGGGATACATTGGATGTCAAGACACGTGGAAAAAACGTACAAAACAAGAGATTGGAGACATCAAGATTTTGGACGAATTTTTTAAGAATTTTCAAATTTTCAGATAGGAGGTTCCATATAAGGTCAAAAACTACATACTCAGATCTTCACCAAACTTTGCATGGATACATTATGTGTCAAGACACGTGGAAAACACGTACAAAACAAAAGATTGGAGACATCAAGATTTTGGTCGAATTTTTTAAGAATTTTCAAATTTTCAGATGGGAGGTTCCAGATAAGGTCAAAAACTACATACTCAGATCTTCACCAAACTTTGCAGGGATACATTGGATGTCAAGACACGTGGAAAAAACGTACAAAAAAGAGATTGGAGACATCAAGATTTTGGACGAATTTTTTAACAATTTTCAAATTTTCAGAAAGGATGTTCCAGATAAGGTCAAAAACGACATACTCAGATCTTCACCAAACTTTGCAGGGATACATTGGAGGTCGAGACACGTGGAAAAAACGTACAAAACAAGAGATTGGAGACATCAAGATTTTGGACGAATTTTTGAAGAATTTTCAAATTTTCTGATAGGAGGTCCCAGATAAGGTCAAAAACTACATACTCAGATCTCCACCAAACATTGCAGGGATACATTGGATGTCAAGACACGTGGAAAAAACGTACAAAACAAGAGATTGGAGACATCAAGATTTTCGACGAATTTTTTAACAATTTTCAAATTTTCAGAAAGGATGTTCCAGATAAGGTCAAAAACGACATACTCAGATCTTCACCAAACTTTGCATGGATACATTGGATGTCAAGACACGTGGAAAAAACGTACAAAACAAGAGATTGGGGTCATCAAGATTTTGCACGGATTTTTTAGGAATTTTCAAATTTTCAGATGGGAGGTTCCAGATAAGTTCAAAAACTACATACTCAGATCTTCACCAAACTTTGCAGGGATACATTGGATGTCAAGACACGTGGAAAAAACGTACAAAACAAGAGATTGGAGACATCAAGATTTTGGAAGAATTTTTTAAGAATTTTCAAATTTTCAGATGGGAGGTTCCAGATGAGGTCAAAAACGACATACTCAGATCTTCACCAAACTTTGCAGGAATACTTTGCATGTCAAGACACGTGGAAAAAACGTACAAAACAAGAGATCGGAGACATCAAGATTTTCGACGATTTTTTTAAGAATTTTCAAATTTTCAGATGGGAGGTTCCAGATAAGGTCAAAAACGACATACTCAGATCTTCACCAAACTTTGCAGGGATCCATTGGAGGTCGAGACACGTGGAAAAAACGTACAAAACAAGAGATTGGAGACATCAAGATTTTGGACGAATTTTTTAAGAATTTTCAAATTTTCAGATAGGAGGTTCCATATAAGGTCAAAAACTACATACTCAGATCTTCACCAAACTTTGCAGGGATACATTGGATGTCAAGACACGTGGAAAAAACGTACAAAACAAGAGATTGGAGACATCAAGATTTTCGACGAATTTTTTAAGAATTTTCAAATTTTCAGAAAGGATGTTCCAGATAAGGTCAAAAACGACATACTCAGATCTTCACCAAACTTTGCAGGGATCCATTGGAGGTCGAGACACGTGGAAAAAACGTACAAAACAAGAGATTGGAGACATCAAGATTTTGGACGAATTTTTGAAGAATTTTCAAATTTTCAGATAGGAGGTTCCAGATAAGGTCTAAAACTACATACTCAGATCTCCACCAAACATTGCAGGAATACATTGGATGTCAAGACACGTGGAAAAAACGTACAAAACAAGAGATTGGAGACATCAAGATTTTCGACGAATTTTTGAAGAATTTTCAAATTTTCAGATAGGAGGTTCCAGATAAGGTCAAAAACTACATACTCAGATCTTCACCAAACGTTGCAGGGATACTTTGCATGTCAAGACACGTGGAAAAAACGTACAAAACAAGAGATTGGAGACATCAAGATTTTCGACGAATTTTTTAAGAATTTTCAAATTTTCAGATGGGAGGTTCCAGATAAGGTCAAAAACGACATACTCAGATCTTCACCAAACTTTGCATGGATACATTGGATGTCAAGACACGTGGAAAAAACGTACAAAACAAGAGATTGGAGACATCAAGATTTTGGACGAATTTTTTAAGAATTCTCAAATTTTCAGAAAGGAGGTTCCATATAAGGTCAAAAACTACATACTCAGATCTTCACCAAACTTTGCAGGGATACTTTGGATGTCAAGACACGTGGAAAAAACGTACAAAACAAGAGATTGGGGTCATCAAGATTTTGGACGAATTTTTTAAGAATTTTCAAATTTTCAGATGGGAGGTTCAATATAAGGTCAAAAACTACATACTCAGATCTTCACCAAACTTTGCATGGATACATTGGATGTCAAGACACGTGGAAAAAACATACAAAACATAGGATTCGGAACATCAAGATTTTGGTCGAATTTTTTAAGAATTTTCAAATTTTCAGATAGGAGGTTCCATATAAGGTCAAAAACTACATACCCAGATCTTCACCAAACATTGCAGGAATACATTGGATGTCAAGACACGTGGAAAAAACGTACAAAACAAGAGATTGGGGTCATCAAGATTTTGCACGGATTTTTTAGGAATTTTCAAATTTTCAGATGGGAGGTTCCAGATAAGGTCAAAAACTACATACTCAGATCTTCACCAAACTTTGCAGGGATACATTGGATGTCAAGACACGTGGAAAAAACGTACAAAACAAGAGATTGGAGACATCAAGATTTTGGACGAATTTTTTAAGAATTTTCAAATTTTCAGATAGGAGGTTCCATATAAGGTCAAAAACTACATACTCAGATCTTCACCAAACTTTGCATGGATACATTATGTGTCAAGACACGTGGAAAAAACGTACAAAACAAAAGATTGGAGACATCAAGATTTTGGTCGAATTTTTTAAGAATTTTCAAATTTTCAGATGGGAGGTTCCAGATAAGGTCAAAAACTACATACTCAGATCTTCACCAAACTTTGCAGGGATACATTGGATGTCAAGACACGTGGAAAAAACGTACAAAAAAGAGATTGGAGACATCAAGATTTTGGACGAATTTTTTAACAATTTTCAAATTTTCAGAAAGGATGTTCCAGATAAGGTCAAAAACTACATACTCAGATCTTCACCAAACTTTGCAGGGATACATTGGATATCAAGACACGTGGAAAAAACGTACAAAACAAGAGATTGGAGACATCAAGATTTTGGACGAATTTTTTAAGAATTTTCAAATTTTCAGATAGGAGGTTCCAGATAAGGTCAAAAACTACATACTCAGATCTTCACCAAACTTTGCAGGGATACATTGGATGTCAAGACACGTGGAAAAAACGTACAAAACAAGAGATTGGGGTCATCAAGATTTTGGACGGATTTTTTAGGAATTTTCAAATTTTCAGATGGGAGGTTCCAGATAAGGTCAAAAACTACATACTCAGATCTTCACCAAACATTGCAGGGATACATTGGATGTCAAGACACGTGGAAAAAACGTACAAAACAAGAGATTGGAGACATCAAACTTTTGGACGAATTTTTTAAGAATTTTCAAATTTTCAGATAGGAGGTTCCAGATGAGGTCAAAAACTACATACTCAGATCTTCACCAAACTTTGCAGGAATACTTTGCATGTCAAGACACGTGGAAAAAACGTACAAAACAAGAGATCGGAGACATCAAGATTTTCGACGAATTTTTTAAGAATTTTCAAATTTTCAGATGGGAGGTTCCAGATAAGGTCAAAAACGACATACTCAGATCTTCACCAAACTTTGCATGGATACATTGGATGTCAAGACACGTGGAAAAAACATACAAAACATAGGATTGGTGACATCAAGATTTTGGACGAATTTTTTAAGAATTTTCAAATTTTCAGATAGGAGGTTCCATATAAGGTCAAAAACTACATACTCAGATCTTCACCAAACTTTGCAGGGATACATTGGATGTCAAGACACGTGGAAAAAACGTACAAAACAAGAGATTGGAGACATCAAGATTATGGACGAATTTTTTGAGAATTTTCAAATTTTCAGAAAGGAGGTTTCATATAAGGTCAAAAACTACATACTCAGATCTTCACCAAACTTTGCAGGGATACATTGGATGTCAAGAAACGTGGAAAAAACGTACAAAACAAGAGATTGGAGACATCAAGATTTTCGACGAATTTTTTAAGAATTTTCAAATTTTCAGAAAGGATGTTCCAGATAAGGTCAAAAACGACATACTCAGATCTTCACTAACTTTGCAGGGATACATTGGAGGTCGAGACACGTGGAAAAAACGTACAAAACAAGAGATTGGAGACATCAAGATTTTGGACGAATTTTTGAAGAATTTTCAAATTTTCAGATAGGAGGTTCCAGATAAGGTCAAAAACTACATACTCAGATCTCCACCAAACATTGCAGGGATACATTGGATGTCAAGACACGTGGAAAAAACGTACAAAGCAAGAGATTGGAGACATCAAGATTTTCGACGAATTTTTGAAGAATTTTCAAATTTTCAGATAGGAGGTTCCAGATAAGGTCAAAAACTACATACTCAGATCTTCACCAAACGTTGCAGGGATACTTTGCATGTCAAGACACGTGGAAAAAACGTACAAAACAAGAGATTGGAGACATCAAGATTTTCGACGAATTTTTTAAGAATTTTCAAATTTTCGGATGGGAGGTTCCAGATAAGGTCAAAAACGACATACTCAGATCTTCACCAAACTTTGCATGGATACATTGGATGTCAAGACACGTGGAAAAAACGTACAAAACAAGAGATTGGAGACATCAAGATTTTGGACGAATTTTTTAAGAATTCTCAAATTTTCAGAAAGGAGGTTCCATATAAGGTCAAAAACTACATACTCAGATCTTCACCAAACTTTGCACTGATACATTGGATGTCAAGACACGTGGAAAAAACGTACAAAACAAGAGATTGGGGTCTTCAAGATTTTGGACGAATTTTTTAAGAATTTTCAAATTTTCAGATAGGAGGTTCCAGATAAGGTCAAAAACTACATACTCAGATCTTCACCAAACGTTGCAGGGATACTTTGCATGTCAAGACACGTGGAAAAAACGTACAAAACAAGAGATTGGAGACATCAAGATTTTCGACGAATTTTTTAAGAATTTTCAAATTTTCAGATAGGAGGTTCCATATAAGGTCAAAAACTACATACTCAGATCTTCACCAAACATTGCAGGAATACATTGGATGTCAAGACACGTGGAAAAAACGTACAGTACAAGAGATTGGAGACATCAAGATTTTCGACGAATTTTTGAAGAATTTTCAAATTTTCAGATAGGAGGTTCCAGATAAGGTCAAAAACTACATACTCAGATCTTCACCAAACGTTGCAGGGATACTTTGCATGTCAAGACACGTGGAAAAAACGTACAAAACAAGAGATTGGAGACATCAAGATTTTCGACGAATTTTTTAAGAATTTTCAAATTTTCAGATAGGAGGTTCCATATAAGGTCAAAAACTACATACTCAGATCTTCACCAAACATTGCAGGAATACATTGGATGTCAAGACACGTGGAAAAAACGTACAAAACAAGAGATTGGGGTCATCAAGATTTTGCACGGATTTTTTAGGAATTTTCAAATTTTCAGATGGGAGGTTCCAGATAAGGTCAAAAACTACATACTCAGATCTTCACCAAACTTTGCAGGGATACATTGGATGTCAAGACACGTGGAAAAAACCTACAAAACAAGAGATTGGAGACATCAAGATTTTGGACGAATTTTTTAAGAATTTTCAAATTTTCAGATAGGAGGTTCCATATAAGGTCAAAAACTACATACTCAGATCTTCACCAAACTTTGCATGGATACATTATGTGTCAAGACACGTGGAAAAAACGTACAAAACAAAAGATTGGAGACATCAAGATTTTGGTCGAATTTTTTAAGAATTTTCAAATTTTCAGATGGGAGGTTCCAGATAAGGTCAAAAACTACATACTCAGATCTTCACCAAACTTTGCAGGGATACATTGGATGTCAAGACACGTGGAAAAAACGTACAAAACAAGAGATTGGAGACATCAAGATTATGGACGAATTTTTTGAGAATTTTCTAATTTTCAGAAAGGAGGTTCCATATAAGTTCAAAAACTACATACTCAGATCTTCACCAAACTTTGCAGGGATACATTGGATGTCAAGACACGTGGAAAAAACGTACAAAACAAGAGATTGGAGACATCAAGATTTTCGACGAATTTTTTAAGAATTTTCAAATTTTCAGAAAGGATGTTCCAGATAAGGTCAAAAACGACATACTCAGATCTTCACTAACTTTGCAGGGATACATTGGAGGTCGAGACACGTGGAAAAAACGTACAAAACAAGAGATTGGAGACATCAAGATTTTGGACGTATTTTTGAAGAATTTTCAAATTTTCAGATAGGAGGTTCCAGATAAGGTCAAAAACTACATACTCAGATCTCCACCAAACATTGCAGGGATACATTGGATGTCAAGACACGTGGAAAAAACGTACAAAGCAAGAGATTGGAGACATCAAGATTTTCGACGAATTTTTGAAGAATTTTCAAATTTTCAGATAGGAGGTTCCAGATAAGGTCAAAAACTACATACTCAGATCTTCACCAAACGTTGCAGGGATACTTTGCATGTCAAGACACGTGGAAAAAACGTACAAAACAAGAGATTGGAGACATCAAGATTTTCGACGAATTTTTTAAGAATTTTCAAATTTTCGGATGGGAGGTTCAATATAAGGTCAAAAACTACATACTCAGATCTTCACCAAACTTTGCATGGATACATTGGATGTCAAGACACGTGGAAAAAACATACAAAACATAGGATTCGGAACATCAAGATTTTGGTCGAATTTTTTAAGAATTTTCAAATTTTCAGATAGGAGGTTCCATATAAGGTCAAAAACTACATACCCAGATCTTCACCAAACATTGCAGGAATACATTGGATGTCAAGACACGTGGAAAAAACGTACAAAACAAGAGATTGGGGTCATCAAGATTTTGCACGGATTTTTTAGGAATTTTCAAATTTTCAGATGGGAGGTTCCAGATAAGGTCAAAAACTACATACTCAGATCTTCACCAAACTTTGCAGGGATACATTGGATGTCAAGACACGTGGAAAAAACGTACAAAACAAGAGATTGGAGACATCAAGATTTTGGACGAATTTTTTAAGAATTTTCAAATTTTCAGATAGGAGGTTCCATATAAGGTCAAAAACTACATACTCAGATCTTCACCAAACTTTGCATGGATACATTATGTGTCAAGACACGTGGAAAAAACGTACAAAACAAAAGATTGGAGACATCAAGATTTTGGTCGAATTTTTTAAGAATTTTCAAATTTTCAGATGGGAGGTTCCAGATAAGGTCAAAAACTACATACTCAGATCTTCACCAAACTTTGCAGGGATACATTGGATGTCAAGACACGTGGAAAAAACGTACAAAAAAGAGATTGGAGACATCAAGATTTTGGACGAATTTTTTAACAATTTTCAAATTTTCAGAAAGGATGTTCCAGATAAGGTCAAAAACTACATACTCAGATCTTCACCAAACTTTGCAGGGATACATTGGATATCAAGACACGTGGAAAAAACGTACAAAACAAGAGATTGGAGACATCAAGATTTTGGACGAATTTTTTAAGAATTTTCAAATTTTCAGATAGGAGGTTCCAGATAAGGTCAAAAACTACATACTCAGATCTTCACCAAACTTTGCAGGGATACATTGGATGTCAAGACACGTGGAAAAAACGTACAAAACAAGAGATTGGGGTCATCAAGATTTTGGACGGATTTTTTAGGAATTTTCAAATTTTCAGATGGGAGGTTCCAGATAAGGTCAAAAACTACATACTCAGATCTTCACCAAACATTGCAGGGATACATTGGATGTCAAGACACGTGGAAAAAACGTACAAAACAAGAGATTGGAGACATCAAACTTTTGGACGAATTTTTTAAGAATTTTCAAATTTTCAGATAGGAGGTTCCAGATGAGGTCAAAAACTACATACTCAGATCTTCACCAAACTTTGCAGGAATACTTTGCATGTCAAGACACGTGGAAAAAACGTACAAAACAAGAGATCGGAGACATCAAGATTTTCGACGAATTTTTTAAGAATTTTCAAATTTTCAGATGGGAGGTTCCAGATAAGGTCAAAAACGACATACTCAGATCTTCACCAAACTTTGCATGGATACATTGGATGTCAAGACACGTGGAAAAAACATACAAAACATAGGATTGGTGACATCAAGATTTTGGACGAATTTTTTAAGAATTTTCAAATTTTCAGATAGGAGGTTCCATATAAGGTCAAAAACTACATACTCAGATCTTCACCAAACTTTGCAGGGATACATTGGATGTCAAGACACGTGGAAAAAACGTACAAAACAAGAGATTGGAGACATCAAGATTATGGACGAATTTTTTGAGAATTTTCAAATTTTCAGAAAGGAGGTTTCATATAAGGTCAAAAACTACATACTCAGATCTTCACCAAACTTTGCAGGGATACATTGGATGTCAAGAAACGTGGAAAAAACGTACAAAACAAGAGATTGGAGACATCAAGATTTTCGACGAATTTTTTAAGAATTTTCAAATTTTCAGAAAGGATGTTCCAGATAAGGTCAAAAACGACATACTCAGATCTTCACTAACTTTGCAGGGATACATTGGAGGTCGAGACACGTGGAAAAAACGTACAAAACAAGAGATTGGAGACATCAAGATTTTGGACGAATTTTTGAAGAATTTTCAAATTTTCAGATAGGAGGTTCCAGATAAGGTCAAAAACTACATACTCAGATCTCCACCAAACATTGCAGGGATACATTGGATGTCAAGACACGTGGAAAAAACGTACAAAGCAAGAGATTGGAGACATCAAGATTTTCGACGAATTTTTGAAGAATTTTCAAATTTTCAGATAGGAGGTTCCAGATAAGGTCAAAAACTACATACTCAGATCTTCACCAAACGTTGCAGGGATACTTTGCATGTCAAGACACGTGGAAAAAACGTACAAAACAAGAGATTGGAGACATCAAGATTTTCGACGAATTTTTTAAGAATTTTCAAATTTTCGGATGGGAGGTTCCAGATAAGGTCAAAAACGACATACTCAGATCTTCACCAAACTTTGCATGGATACATTGGATGTCAAGACACGTGGAAAAAACGTACAAAACAAGAGATTGGAGACATCAAGATTTTGGACGAATTTTTTAAGAATTCTCAAATTTTCAGAAAGGAGGTTCCATATAAGGTCAAAAACTACATACTCAGATCTTCACCAAACTTTGCACTGATACATTGGATGTCAAGACACGTGGAAAAAACGTACAAAACAAGAGATTGGGGTCTTCAAGATTTTGGACGAATTTTTTAAGAATTTTCAAATTTTCAGATAGGAGGTTCCAGATAAGGTCAAAAACTACATACTCAGATCTTCACCAAACGTTGCAGGGATACTTTGCATGTCAAGACACGTGGAAAAAACGTACAAAACAAGAGATTGGAGACATCAAGATTTTCGACGAATTTTTTAAGAATTTTCAAATTTTCAGATAGGAGGTTCCATATAAGGTCAAAAACTACATACTCAGATCTTCACCAAACATTGCAGGAATACATTGGATGTCAAGACACGTGGAAAAAACGTACAGTACAAGAGATTGGAGACATCAAGATTTTCGACGAATTTTTGAAGAATTTTCAAATTTTCAGATAGGAGGTTCCAGATAAGGTCAAAAACTACATACTCAGATCTTCACCAAACGTTGCAGGGATACTTTGCATGTCAAGACACGTGGAAAAAACGTACAAAACAAGAGATTGGAGACATCAAGATTTTCGACGAATTTTTTAAGAATTTTCAAATTTTCAGATAGGAGGTTCCATATAAGGTCAAAAACTACATACTCAGATCTTCACCAAACATTGCAGGAATACATTGGATGTCAAGACACGTGGAAAAAACGTACAAAACAAGAGATTGGGGTCATCAAGATTTTGCACGGATTTTTTAGGAATTTTCAAATTTTCAGATGGGAGGTTCCAGATAAGGTCAAAAACTACATACTCAGATCTTCACCAAACTTTGCAGGGATACATTGGATGTCAAGACACGTGGAAAAAACCTACAAAACAAGAGATTGGAGACATCAAGATTTTGGACGAATTTTTTAAGAATTTTCAAATTTTCAGATAGGAGGTTCCATATAAGGTCAAAAACTACATACTCAGATCTTCACCAAACTTTGCATGGATACATTATGTGTCAAGACACGTGGAAAAAACGTACAAAACAAAAGATTGGAGACATCAAGATTTTGGTCGAATTTTTTAAGAATTTTCAAATTTTCAGATGGGAGGTTCCAGATAAGGTCAAAAACTACATACTCAGATCTTCACCAAACTTTGCAGGGATACATTGGATGTCAAGACACGTGGAAAAAACGTACAAAACAAGAGATTGGAGACATCAAGATTATGGACGAATTTTTTGAGAATTTTCTAATTTTCAGAAAGGAGGTTCCATATAAGTTCAAAAACTACATACTCAGATCTTCACCAAACTTTGCAGGGATACATTGGATGTCAAGACACGTGGAAAAAACGTACAAAACAAGAGATTGGAGACATCAAGATTTTCGACGAATTTTTTAAGAATTTTCAAATTTTCAGAAAGGATGTTCCAGATAAGGTCAAAAACGACATACTCAGATCTTCACTAACTTTGCAGGGATACATTGGAGGTCGAGACACGTGGAAAAAACGTACAAAACAAGAGATTGGAGACATCAAGATTTTGGACGTATTTTTGAAGAATTTTCAAATTTTCAGATAGGAGGTTCCAGATAAGGTCAAAAACTACATACTCAGATCTCCACCAAACATTGCAGGGATACATTGGATGTCAAGACACGTGGAAAAAACGTACAAAGCAAGAGATTGGAGACATCAAGATTTTCGACGAATTTTTGAAGAATTTTCAAATTTTCAGATAGGAGGTTCCAGATAAGGTCAAAAACTACATACTCAGATCTTCACCAAACGTTGCAGGGATACTTTGCATGTCAAGACACGTGGAAAAAACGTACAAAACAAGAGATTGGAGACATCAAGATTTTCGACGAATTTTTTAAGAATTTTCAAATTTTCGGATGGGAGGTTCCAGATAAGGTCAAAAACTACATACTCAGATCTTCACCAAACTTTGCAGGGATACATTGGATGTCAAGACACGTGGAAAAAACGTACAAAACAAGAGGTTGGGGTCTTCAAGATTTTGGACGAATTTTTTAAGAATTTTCAAATTTTCAGATAGGAGGTTCCAGATAAGGTCAAAAACTACATACTCAGATCTTCACCAAACGTTGCAGGGATACTTTGCATGTCAAGACACGTGGAAAAAACGTACAAAACAAGAGATTGGAGACATCAAGATTTTCGACGAATTTTTTAAGAATTTTCAAATTTTCAGATAGGAGGTTCCATATAAGGTCAAAAACTACATACTCAGATCTTCACCAAACATTGCAGGAATACATTGGATGTCAAGACACGTGGAAAAAACGTACAAAACAAGAGATTGGAGACATCAAGATTTTGGACGAATTTTTTAAGAATTTTCAAATTTTCAGATAGGAGGTTCCAGATAAGGTCAAAAACTACATACTCAGATCTTCACCAAACGTTGCAGGGATACTTTGCATGTCAAGACACGTGGAAAAAACGTACAAAACAAGAGATTGGAGACATCAAGATTTTCGACGAATTTTTTAAGAATTTTCAAATTTTCAGATAGGAGGTTCCATATAAGGTCAAAAACTACATACTCAGATCTTCACCAAACATTGCAGGAATACATTGGATGTCAAGACACGTGGAAAAAACGTACAAAACAAGAGATTGGGGTCATCAAGATTTTGCACGGATTTTTTAGGAATTTTCAAATTTTCAGATTGGAGGTTCCAGATAAGGTCAAAAACTACATACTCAGATCTTCACCAAACTTTGCAGGGATACATTGGATGTCAAGACACGTGGAAAAAACGTACAAAAAAGAGATTGGAGACATCAAGATTTTGGACGAATTTTTTAACAATTTTCAAATTTTCAGAAAGGATGTTCCAGATAAGGTCAAAAACGACATACTCAGATCTTCACCAAACTTTGCAGGGATACATTGGATATCAAGACACGTGGAAAAACGTACAAAACAAGAGATTGGAGACATCAAGATTTTCGACGATTTTTTTAAGAATTTTCAAATTTTCAGATAGGAGGTTCCAGATAAGGTCAAAAACTACATACTCAGATCTTCACCAAACGTTGCAGGGATACTTTGCATGTCAAGACACGTAGAAAAAACGTACAAAACAAAAGATTGGAGACATCAAGATTTTCGACGAATTTTTTAAGAATTTTCAAATTTTTAGATGGGAGGTTCCAGATAAGGTCAAAAACGACATACTCAGATCTTCACCAAACTTTGCATGGATACATTGGATGTCAAGACACGTGGAAAAAACGTACAAAACAAGAGATTGGAGACATCAAGATTTTGGACGAATTTTTTAAGAATTCTCAAATTTTCAGAAAGGAGGTTCCATATAAGGTCAAAAACTACATACTCAGATCTTCACCAAACTTTGCAGGGATACTTTGGATGTCAAGACACGTGGAAAAAACGTACAAAACAAGAGATTGGGGTCATCAAGATTTTGGACGAATTTTTTAAGAATTTTCAAATTTTCAGATGGGAGGTACAATATAAGGTCAAAAACTACATACTCAGATCTTCACCAAACTTTGCATGGATACATTGGATGTCAAGACACGTGGAAAAACATACAAAACATAGGATTCGGAACATCAAGATTTTGGTCGAATTTTTTAAGAATTTTCAAATTTTCAGATAGGAGGTTCCATATAAGGTCAAAAACTACATACTCAGATCTTCACCAAACATTGCAGGAATACATTGGATGTCAAGACACGTGGAAAAAACGTACAAAACAAGAGATTGGGGTCATCAAGATTTTGCACGGATTTTTTAGGAATTTTCAAATTTTCAGATGGGAGGTTCCAGATAAGGTCAAAAACTACATACTCAGATCTTCACCAAACTTTGCAGGGATACATTGGATGTCAAGACACGTGGAAAAAACGTACAAAACAAGAGATTGGAGACATCAAGATTTTGGACGAATTTTTTAAGAATTTTCAAATTTTCAGATAGGAGGTTCCATATAAGGTCAAAAACTACATACTCAGATCTTCACCAAACTTTGCATGGATACATTATGTGTCAAGACACGTGGAAAAAACGTACAAAACAAAAGATTGGAGACATCAAGATTTTGGTCGAATTTTTTAAGAATTTTCAAATTTTCAGATGGGAGGTTCCAGATAAGGTCAAAAACTACATACTCAGATCTTCACCAAACTTTGCAGGGATACATTGGATGTCAAGACACGTGGAAAAAACGTACAAAAAAGAGATTGGAGACATCAAGATTTTGGACGAATTTTTTAACAATTTTCAAATTTTCAGAAAGGATGTTCCAGATAAGGTCAAAAACGACATACTCAGATCTTCACCAAACTTTGCAGGGATACATTGGATATCAAGACACGTGGAAAAACGTACAAAACAAGAGATTGGAGACATCAAGATTTTCGACGATTTTTTTAAGAATTTTCAAATTTTCAGATAGGAGGTTCCAGATAAGGTCAAAAACTACATACTCAGATCTTCACCAAACGTTGCAGGGATACTTTGCATGTCAAGACACGTAGAAAAAACGTACAAAACAAAAGATTGGAGACATCAAGATTTTCGACGAATTTTTTAAGAATTTTCAAATTTTTAGATGGGAGGTTCCAGATAAGGTCAAAAACGACATACTCAGATCTTCACCAAACTTTGCATGGATACATTGGATGTCAAGACACGTGGAAAAAACGTACAAAACAAGAGATTGGAGACATCAAGATTTTGGACGAATTTTTTAAGAATTCTCAAATTTTCAGAAAGGAGGTTCCATATAAGGTCAAAAACTACATACTCAGATCTTCACCAAACTTTGCAGGGATACTTTGGATGTCAAGACACGTGGAAAAAACGTACAAAACAAGAGATTGGGGTCATCAAGATTTTGGACGAATTTTTTAAGAATTTTCAAATTTTCAGATGGGAGGTACAATATAAGGTCAAAAACTACATACTCAGATCTTCACCAAACTTTGCATGGATACATTGGATGTCAAGACACGTGGAAAAACATACAAAACATAGGATTCGGAACATCAAGATTTTGGTCGAATTTTTTAAGAATTTTCAAATTTTCAGATAGGAGGTTCCATATAAGGTCAAAAACTACATACTCAGATCTTCACCAAACATTGCAGGAATACATTGGATGTCAAGACACGTGGAAAAAACGTACAAAACAAGAGATTGGGGTCATCAAGATTTTGCACGGATTTTTTAGGAATTTTCAAATTTTCAGATGGGAGGTTCCAGATAAGGTCAAAAACTACATACTCAGATCTTCACCAAACTTTGCAGGGATACATTGGATGTCAAGACACGTGGAAAAAACGTACAAAACAAGAGATTGGAGACATCAAGATTTTGGACGAATTTTTTAAGAATTTTCAAATTTTCAGATAGGAGGTTCCATATAAGGTCAAAAACTACATACTCAGATCTTCACCAAACTTTGCATGGATACATTATGTGTCAAGACACGTGGAAAAAACGTACAAAACAAAAGATTGGAGACATCAAGATTTTGGTCGAATTTTTTAAGAATTTTCAAATTTTCAGATGGGAGGTTCCAGATAAGGTCAAAAACTACATACTCAGATCTTCACCAAACTTTGCAGGGATACATTGGATGTCAAGACACGTGGAAAAAACGTACAAAAAAGAAATTGGAGAGATCAAGATTTTGGACGAATTTTTTAACAATTTTCAAATTTTCAGAAAGGATGTTCCAGATAAGGTCAAAAACGACATACTCAGATCTTCACCAAACTTTGCAGGGATACATTGGATATCAAGACACGTGGAAAAAACGTACAAAACAAGAGATTGGAGACATCAAGATTTTGGACGAATTTTTTAAGAATTTTCAAATTTTCAGAAAGGATGTTCCAGATAAGGTCAAAAACGACATACTCAGATCTTCACCAAACTTTGCAGGGATCCATTGGAGGTCGAGACACGTGGAAAAAACGTACAAAACAAGAGATTGGAGACATCAAGATTTTGGACGAATTTTTGAAGAATTTTCAAATTTTCAGATAGGAGGATCCAGATAAGGTCTAAAACTACATACTCAGATCTCCACCAAACATTGCAGGAATACATTGGATGTCAAGACACGTGGAAAAAACGTACAAAACAAGAGATTGGAGACATCAAGATTTTCGACTTTTTGAAGAATTTTCAAATTTTCAGATAGGAGGTTCCAGATAAGGTCAAAAACTACATACTCAGATCTTCACCAAACGTTGCAGGGATACTTTGCATGTCAAGACACGTGGAAAAAACGTACAAAACAAGAGATTGGAGACATCAAGATTTTCGACGAATTTTTTAAGAATTTTCAAATTTTCAGATGGGAGGTTCCAGATAAGGTCAAAAACGACATACTCAGATCTTCACCAAACTTTGCATGGATACATTGGATGTCAAGACACGTGGAAAAAACGTACAAAACAAGAGATTGGAGACATCAAGATTTTGGACGAATTTTTTAAGAATTCTCAAATTTTCAGAAAGGATCTTCCATATAAGGTCAAAAACTACATACTCAGATCTTCACCAAACTTTGCAGGGATACTTTGGATGTCAAGACACGTGGAAAAAACGTACAAAACAAGAGATTGGGGTCATCAAGATTTTGGACGAATTTTTTAAGAATTTTCAAATTTTCAGATGGGAGGTTCAATATAAGGTCAAAAACTACATACTCAGATCTTCACCAAACTTTGCATGGATACATTGGATGTCAAGACACGTGGAAAAAACATACAAAACATAGGATTCGGAACATCAAGATTTTGGTCGAATTTTTTAAGAATTTTCAAATTTTCAGATAGGAGGTTCCATATAAGGTCAAAAACTACATACTCAGATCTTCACCAAACATTGCAGGAATACATTGGATGTCAAGACACGTGGAAAAAACGTACAAAACAAGAGATTGGGGTCATCAAGATTTTGCACGGATTTTTTAGGAATTTTCAAATTTTCAGATGGGAGGTTCCAGATAAGGTCAAAAACTACATACTCAGATCTTCACCAAACTTTGCAGGGATACATTGGATGTCACGACACGTGGAAAAAACGTACAAAACAAGAGATTGGAGACATCAAGATTTTGGACGAATTTTTTAAGAATTTTCAAATTTTCAGATAGGAGGTTCCATATAAGGTCAAAAACTACATACTCAGATCTTCACCAAACTTTGCATGGATACATTATGTGTCAAGACACGTGGAAAAAACGTACAAAACAAAAGATTGGAGACATCAAGATTTTGGTCGAATTTTTTAAGAATTTTCAAATTTTCAGATGGGAGGTTCCAGATAAGGTCAAAAACTACATACTCAGATCTTCACCAAACTTTGCAGGGATACATTGGATGTCAAGACACGTGGAAAAAACGTACAAAAAAGAGATTGGAGACTTCAAGATTTTGGACGAATTTTTTAACAATTTTCAAATTTTCAGAAAGGATGTTCCAGATAAGGTCAAAAACTACATACTCAGATCTTCACCAAACATTGCAGGGATACATTGGATGTCAAGACACGTGGAAAAAACGTACAAAACAAGAGATTGGAGACATCAAAATTTTGGACGAATTTTTTAAGAATTTTCAAATTTTCAGATAGGAGGTTCCAGATGAGGTCAAAAACTACATACTCAGATCTTCACCAAACTTTGCAGGAATACTTTGCATGTCAAGACACGTGGAAAAAACGTACAAAACAAGAGATCGGAGACATCAAGATTTTCGACGAATTTTTTAAGAATTTTCAAATTTTCAGATGGGAGGTTCCAGATAAGGTCAAAAACGACATACTCAGATCTTCACCAAACTTTGCATGGATACATTGGATGTCAAGACACGTGGAAAAAACATACAAAACATAGGATTGGTGACATCAAGATTTTGGACGAATTTTTTAAGAATTTTCAAATTTTCAGATAGGAGGTTCCATATAAGGTCAAAAACTACATACTCAGATCTTCACCAAACTTTGCAGGGATACATTGGATGTCAAGACACGTGGAAAAAACGTACAAAACAAGAGATTGGAGACATCAAGATTATGGACGAATTTTTTGAGAATTTTCAAATTTTCAGAAAGGAGGTTCCATATAAGGTCAAAAACTACATACTCAGATCTTCACCAAACTTTGCAGGGATACATTGGATGTCAAGAAACGTGGAAAAAACGTACAAAACAAGAGATTGGAGACATCAAGATTTTCGACGAATTTTTTAAGAATTTTCAAATTTTCAGAAAGGATGTTCCAGATAAGGTCAAAAACGACATACTCAGATCTTCACTAACTTTGCAGGGATACATTGGAGGTCGAGACACGTGGAAAAAACGTACAAAACAAGAGATTGGAGACATCAAGATTTTGGACGAATTTTTGAAGAATTTTCAAATTTTCAGATAGGAGGTTCCAGATAAGGTCAAAAACTACATACTCAGATCTCCACCAAACATTGCAGGGATACATTGGATGTCAAGACACGTGGAAAAAACGTACAAAGCAAGAGTTTGGAGACATCAAGATTTTCGACGAATTTTTGAAGAATTTTCAAATTTTCAGATAGGAGGTTCCAGATAAGGTCAAAAACTACATACTCAGATCTTCACCAAACGTTGCAGGGATACTTTGCATGTCAAGACACGTGGAAAAAACGTACAAAACAAGAGATTGGAGACATCAAGATTTTCGACGAATTTTTTAAGAATTTTCAAATTTTCGGATGGGAGGTTCCAGATAAGGTCAAAAACGACATACTCAGATCTTCACCAAACTTTGCATGGATACATTGGATGTCAAGACACGTGGAAAAAACGTACAAAACAAGAGATTGGAGACATCAAGATTTTGGACGAATTTTTTAAGAATTCTCAAATTTTCAGAAAGGAGGTTCCATATAAGGTCAAAAACTACATACTCAGATCTTCACCAAACTTTGCAGGGATACATTGGATGTCAAGACACGTGGAAAAAACGTACAAAACAAGAGATTGGGGTCTTCAAGATTTTGGACGAATTTTTTAAGAATTTTCAAATTTTCAGATAGGAGGTTCCAGATAAGGTCAAAAACTACATACTCAGATCTTCACCAAACGTTGCAGGGATACTTTGCATGTCAAGACACGTGGAAAAAACGTACAAAACAAGAGATTGGAGACATCAAGATTTTCGACGAATTTTTTAAGAATTTTCAAATTTTCAGATAGGAGGTTCCAGATGAGGTCAAAAACTACATACTCAGATCTTCACCAAACTTTGCAGGAATACTTTGCATGTCAAGACACGTGGAAAAAACGTACAAAACAAGAGATCGGAGACATCAAGATTTTCGACGAATTTTTTAAGAATTTTCAAATTTTCAGATGGGAGGTTCCAGATAAGGTCAAAAACGACATACTCAGATCTTCACCAAACTTTGCATGGATACATTGGATGTCAAGACACGTGGAAAAAACATACAAAACATAGGATTGGTGACATCAAGATTTTGGACGAATTTTTTAAGAATTTTCAAATTTTCAGATAGGAGGTTCCATATAAGGTCAAAAACTACATACTCAGATCTTCACCAAACTTTGCAGGGATACATTGGATGTCAAGACACGTGGAAAAAACGTACAAAACAAGAGATTGGAGACATCAAGATTATGGACGAATTTTTTGAGAATTTTCAAATTTTCAGAAAGGAGGTTCCATATAAGGTCAAAAACTACATACTCAGATCTTCACCAAACTTTGCAGGGATACATTGGATGTCAAGAAACGTGGAAAAAACGTACAAAACAAGAGATTGGAGACATCAAGATTTTCGACGAATTTTTTAAGAATTTTCAAATTTTCAGAAAGGATGTTCCAGATAAGGTCAAAAACGACATACTCAGATCTTCACTAACTTTGCAGGGATACATTGGAGGTCGAGACACGTGGAAAAAACGTACAAAACAAGAGATTGGAGACATCAAGATTTTGGACGAATTTTTGAAGAATTTTCAAATTTTCAGATAGGAGGTTCCAGATAAGGTCAAAAACTACATACTCAGATCTCCACCAAACATTGCAGGGATACATTGGATGTCAAGACACGTGGAAAAAACGTACAAAGCAAGAGTTTGGAGACATCAAGATTTTCGACGAATTTTTGAAGAATTTTCAAATTTTCAGATAGGAGGTTCCAGATAAGGTCAAAAACTACATACTCAGATCTTCACCAAACGTTGCAGGGATACTTTGCATGTCAAGACACGTGGAAAAAACGTACAAAACAAGAGATTGGAGACATCAAGATTTTCGACGAATTTTTTAAGAATTTTCAAATTTTCGGATGGGAGGTTCCAGATAAGGTCAAAAACGACATACTCAGATCTTCACCAAACTTTGCATGGATACATTGGATGTCAAGACACGTGGAAAAAACGTACAAAACAAGAGATTGGAGACATCAAGATTTTGGACGAATTTTTTAAGAATTCTCAAATTTTCAGAAAGGAGGTTCCATATAAGGTCAAAAACTACATACTCAGATCTTCACCAAACTTTGCAGGGATACATTGGATGTCAAGACACGTGGAAAAAACGTACAAAACAAGAGATTGGGGTCTTCAAGATTTTGGACGAATTTTTTAAGAATTTTCAAATTTTCAGATAGGAGGTTCCAGATAAGGTCAAAAACTACATACTCAGATCTTCACCAAACGTTGCAGGGATACTTTGCATGTCAAGACACGTGGAAAAAACGTACAAAACAAGAGATTGGAGACATCAAGATTTTCGACGAATTTTTTAAGAATTTTCAAATTTTCAGATAGGAGGTTCCATATAAGGTCAAAAACTACATACTCAGATCTTCACCAAACATTGCAGGAATACATTGGATGTCAAGACACGTGGAAAAAACGTACAAAACAAGAGATTGGAGACATCAAGATTTTCGACGAATTTTTGAAGAATTTTCAAATTTTCAGATAGGAGGTTCCAGATAAGGTCAAAAACTACATACTCAGATCTTCACCAAACGTTGCAGGGATACTTTGCATGTCAAGACACGTGGAAAAAACGTACAAAACAAGAGATTGGAGACATCAAGATTTTCGACGAATTTTTTAAGAATTTTCAAATTTTCAGATAGGAGGTTCCATATAAGGTCAAAAACTACATACTCAGATCTTCACCAAACATTGCAGGAATACATTGGATGTCAAGACACGTGGAAAAAACGTACAAAACAAGAGATTGGGGTCATCAAGATTTTGCACGGATTTTTTAGGAATTTTCAAATTTTCAGATGGGAGGTTCCAGATAAGGTCAAAAACTACATACTCAGATCTTCACCAAACTTTGCAGGGATACATTGGATGTCAAGACACGTGGAAAAAACGTACAAAACAAGAGATTGGAGACATCAAGATTTTGGACGAATTTTTTAAGAATTTTCAAATTTTCAGATAGGAGGTTCCATATAAGGTCAAAAACTACATACTCAGATCTTCACCAAACTTTGCATGGATACATTATGTGTCAAGACACGTGGAAAAAACGTACAAAACAAAAGATTGGAGACATCAAGATTTTGGTCGAATTTTTTAAGAATTTTCAAATTTTCAGATGGGAGGTTCCAGATAAGGTCAAAAACTACATACTCAGATCTTCACCAAACTTTGCAGGGATACATTGGATGTCAAGACACGTGGAAAAAACGTACAAAACAAGAGATTGGAGACATCAAGATTATGGACGAATTTTTTGAGAATTTTCAAATTTTCAGAAAGGAGGTTCCATATAAGGTCAAAAACTACATACTCAGATCTTCACCAAACTTTGCAGGGATACATTGGATGTCAAGACACGTGGAAAAAACGTACAAAACAAGAGATTGGAGACATCAAGATTTTCGACGAATTTTTTAAGAATTTTCAAATTTTCAGAAAGGATGTTCCAGATAAGGTCAAAAACGACATACTCAGATCTTCACCAAACTTTGCAGGGATACATTGGAGGTCGAGACACGTGGAAAAAACGTACAAAACAAGAGATTGGAGACATCAAGATTTTGGACGAATTTTTGAAGAATTTTCAAATTTTCTGATAGGAGGTCCCAGATAAGGTCAAAAACTACATACTCAGATCTCCACCAAACATTGCAGGGATACATTGGATGTCAAGACACGTGGAAAAAACGTACAAAACAAGAGATTGGAGACATCAAGATTTTCGACGAATTTTTGAAGAATTTTCAAATTTTCAGATGGGAGGTTCCAGATAAGGTCAAAAACTACATACTCAGATCTTCACCAAACTTTGCAGGGATACATTGGATGTCAAGACACGTGGAAAAAACGTACAAAAAAGAGATTGGAGACATCAAGATTTTGGACGACGGATTTTTTAGGAATTTTCAAATTTTCAGATGGGAGGTTCCAGATAAGGTCAAAAACTACATACTCAGATCTTCACCAAACTTTGCAGGGATACATTGGATGTCAAGACACGTGGAAAAAACGTACAAAACAAGAGATTGGGGACATCAAGATTTTGGACGAATTTTTGAAGAATTTTCAAATTTTCAGATAGGAGGTTCCAGATAAGGTCAAAAACTACATACTCAGATCTTCACCAAACTTTGCAGGGATACATTGGATGTCAAGACACGTGGGAAAAACGTACAATACAAGAGATTGGAGACATCAAGATTTTGGACGGATTTTTTAAGAATTTTCAAATTTTCAGATGGGAGGTTCCAGATAAGGTCAAAAACTACATACTCAGATCTTCACCAAACTTTGCAGGGATACATTGGATGTAAAGACACGTGGAAAAAACGTACAAAACAAGAGATTGGAGACGTCAAGATTTTGGACGAATTTTTTAAGAATTTTCAAATTTTCAGAAAGGATGTTCCAGATAAGGTCAAAAACGACATACTCAGATCTTCACCAAACTTTGCAGGGATCCATTGGATGTCAAGACACGTGGAAAAAACGTACAAAACAAGAGATTGGAGACATCAAGATTTTGGACGAATTTTTTAAGAATTTTCAAATTTTCAGATAGGAGGTTCCAGATAAGGTCAAAAACTACATACTCAGATCTTCACCAAACTTTGCAGGGATACATTGGATGTCAAGACACGTGGAAAAAACGTACAAAACAAGAGATTGGAGACATCAAGATTTTGGACGAATTTTTGAGGAATTTTCAAATTTTCAGAAATGAGGTTCCAGATAAGGTCAAAAACTACATACTCAGATCTTCACCAAACTTTGCAGGGATACATTGGATGTCAAGACACGTGGGAAAAACGTACAAAACAAGAGATTGGAGACATCAAGATTTTGGACGAATTTTTTAACAATTTTCAAATTTTCAGATAGGAGGTTCCAGATAAGGTCAAAAACTACATACTCAGATCTTCACCAAACCTTGCAGGGATACATTGGATGTCAAGACACGTGGGAAAAACGTACAAAACAAGAGATTGGAGACGTCAAGATTTTGGACGAATTTTTGAAGAATTTTCAAATTTTCAGAAAGGATGTTCCAGATAAGGTCTAAAACGACATCCTCAGATCTTCACCAAACTTTGCAGGGATACATTGGATGTCAAGACACGTGGAAAAAACGTACAAAACAAGAGATTGGAGACATCAAGATTTTGGACGAATTTTTTAAGAATTTTCAAATTTTTAGATAGGAGGTTCCAGATAAGGTCAAAAACTACATACTCAGATCTTCACCAAACTTTGCAGGGATACATTGGATGTCAAGGCACGTGGAAAAAACGTACAAAACAAGAGATTGGAGACATCAAGATTACGGATTTTTTAGGAATTTTCAAATTTTCAGATAGGAGGTTCCATATAAGGTCAAAAACTACATACTCAGATCTTCACCAAACTTTGCAGGGATACATTGGATGTCAAGACACGTGGAAAAAACGTACAAAACAAGAGATTGGAGACATCAAGATTTTCGACGAATTTTTTAAGAATTTTCAAATTTTCAGAAAGGATGTTCCAGATAAGGTCAAAAACGACATACTCAGATCTTCACCAAACTTTGCAGGGATCCATTGGAGGTCGAGACACGTGGAAAAAACGTACAAAACAAGAGATTGGAGACATCAAGATTTTGGACGAATTTTTGAAGAATTTTCAAATTTTCAGATAGGAGGTTCCAGATAAGGTCTAAAACTACATACTCAGATCTCCACCAAACATTGCAGGAATACATTGGATGTCAAGACACGTGGAAAAAACGTACAAAACAAGAGATTGGAGACATCAAGATTTTCGACGAATTTTTGAAGAATTTTCAAATTTTCAGATAGGAGGTTTCAGATAAGGTCAAAAACTACATACTCAGATCTTCACCAAACGTTGCAGGGATACTTTGCATGTCAAGACACGTGGAAAAAACGTACAAAACAAAAGATTGGAGACATCAAGATTTTCGACGAATTTTTTAAGAATTTTCAAATTTTCAGATGGGAGGTTCCAGATAAGGTCAAAAACGACATACTCAGATCTTCACCAAACTTTGCATGGATACATTGGATGTCAAGACACGTGGAAAAAACGTACAAAACAAGAGATTGGAGACATCAAGATTTTGGACGAATTTTTTAAGAATTTTCAAATTTTCAGATGGGAGGTTCAATATAAGGTCAAAAACTACATACTCAGATCTTCACCAAACTTTGCAGGGATACTTTGGATGTCAAGACACGTGGAAAAAACGTACAAAACAAGAGATTGGGGTCATCAAGATTTTGGACGAATTTTTTAAGAATTTTCAAATTTTCAGATGGGAGGTTCAATATAAGGTCAAAAACTACATACTCAGATCTTCACCAAACTTTGCATGGATACATTAGATGTCAAGACACGTGGAAAAAACATACAAAACATAGGATTCGGAACATCAAGATTTTGGTCGAATTTTTTAAGAATTTTCAAATTTTCAGATAGGAGGTTCCATATAAGGTCAAAAACTACATACTCAGATCTTCACCAAACATTGCAGGAATACATTGGATGTCAAGACACGTGGAAAAAACGTACAAAACAAGAGATTGGGGTCATCAAGATTTTGCACGGATTTTTTAGGAATTTTCAAATTTTCAGATGGGAGGTTCCAGATAAGGTCAAAAACTACATACTCAGATCTTCACCAAACTTTGCAGGGATACATTGGATGTCAAGACACGTGGAAAAAACGTACAAAACAAGAGATTGGAGACATCAAGATTTTGGACGAATTTTTTAAGAATTTTCAAATTTTCAGATAGGAGGTTCCATATAAGGTCAAAAACTACATACTCAGATCTTCACCAAACTTTGCATGGATACATTATGTGTCAAGACACGTGGAAAAAACGTACAAAACAAAAGATTGGAGACATCAAGATTTTGGTCGAATTTTTTAAGAATTTTCAAATTTTCAGATGGGAGGTTCCAGATAAGGTCAAAAACTACATACTCAGATCTTCACCAAACTTTGCAGGGATACATTGGATGTCAAGACACGTGGAAAAAACGTACAAAACAAGAGATTGGAGACATCAAGATTATGGACGAATTTTTTGAGAATTTTCAAATTTTCAGAAAGGAGGTTCCATATAAGGTCAAAAACTACATACTCAGATCTTCACCAAACTTTGCAGGGATACATTGGATGTCAAGACACGTGGAAAAAACGTACAAAACAAGAGATTGGAGACATCAAGATTTTCGACGAATTTTTTAAGAATTTTCAAATTTTCAGAAAGGATGTTCCAGATAAGGTCAAAAACGACATACTCAGATCTTCACCAAACTTTGCAGGGATACATTGGAGGTCGAGACACGTGGAAAAAACGTACAAAACAAGAGATTGGAGACATCAAGATTTTGGACGAATTTTTTAAGAATTTTCAAATTTTCTGATAGGAGGTCCCAGATAAGGTCAAAAACTACATACTCTGATCTCCACCAAACATTGCAGGGATACATTGGATGTCAAGACACGTGGAAAAAACGTACAAAACAAGAGATTGGAGACATCAAGATTTTCGACGAATTTTTGAAGAATTTTCAAATTTTCAGATGGGAGGTTCCAGATAAGGTCAAAAACTACATACTCAGATCTTCACCAAACTTTGCAGGGATACATTGGATGTCAAGACACGTGGAAAAAACGTACAAAAAAGAGATTGGAGACATCAAGATTTTGGACGAATTTTTTAACAATTTTCAAATTTTCAGAAAGGATGTTCCAGATAAGGTCAAAAACGACATACTCAGATCTTCACCAAACTTTGCATGGATACATTGGATGTCAAGACACGTGGAAAAAACGTACAAAACAAGAGATTGGGGTCATCAAGATTTTGCACGGATTTTTTAGGAATTTTCAAATTTTCAGATGGGAGGTTCCAGATAAGGTCAAAAACTACATTCTCAGATCTTCACCAAACTTTGCAGGGATACATTGGATGTCAAGACACGTGGAAAAAACGTACAAAACAAGAGATTGGAGACATCAAGATTTTGGACGAATTTTTTAAGAATTTTCAAATTTTCAGATAGGAGGTTCCATATAAGGTCAAAAACTACATACTCAGATCTTCACCAAACTTTGCATGGATACATTATGTGTCAAGACACGTGGAAAAAACGTACAAAACAAAAGATTGGAGACATCAAGATTTTGGTCGAATTTTTTAAGAATTTTCAAATTTTCAGATGGGAGGTTCCAGATAAGGTCAAAAACTACATACTCAGATCTTCACCAAACTTTGCAGGGATACATTGGATGTCAAGACACGTGGAAAAAACGTACAAAAAAGAGATTGGAGACATCAAGATTTTGGACGAATTTTTTAACAATTTTCAAATTTTCAGAAAGGATGTTCCATATAAGGTCAAAAACGACATACTCAGATCTTCACCAAACTTTGCAGGGATACATTGGATTTCAAGACACGTGGAAAAACCGTACAAAACAAGAGATTGGAGACATCAAGATTTTCGACGAATTTTTTAAGAATTTTCAAATTTTCAGATAGGAGGTTCCAGATAAGGTCAAAAACTACATACTCAGATCTTCACCAAACGTTGCAGGGATACTTTGCATGTCAAGACACGTGGAAAAAACGTACAAAACAAAAGATTGGAGACATCAAGATTTTCGACGAATTTTTTAAGAATTTTCAAATTTTCAGATGGGAGGTTCCAGATAAGGTCAAAAACGACATACTCAGATCTTCACCAAACTTTGCATGGATACATTGGATGTCAAGACACGTGGAAAAAACGTACAAAACAAGAGATTGGAGACATCAAGATTTTGGACGAATTTTTTAAGAATTCTCAAATTTTCAGAAAGGAGGTTCCATATAAGGTCAAAAACTACATACTCAGATCTTCACCAAACTTTGCAGGGATACTTTGGATGTCAAGACACGTGGAAAAAACGTACAAAACAAGAGATTGGGGTCATCAAGATTTTGGACGAATTTTTTAAGAATTTTCAAATTTTCAGATGGGAGGTTCAATATAAGGTCAAAAACTACATACTCAGATCTTCACCAAACTTTGCATGGATACATTGGATGTCAAGACACGTGGAAAAAACATACAAAACATAGGATTCGGAACATCAAGATTTTGGTCGAATTTTTTAAGAATTTTCAAATTTTCAGATAGGAGGTTCCATATAAGGTCAAAAACTACATACTCAGATCTTCACCAAACATTGCAGGAATACATTGGATGTCAAGACACGTGGAAAAAACGTACAAAACAAGAGATTGGAGACATCAAGATTTTGCACGGATTTTTTAGGAATTTTCAAATTTTCAGATGGGAGGTTCCAGATAAGGTCAAAAACTACATACTCAGATCTTCACCAAACTTTGCAGGGATACATTGGATGTCAAGACACGTGGAAAAAACGTACAAAACAAGAGATTGGAGACATCAAGATTTTGGACGAATTTTTTAAGAATTTTCAAATTTTCAGATAGGAGGTTCCATATAAGGTCAAAAACTACATACTCAGATCTTCACCAAACTTTGCATGGATACATTATGTGTCAAGACACGTGGAAAAAACGTACAAAACAAAAGATTGGAGACATCAAGATTTTGGTCGAATTTTTTAAGAATTTTCAAATTTTCAGATGGGAGGTTCCAGATAAGGTCAAAAACTACATACTCAGATCTTCACCAAACTTTGCAGGGATACATTGGATGTCAAGACACGTGGAAAAAACGTACAAAACAAGAGATTGGAGACATCAAGATTTTCGACGAATTTTTTAAGAATTTTCAAATTTTCAGAAAGGATGTTCCAGATAAGGTCAAAAACGACATACTCAGATCTTCACCAAACTTTGCAGGGATACATTGGAGGTCGAGACACGTGGAAAAAACGTACAAAACAAGAGATTGGAGACATCAAGATTTTGGACGAATTTTTGAAGAATTTTCAAATTTTCTGATAGGAGGTCCCAGATAAGGTCAAAAACTACATACTCAGATCTCCACCAAACATTGCAGGGATACATTGGATGTCAAGACACGTGGAAAAAACGTACAAAACAAGAGATTGGAGACATCAAGATTTTCGACGAATTTTTGAAGAATTTTCAAATTTTCAGATAGGAGGTTCCAGATAAGGTCAAAAACTACATACTCAGATCTTCACCAAACGTTGCAGGGATACTTTGCATGTCAAGACACGTGGAAAAAACGTACAAAACAAGAGATTGGAGACATCAAGATTTTCGACGAATTTTTTAAGAATTTTCAAATTTTCAGATGGGAGGTTCCAGATAAGGTCAAAAACGACATACTCAGATCTTCACCAAACTTTGCATGGATACATTGGATGTCAAGACACGTGGAAAAAACGTACAAAACAAGAGATTGGGGTCATCAAGATTTTGCACGGATTTTTTAGGAATTTTCAAATTTTCAGATGGGAGGTTCCAGATAAGGTCAAAAACTACATACTCAGATCTTCACCAAACTTTGCAGGGATACATTGGATGTCAAGACACGTGGAAAAAACGTACAAAACAAGAGATTGGAGACATCAAGATTTTGGACGAATTTTTTAAGAATTTTCAAATTTTCAGATAGGAGGTTCCATATAAGGTCAAAAACTACATACTCAGATCTTCACCAAACTTTGCATGGATACATTATGTGTCAAGACACGTGGAAAAAACGTACAAAACAAAAGATTGGAGACATCAAGATTTTGGTCGAATTTTTTAAGAATTTTCAAATTTTCAGATGGGAGGTTCCAGATAAGGTCAAAAACTACATACTCAGATCTTCACCAAACTTTGCAGGGATACATTGGATGTCAAGACACGTGGAAAAAACGTACAAAAAAGAGATTGGAGACATCAAGATTTTGGACGAATTTTTTAACAATTTTCAAATTTTCAGAAAGGATGTTCCAGATAAGGTCAAAAACGACATACTCAGATCTTCACCAAACTTTGCTGGGATACATTGGATATCAAGACACGTGGAAAAAACGTACAAAACAAGAGATTGGAGACATCAAGATTTTCGACGAATTTTTTAAGAATTTTCAAATTTTCAGATAGGAGGTTCCAGATAAGGTCAAAAACTACATACTCAGATCTTCACCAAACGTTGCAGGGATACTTTGCATGTCAAGACACGTGGAAAAAACGTACAAAACAAAAGATTGGAGACATCAAGATTTTCGACGAATTTTTTAAGAATTTTCAAATTTTCAGATGGGAGGTTCCAGATAAGGTCAAAAACGACATACTCAGATCTTCACCAAACTTTGCATGGATACATTGGATGTCAAGACACGTGGAAAAAACGTACAAAACAAGAGATTGGAGACATCAAGATTTTGGACGAATTTTTTAAGAATTCTCAAATTTTCAGAAAGGAGGTTCCATATAAGGTCAAAAACTACATACTCAGATCTTCACCAAACTTTGCAGGGATACTTTGGATGTCAAGACACGTGGAAAAAACGTACAAAACAAGAGATTGGGGTCATCAAGATTTTGGACGAATTTTTTAAGAATTTTCAAATTTTCAGATGGGAGGTTCAATATAAGGTCAAAAACTACATACTCAGATCTTCACCAAACTTTGCATGGATACATTGGATGTCAAGACACGTGGAAAAAACATACAAAACATAGGATTCGGAACATCAAGATTTTGGTCGAATTTTTTAAGAATTTTCAAATTTTCAGATAGGAGGTTCCATATAAGGTCAAAAACTACATACTCAGATCTTCACCAAACATTGCAGGAATACATTGGATGTCAAGACACGTGGAAAAAACGTACAAAACAAGAGATTGGGGTCATCAAGATTTTGCACGGATTTTTTAGGAATTTTCAAATTTTCAGATGGGAGGTTCCAGATAAGGTCAAAAACTACATACTCAGATCTTCACCAAACTTTGCAGGGATACATTGGATGTCAAGACACGTGGAAAAAACGTACAAAACAAGAGATTGGAGACATCAAGATTTTGGACGAATTTTTTAAGAATTTTCAAATTTTCAGATAGGAGGTTCCATATAAAGTCAAAAACTACATACTCAGATCTTCACCAAACTTTGCATGGATACATTATGTGTCAACACACGTGGAAAAAACGTACAAAACAAAAGATTGGAGACATCAAGATTTTGGTCGAATTTTTTAAGAATTTTCAAATTTTCAGATGGGAGGTTCCAGATAAGGTCAAAAACTACATACTCAGATCTTCACCAAACTTTGCAGGGATACATTGGATGTCAAGACACGTGGAAAAAACGTACAAAACAAGAGATTGGGGTCATCAAGATTTTGGACGAATTTTTTAAGAATTTTCAAATTTTCAGATAGGAGGTTCCATATAAGGTCAAAAACTACATACTCAGATCTTCACCAAACTTTGCAGGGATACATTGGATGTCAAGACACGTGGAAAAAACGTACAAAACAAGAGATTGGAGACATCAAGATTTTCGACGAATTTTTTAAGAATTTTCAAATTTTCAGAAAGGATGTTCCAGATAAGGTCAAAAACGACATACTCAGATCTTCACCAAACTTTGCAGGGATCCATTGGAGGTCGAGACACGTGGAAAAAACGTACAAAACAAGAGATTGGAGACATCAAGATTTTGGACGAATTTTTGAAGAATTTTCAAATTTTCAGATAGGAGGTTCCAGATAAGGTCTAAAACTACATACTCAGATCTCCACCAAACATTGCAGGAATACATTGGATGTCAAGACACGTGGAAAAAACGTACAAAACAAGAGATTGGAGACATCAAGATTTTCGACGAATTTTTGAAGAATTTTCAAATTTTCAGATAGGAGGTTCCAGATAAGGTCAAAAACTACATACTCAGATCTTCACCAAACGTTGCAGGGATACTTTGCATGTCAAGACACGTGGAAAAAACGTACAAAACAAAAGATTGGAGACATCAAGATTTTCGACGAATTTTTTAAGAATTTTCAAATTTTCAGATGGGAGGTTCCAGATAAGGTCAAAAACGACATACTCAGATCTTCACCAAACTTTGCATGGATACATTGGATGTCAAGACACGTGGAAAAAACGTACAAAACAAGAGATTGGAGACATCAAGATTTTGGACGAATTTTTTAAGAATTTTCAAATTTTCAGATGGGAGGTTCAATATAAGGTCAAAAACTACATACTCAGATCTTCACCAAACTTTGCAGGGATACTTTGGATGTCAAGACACGTGGAAAAAACGTACAAAACAAGAGATTGGGGTCATCAAGATTTTGGACGAATTTTTTAAGAATTTTCAAATTTTCAGATGGGAGGTTCAATATAAGGTCAAAAACTACAAACTCAGATCTTCACCAAACTTTGCATGGATACATTGGATGTCAAGACACGTGGAAAAAACATACAAAACATAGGATTCGGAACATCAAGATTTTGGTCGAATTTTTTAAGAATTTTCAAATTTTCAGATAGGAGGTTCCATATAAGGTCAAAAACTACATACTCAGATCTTCACCAAACATTGCAGGAATACATTGGATGTCAAGACACGTGGAAAAAACGTACAAAACAAGAGATTGGGGTCATCAAGATTTTGCACGGATTTTTTAGGAATTTTCAAATTTTCAGATGGGAGGTTCCAGATAAGGTCAAAAACTACATACTCAGATCTTCACCAAACTTTGCAGGGATACATTGGATGTCAAGACACGTGGAAAAAACGTACAAAACAAGAGATTGGAGACATCAAGATTTTGGACGAATTTTTTAAGAATTTTCAAATTTTCAGATAGGAGGTTCCATATAAGGTCAAAAACTACATACTCAGATCTTCACCAAACTTTGCATGGATACATTATGTGTCAAGACACGTGGAAAAAACGTACAAAACAAAAGATTGGAGACATCAAGATTTTGGTCGAATTTTTTAAGAATTTTCAAATTTTCAGATGGGAGGTTCCAGATAAGGTCAAAAACTACATACTCAGATCTTCACCAAACTTTGCAGGGATACATTGGATGTCAAGACACGTGGAAAAAACGTACAAAAAAGAGATTGGAGACATCAAGATTTTGGACGAATTTTTTAACAATTTTCAAATTTTCAGAAAGGATGTTCCAGATAAGGTCAAAAACGACATACTCAGATCTTCACCAAACTTTGCATGGATACATTGGATGTCAAGACACGTGGAAAAAACGTACAAAACAAGAGATTGGAGACATCAAGATTTTGGACGAATTTTTTAAGAATTCTCAAATTTTCAGAAAGGATGTTCCAGATAAGGTCAAAAACGACATACTCAGATCTTCACCAAACTTTGCATGGATACATTGGATGTCAAGACACGTGGAAAAAACGTACAAAACAAGAGATTGGGGTCATCAAGATTTTGCACGGATTTTTTAGGAATTTTCAAATTTTCAGATGGGAGGTTCCAGATAAGGTCAAAAACTACATTCTCAGATCTTCACCAAACTTTGCAGGGATACATTGGATGTCAAGACACGTGGAAAAAACGTACAAAACAAGAGATTGGAGACATCAAGATTTTGGACGAATTTTTTAAGAATTTTCAAATTTTCAGATAGGAGGTTCCATATAAGGTCAAAAACTACATACTCAGATCTTCACCAAACTTTGCATGGATACATTATGTGTCAAGACACGTGGAAAAAACGTACAAAACAAAAGATTGGAGACATCAAGATTTTGGTCGAATTTTTTAAGAATTTTCAAATTTTCAGATGGGAGGTTCCAGATAAGGTCAAAAACTACATACTCAGATCTTCACCAAACTTTGCAGGGATACATTGGATGTCAAGACACGTGGAAAAAACGTACAAAAAAGAGATTGGAGACATCAAGATTTTGGACGAATTTTTTAACAATTTTCAAATTTTCAGAAAGGATGTTCCATATAAGGTCAAAAACGACATACTCAGATCTTCACCAAACTTTGCAGGGATACATTGGATATCAAGACACGTGGAAAAAACGTACAAAACAAGAGATTGGAGACATCAAGATTTTCGACGAATTTTTTAAGAATTTTCAAATTTTCAGATAGGAGGTTCCAGATAAGGTCAAAAACTACATACTCAGATCTTCACCAAACGTTGCAGGGATACTTTGCATGTCAAGACACGTGGAAAAAACGTACAAAACAAAAGATTGGAGACATCAAGATTTTCGACGAATTTTTTAAGAATTTTCAAATTTTCAGATGGGAGGTTCCAGATAAGGTCAAAAACGACATACTCAGATCTTCACCAAACTTTGCATGGATACATTGGATGTCAAGACACGTGGAAAAAACGTACAAAACAAGAGATTGGAGACATCAAGATTTTGGACGAATTTTTTAAGAATTCTCAAATTTTCAGAAAGGAGGTTCCATATAAGGTCAAAAACTACATACTCAGATCTTCACCAAACTTTGCAGGGATACTTTGGATGTCAAGACACGTGGAAAAAACGTACAAAACAAGAGATTGGGGTCATCAAGATTTTGGACGAATTTTTTAAGAATTTTCAAATTTTCAGATGGGAGGTTCAATATAAGGTCAAAAACTACATACTCAGATCTTCACCAAACTTTGCATGGATACATTGGATGTCAAGACACGTGGAAAAAACATACAAAACATAGGATTCGGAACATCAAGATTTTGGTCGAATTTTTTAAGAATTTTCAAATTTTCAGATAGGAGGTTCCATATAAGGTCAAAAACTACATACTCAGATCTTCACCAAACATTGCAGGAATACATTGGATGTCAAGACACGTGGAAAAAACGTACAAAACAAGAGATTGGAGACATCAAGATTTTGCACGGATTTTTTAGGAATTTTCAAATTTTCAGATGGGAGGTTCCAGATAAGGTCAAAAACTACATACTCAGATCTTCACCAAACTTTGCAGGGATACATTGGATGTCAAGACACGTGGAAAAAACGTACAAAACAAGAGATTGGAGACATCAAGATTTTGGACGAATTTTTTAAGAATTTTCAAATTTTCAGATAGGAGGTTCCATATAAGGTCAAAAACTACATACTCAGATCTTCACCAAACTTTGCATGGATACATTATGTGTCAAGACACGTGGAAAAAACGTACAAAACAAAAGATTGGAGACATCAAGATTTTGGTCGAATTTTTTAAGAATTTTCAAATTTTCAGATGGGAGGTTCCAGATAAGGTCAAAAACTACATACTCAGATCTTCACCAAACTTTGCAGGGATACATTGGATGTCAAGACACGTGGAAAAAACGTACAAAACAAGAGATTGGAGACATCAAGATTTTCGACGAATTTTTTAAGAATTTTCAAATTTTCAGAAAGGATGTTCCAGATAAGGTCAAAAACGACATACTCAGATCTTCACCAAACTTTGCAGGGATACATTGGAGGTCGAGACACGTGGAAAAAACGTACAAAACAAGAGATTGGAGACATCAAGATTTTGGACGAATTTTTGAAGAATTTTCAAATTTTCTGATAGGAGGTCCCAGATAAGGTCAAAAACTACATACTCAGATCTCCACCAAACATTGCAGGGATACATTGGATGTCAAGACACGTGGAAAAAACGTACAAAACAAGAGATTGGAGACATCAAGATTTTCGACGAATTTTTGAAGAATTTTCAAATTTTCAGATAGGAGGTTCCAGATAAGGTCAAAAACTACATACTCAGATCTTCACCAAACGTTGCAGGGATACTTTGCATGTCAAGACACGTGGAAAAAACGTACAAAACAAGAGATTGGAGACATCAAGATTTTCGACGAATTTTTTAAGAATTTTCAAATTTTCAGATGGGAGGTTCCAGATAAGGTCAAAAACGACATACTCAGATCTTCACCAAACTTTGCATGGATACATTGGATGTCAAGACACGTGGAAAAAACGTACAAAACAAGAGATTGGGGTCATCAAGATTTTGCACGGATTTTTTAGGAATTTTCAAATTTTCAGATGGGAGGTTCCAGATAAGGTCAAAAACTACATACTCAGATCTTCACCAAACTTTGCAGGGATACATTGGATGTCAAGACACGTGGAAAAAACGTACAAAACAAGAGATTGGAGACATCAAGATTTTGGACGAATTTTTTAAGAATTTTCAAATTTTCAGATAGGAGATTCCATATAAGGTCAAAAACTACATACTCAGATCTTCACCAAACTTTGCATGGATACATTATGTGTCAAGACACGTGGAAAAAACGTACAAAACAAAAGATTGGAGACATCAAGATTTTGGTCGAATTTTTTAAGAATTTTCAAATTTTCAGATGGGAGGTTCCAGATAAGGTCAAAAACTACATACTCAGATCTTCACCAAACTTTGCAGGGATACATTGGATGTCAAGACACGTGGAAAAAACGTACAAAAAAGAGATTGGAGACATCAAGATTTTGGACGAATTTTTTAACAATTTTCAAATTTTCAGAAAGGATGTTCCAGATAAGGTCAAAAACGACATACTCAGATCTTCACCAAACTTTGCAGGGATACATTGGATATCAAGACACGTGGAAAAAACGTACAAAACAAGAGATTGGAGACATCAAGATTTTGGACGAATTTTTTAAGAATTTTCAAATTTTCAGATAGGAGGTTCCAGATAAGGTCAAAAACTACATACTCAGATCTTCACCAAACGTTGCAGGGATACTTTGCATGTCAAGACACGTGGAAAAAACGTACAAAACAAAAGATTGGAGACATCAAGATTTTCGACGAATTTTTTAAGAATTTTCAAATTTTCAGATGGGAGGTTCCAGATAAGGTCAAAAACGACATACTCAGATCTTCACCAAACTTTGCATGGATACATTGGATGTCAAGACACGTGGAAAAAACGTACAAAACAAGAGATTGGAGACATCAAGATTTTGGACGAATTTTTTAAGAATTCTCAAATTTTCAGAAAGGAGGTTCCATATAAGGTCAAAAACTACATACTCAGATCTTCACCAAACTTTGCAGGGATACTTTGGATGTCAAGACACGTGGAAAAAACGTACAAAACAAGAGATTGGGGTCATCAAGATTTTGGACGAATTTTTTAAGAATTTTCAAATTTTCAGATGGGAGGTTCAATATAAGGTCAAAAACTACATACTCAGATCTTCACCAAACTTTGCATGGATACATTGGATGTCAAGACACGTGGAAAAAACATACAAAACATAGGATTCGGAACATCAAGATTTTGGTCGAATTTTTTAAGAATTTTCAAATTTTCAGATAGGAGGTTCCATATAAGGTCAAAAACTACATACTCAGATCTTCACCAAACATTGCAGGAATACATTGGATGTCAAGACACGTGGAAAAAACGTACAAAACAAGAGATTGGGGTCATCAAGATTTTGCACGGATTTTTTAGGAATTTTCAAATTTTCAGATGGGAGGTTCCAGATAAGGTCAAAAACTACATACTCAGATCTTCACCAAACTTTGCAGGGATACATTGGATGTCAAGACACGTGGAAAAAACGTACAAAACAAGAGATTGGAGACATCAAGATTTTGGACGAATTTTTTAAGAATTTTCAAATTTTCAGATAGGAGGTTCCATATAAAGTCAAAAACTACATACTCAGATCTTCACCAAACTTTGCATGGATACATTATGTGTCAACACACGTGGAAAAAACGTACAAAACAAAAGATTGGAGACATCAAGATTTTGGACGAATTTTTGAAGAATTTTCAAATTTTCAGATAGGAGGTTCCAGATAAGGTCTAAAACTACATACTCAGATCTCCACCAAACATTGCAGGAATACATTGGATGTCAAGACACGTGGAAAAAACGTACAAAACAAGAGATTGGAGACATCAAGATTTTCGACGAATTTTTGAAGAATTTTCAAATTTTCAGATAGGAGGTTCCAGATAAGGTCAAAAACTACATACTCAGATCTTCACCAAACGTTGCAGGGATACTTTGCATGTCAAGACACGTGGAAAAAACGTACAAAACAAAAGATTGGAGACATCAAGATTTTCGACGAATTTTTTAAGAATTTTCAAATTTTCAGATGGGAGGTTCCAGATAAGGTCAAAAACGACATACTCAGATCTTCACCAAACTTTGCATGGATACATTGGATGTCAAGACACGTGGAAAAAACGTACAAAACAAGAGATTGGAGACATCAAGATTTTGGACGAATTTTTTAAGAATTTTCAAATTTTCAGATGGGAGGTTCAATATAAGGTCAAAAACTACATACTCAGATCTTCACCAAACTTTGCAGGGATACTTTGGATGTCAAGACACGTGGAAAAAACGTACAAAACAAGAGATTGGGGTCATCAAGATTTTGGACGAATTTTTTAAGAATTTTCAAATTTTCAGATGGGAGGTTCAATATAAGGTCAAAAACTACAAACTCAGATCTTCACCAAACTTTGCATGGATACATTGGATGTCAAGACACGTGGAAAAAACATACAAAACATAGGATTCGGAACATCAAGATTTTGGTCGAATTTTTTAAGAATTTTCAAATTTTCAGATAGGAGGTTCCATATAAGGTCAAAAACTACATACTCAGATCTTCACCAAACATTGCAGGAATACATTGGATGTCAAGACACGTGGAAAAAACGTACAAAACAAGAGATTGGGGTCATCAAGATTTTGCACGGATTTTTTAGGAATTTTCAAATTTTCAGATGGGAGGTTCCAGATAAGGTCAAAAACTACATACTCAGATCTTCACCAAACTTTGCAGGGATACATTGGATGTCAAGACACGTGGAAAAAACGTACAAAACAAGAGATTGGAGACATCAAGATTTTGGACGAATTTTTTAAGAATTTTCAAATTTTCAGATAGGAGGTTCCATATAAGGTCAAAAACTACATACTCAGATCTTCACCAAACTTTGCATGGATACATTATGTGTCAAGACACGTGGAAAAAACGTACAAAACAAAAGATTGGAGACATCAAGATTTTGGTCGAATTTTTTAAGAATTTTCAAATTTTCAGATGGGAGGTTCCAGATAAGGTCAAAAACTACATACTCAGATCTTCACCAAACTTTGCAGGGATACATTGGATGTCAAGACACGTGGAAAAAACGTACAAAAAAGAGATTGGAGACATCAAGATTTTGGACGAATTTTTTAACAATTTTCAAATTTTCAGAAAGGATGTTCCAGATAAGGTCAAAAACGACATACTCAGATCTTCACCAAACTTTGCATGGATACATTGGATGTCAAGACACGTGGAAAAAACGTACAAAACAAGAGATTGGAGACATCAAGATTTTGGACGAATTTTTTAAGAATTCTCAAATTTTCAGAAAGGAGGTTCCATATAAGGTCAAAAACTACATACTCAGATCTTCACCAAACTTTGCAGGGATACTTTGGATGTCAAGACACGTGGAAAAAACGTACAAAACAAGAGATTGGGGTCATCAAGATTTTGGACGAATTTTTTAAGAATTTTCAAATTTTCAGATGGGAGGTTCAATATAAAGTCAAAAACTACATACTCAGATCTTCACCAAACTTTGCATGGATACATTGGATGTCAAGACACGTGGAAAAAACATACAAAACATAGGATTCGGAACATCAAGATTTTGGTCGAATTTTTTAAGAATTTTCAAATTTTCAGATAGGAGGTTCCATATAAGGTCAAAAACTACATACTCAGATCTTCACCAAACATTGCAGGAATACATTGGATGTCAAGACACGTGGAAAAAACGTACAAAACAAGAGATTGGGGTCATCAAGATTTTGCACGGATTTTTTAAGAATTTTCAAATTTTCAGATAGGAGGTTCCAGATGAGGTCAAAAACTACATACTCAGATCTTCACCAAACTTTGCAGGAATACTTTGCATGTCAAGACACGTGGAAAAAACGTACAAAACAAGAGATCGGAGACATCAAGATTTTCGACGAATTTTTTAAGAATTTTCAAATTTTCAGATGGGAGGTTCCAGATAAGGTCAAAAACGACATACTCAGATCTTCACCAAACTTTGCAGGGATCCATTGGAGGTCGAGACACGTGGAAAAAACGTACAAAACAAGAGATTGGAGACATCAAGATTTTGGACGAATTTTTTAAGAATTTTCAAATTTTCAGATAGGAGGTTCCATATAAGGTCAAAAACTACATACTCAGATTTCACCAAACTTTGCAGGGATACATTGGATGTCAAGACACGTGGAAAAAACGTACAAAACAAGAGATTGGAGACATCAAGATTTTCGACGAATTTTTTAAGAATTTTCAAATTTTCAGAAAGGATGTTCCAGATAAGGTCAAAAACGACATACTCAGATCTTCACCAAACTTTGCAGGGATCCATTGGAGGTCGAGACACGTGGAAAAAACGTACAAAACAAGAGATTGGAGACATCAAGATTTTGGACGAATTTTTGAAGAATTTTCAAATTTTCAGATAGGAGGTTCCAGATAAGGTCTAAAACTACATACTCAGATCTCCACCAAACATTGCAGGAATACATTGGATGTCAAGACACGTGGAAAAAACGTACAAAACAAGAGATTGGAGACATCAAGATTTTCGACGAATTTTTGAAGAATTTTCAAATTTTCAGATAGGAGGTTCCAGATAAGGTCAAAAACTACATACTCAGATCTTCACCAAACGTTGCAGGGATACTTTGCATGTCAAGACACGTGGAAAAAACGTACAAAACAAAAGATTGGAGACATCAAGATTTTCGACGAATTTTTTAAGAATTTTCAAATTTTCAGATGGGAGGTTCCAGATAAGGTCAAAAACGACATACTCAGATCTTCACCAAACTTTGCATGGATACATTGGATGTCAAGACACGTGGAAAAAACGTACAAAACAAGAGATTGGAGACATCAAGATTTTGGACGAATTTTTTAAGAATTTTCAAATTTTCAGATGGGAGGTTCAATATAAGGTCAAAAACTACATACTCAGATCTTCACCAAACTTTGCAGGGATACTTTGGATGTCAAGACACGTGGAAAAAACGTACAAAACAAGAGATTGGGGTCATCAAGATTTTGGACGAATTTTTTAAGAATTTTCAAATTTTCAGATGGGAGGTTCAATATAAGGTCAAAAACTACATACTCAGATCTTCACCAAACTTTGCATGGATACATTGGATGTCAAGACACGTGGAAAAAACATACAAAACATAGGATTCGGAACATCAAGATTTTGGTCGAATTTTTTAAGAATTTTCAAATTTTCAGATAGGAGGTTCCATATAAGGTCAAAAACTACATACTCAGATCTTCACCAAACATTGCAGGAATACATTGGATGTCAAGACACGTGGAAAAAACGTACAAAACAAGAGATTGGGGTCATCAAGATTTTGCACGGATTTTTTAGGAATTTTCAAATTTTCAGATGGGAGGTTCCAGATAAGGTCAAAAACTACATACTCAGATCTTCACCAAACTTTGCAGGGATACATTGGATGTCAAGACACGTGGAAAAAACGTACAAAACAAGAGATTGGAGACATCAAGATTTTGGACGAATTTTTTAAGAATTTTCAAATTTTCAGATAGGAGGTTCCATATAAGGTCAAAAACTACATACTCAGATCTTCACCAAACTTTGCATGGATACATTATGTGTCAAGACACGTGGAAAAAACGTACAAAACAAAAGATTGGAGACATCAAGATTTTGGTCGAATTTTTTAAGAATTTTCAAATTTTCAGATGGGAGGTTCCAGATAAGGTCAAAAACTACATACTCAGATCTTCACCAAACTTTGCAGGGATACATTGGATGTCAAGACACGTGGAAAAAACGTACAAAACAAGAGATTGGAGACATCAAGATTATGGACGAATTTTTTGAGAATTTTCAAATTTTCAGAAAGGAGGTTCCATATAAGGTCAAAAACTACATACTCAGATCTTCACCAAACTTTGCAGGGATACATTGGATGTCAAGACACGTGGAAAAAACGTACAAAACAAGAGATTGGAGACATCAAGATTTTCGACGAATTTTTTAAGAATTTTCAAATTTTCAGAAAGGATGTTCCAGATAAGGTCAAAAACGACATACTCAGATCTTCACCAAACTTTGCAGGGATACATTGGAGGTCGAGACACGTGGAAAAAACGTACAAAACAAGAGATTGGAGACATCAAGATTTTGGACGAATTTTTGAAGAATTTTCAAATTTTCTGATAGGAGGTCCCAGATAAGGTCAAAAACTACATACTCAGATCTTCACCAAACATTGCAGGGATACATTGGATGTCAAGACACGTGGAAAAAACGTACAAAACAAGAGATTGGAGACATCAAGATTTTCGACGAATTTTTGAAGAATTTTCAAATTTTCAGATAGGAGGTTCCAGATAAGGTCAAAAACTACATACTCAGATCTTCACCAAACGTTGCAGGGATACTTTGCATGTCAAGACACGTGGAAAAAACGTACAAAACAAGAGATTGGAGACATCAAGATTTTCGACGAATTTTTTAAGAATTTTCAAATTTTCAGATGGGAGGTTCCAGATAAGGTCAAAAACGACATACTCAGATCTTCACCAAACTTTGCATGGATACATTGGATGTCAAGACACGTGGAAAAAACGTACAAAACAAGAGATTGGGGTCATCAAGATTTTGCACGGATTTTTTAGGAATTTTCAAATTTTCAGATGGGAGGTTCCAGATAAGGTCAAAAACTACATACTCAGATCTTCACCAAACTTTGCAGGGATACATTGGATGTCAAGACACGTGGAAAAAACGTACAAAACAAGAGATTGGAGACATCAAGATTTTGGACGAATTTTTTAAGAATTTTCAAATTTTCAGATAGGAGGTTCCATATAAGGTCAAAAACTACATACTCAGATCTTCACCAAACTTTGCATGGATACATTATGTGTCAAGACACGTGGAAAAAACGTACAAAACAAAAGATTGGAGACATCAAGATTTTGGTCGAATTTTTTAAGAATTTTCAAATTTTCAGATGGGAGGTTCCAGATAAGGTCAAAAACTACATACTCAGATCTTCACCAAACTTTGCAGGGATACATTGGATGTCAAGACACGTGGAAAAAACGTACAAAAAAGAGATTGGAGACATCAAGATTTTGGACGAATTTTTTAACAATTTTCAAAATTTCAGAAAGGATGTTCCAGATAAGGTCAAAAACGACATACTCAGATCTTCACCAAACTTTGCAGGGATACATTGGATATCAAGACACGTGGAAAAAACGTACAAAACAAGAGATTGGGGTCATCAAGATTTTGGACGAATTTTTTAAGAATTTTCAAATTTTCAGATGGGAGGTTCAATATAAGGTCAAAAACTACATACTCAGATCTTCACCAAACTTTGCATGGATACATTGGATGTCAAGACACGTGGAAAAAACATACAAAACATAGGATTCGGAACATCAAGATTTTGGTCGAATTTTTTAAGAATTTTCAAATTTTCAGATAGGAGGTTCCATATAAGGTCAAAAACTACATACTCAGATCTTCACCAAACATTGCAGGAATACATTGGATGTCAAGACACGTGGAAAAAACGTACAAAACAAGAGATTGGGGTCATCAAGATTTTGCACGGATTTTTTAGGAATTTTCAAATTTTCAGATGGGAGGTTCCAGATAAGGTCAAAAACTACATACTCAGATCTTCACCAAACTTTGCAGGGATACATTGGATGTCAAGACACGTGGAAAAAACGTACAAAACAAGAGATTGGAGACATCAAGATTTTGGACGAATTTTTTAAGAATTTTCAAATTTTCAGATAGGAGGTTCCATATAAGGTCAAAAACTACATACTCAGATCTTCACCAAACTTTGCATGGATACATTATGTGTCAAGACACGTGGAAAAAACGTACAAAACAAAAGATTGGAGACATCAAGATTTTGGTCGAATTTTTTAAGAATTTTCAAATTTTCAGATGGGAGGTTCCAGATAAGGTCAAAAACTACATACTCAGATCTTCACCAAACTTTGCAGGGATACATTGGATGTCAAGACACGTGGAAAAAACGTACAAAAAAGAGATTGGAGACATCAAGATTTTGGACGAATTTTTTAAGAATTTTCAAATTTTCAGATAGGAGGTTCCATATAAGGTCAAAAACGACATACTCAGATCTTCACCAAACTTTGCAGGGATACATTGGATATCAAGACACGTGGAAAAAACGTACAAAACAAGAGATTGGAGACATCAAGATTTTGGACGAATTTTTTAAGAATTTTCAAATTTTCAGAAAGGATGTTCCAGATAAGGTCAAAAACGACATACTCAGATCTTCACCAAACTTTGCAGGGATCCATTGGAGGTCGAGACACGTGGAAAAAACGTACAAAACAAGAGATTGGAGACATCAAGATTTTGGACGAATTTTTTAAGAATTTTCAAATTTTCAGATGGGAGGTTCCAGATAAGGTCAAAAACGACATACTCAGATCTTCACCAAACTTTGCATGGATACATTGGATGTCAAGACACGTGGAAAAAACGTACAAAACAAGAGATTGGAGACATCAAGATTTTGGACGAATTTTTTAAGAATTCTCAAATTTTCAGAAAGGAGGTTCCATATAAGGTCAAAAACTACATACTCAGATCTTCACCAAACTTTGCAGGGATATTTTGGATGTCAAGACACGTGGAAAAAACGTACAAAACAAGAGATTGGGGTCATCAAGATTTTGGACGAATTTTTTAAGAATTTTCAAATTTTCAGATGGGAGGTTCAATATAAGGTCAAAAACTACATACTCAGATCTTCACCAAACTTTGCATGGATACATTGGATGTCAAGAGACGTGGAAAAAACATACAAAACATAGGATTCGGAACATCAAGATTTTGGTCGAATTTTTTAAGAATTTTCAAATTTTCAGATAGGAGGTTCCATATAAGGTCAAAAACTACATACTCAGATCTTCACCAAACATTGCAGGAATACATTGGATGTCAAGACACGTGGAAAAAACGTACAAAACAAGAGATTGGGGTCATCAAGATTTTGCACGGATTTTTTAGGAATTTTCAAATTTTCAGATGGGAGGTTCCAGATAAGGTCAAAAACTACATACTCAGATCTTCACCAAACTTTGCAGGGATACATTGGATGTCAAGACACGTGGAAAAAACGTACAAAACAAGAGATTGGAGACATCAAGATTTTGGACGAATTTTTTAAGAATTTTCAAATTTTCAGATAGGAGGTTCCATATAAGGTCAAAAACTACATACTCAGATCTTCACCAAACTTTGCATGGATACATTATGTGTCAAGACACGTGGAAAAAACGTACAAAACAAAAGATTGGAGACATCAAGATTTTGGTCGAATTTTTTAAGAATTTTCAAATTTTCAGATGGGAGGTTCCAGATAAGGTCAAAAACTACATACTCAGATCTTCACCAAACTTTGCAGGGATACATTGGATGTCAAGACACGTGGAAAAAACGTACAAAAAAGAGATTGGAGACATCAAGATTTTGGATGAATTTTTTAAGAATTTTCAAATTTTCAGATAGGAGGTTCCATATAAGGTCAAAAACGACATACTCAGATCTTCACCAAACTTTGCAGGGATACATTGGATATCAAGACACGTGGAAAAAACGTACAAAACAAGAGATTGGAGACATCAAGATTTTGGACGAATTTTTTAAGAATTTTCAAATTTTCAGAAAGGATGTTCCAGATAAGGTCAAAAACGACATACTCAGATCTTCACCAAACTTTGCAGGGATCCATTGGAGGTCGAGACACGTGGAAAAAACGTACAAAACAAGAGATTGGAGACATCAAGATTTTGGACGAATTTTTGAAGAATTTTCAAATTTTCAGATAGGAGGTTCCAGATAAGGTCTAAAACTACATACTCAGATCTCCACCAAACATTGCAGGAATACATTGGATGTCAAGACACGTGGAAAAAACGTACAAAACAAGAGATTGGAGACATCAAGATTTTCGACGAATTTTTGAAGAATTTTCAAATTTTCAGATAGGAGGTTCCAGATAAGGTCAAAAACTACATACTCAGATCTTCACCAAACGTTGCAGGGATACTTTGCATGTCAAGACACGTGGAAAAAACGTACAAAACAAGAGATTGGAGACATCAAGATTTTCGACGAATTTTTTAAGAATTTTCAAATTTTCAGATGGGAGGTTCCAGATAAGGTCAAAAACGACATACTCAGATCTTCACCAAACTTTGCATGGATACATTGGATGTCAAGACACGTGGAAAAAACGTACAAAACAAGAGATTGGAGACATCAAGATTTTGGACGAATTTTTTAAGAATTCTCAAATTTTCAGAAAGGAGGTTCCATATAAGGTCAAAAACTACATACTCAGATCTTCACCAAACTTTGCAGGGATACTTTGGATGTCAAGACACGTGGAAAAAACGTACAAAACAAGAGATTGGGGTCATCAAGATTTTGGACGAATTTTTTAAGAATTTTCAAATTTTCAGATGGGAGGTTCAATATAAGGTCAAAAACTACATACTCAGATCTTCACCAAACTTTGCATGGATACATTGGATGTCAAGACACGTGGAAAAAACATACAAAACATAGGATTCGGAACATCAAGATTTTGGTCGAATTTTTTAAGAATTTTCAAATTTTCAGATAGGAGGTTCCATATAAGGTCAAAAACTACATACTCAGATCTTCACCAAACATTTCAGGAATACATTGGATGTCAAGACACGTGGAAAAAACGTACAAAACAAGAGATTGGAGACATCAAGATTTTGGACGAATTTTTTAAGAATTTTCAAATTTTCAGATGGGAGGTTCCAGATAAGGTCAAAAACTACATACTCAGATCTTCACCAAACTTTGCAGGGATACATCGGATGTCAAGACACGTGGAAAAAACGTACAAAACAAGAGATTGGAGACATCAAGATTTTGGACGAATTTTTTAAGAATTTTCAAATTTTCAGATGGGAGGTTCCAGATAAGGTCAAAAACTACATACTCAGATCTTCACCAAACTTTGCAGGGATACATTGGATGTCAAGACACGTGGAAAAAACGTACAAAAAAGAGATTGGAGACATCAAGATTTTGGACGAATTTTTTAACAATTTTCAAATTTTCAGAAAGGATGTTCTAGATAAGGTCAAAAACGACATACTCAGATCTTCACCAAACTTTGCAGGGATACATTGGATATCAAGACACGTGGAAAAAACGTACAAAACAAGAGATTGGAGACATCAAGATTTTGGACGAATTTTTTAAGAATTTTCAAATTTTCAGATAGGAGGTTCCAGATAAGGTCAAAAACTACATACTCAGATCTTCACCAAACTTTGCAGGGTTACATTGGATGTCAAGACACGTGGAAAAAACGTACAAAACAAGAGATTGGGGTCATCAAGATTTTGGACGGATTTTTTAGGAATTTTCAAATTTTCAGATGGGAGGTTCCAGATAAGGTCAAAAACTACATACTCAGATCTTCACCAAACATTGCAGGGATACATTGGATGTCAAGACACGTGGAAAAAACGTACAAAACAAGAGATTGGAGACATCAAAATTTTGGACGAATTTTTTAAGAATTTTCAAATTTTCAGATAGGAGGTTCCAGATGAGGTCAAAAACTACATACTCAGATCTTCACCAAACTTTGCAGGAATACTTTGCATGTCAAGACACGTGGAAAAAACGTACAAAACAAGAGATCGGAGACATCAAGATTTTCGACGAATTTTTTAAGAATTTTCAAATTTTCAGATGGGAGGTTCCAGATAAGGTCAAAAACGACATACTCAGATCTTCACCAAACTTTGCATGGATACATTGGATGTCAAGACACGTGGAAAAAACATACAAAACATAGGATTGGTGACATCAAGATTTTGGACGAATTTTTTAAGAATTTTCAAATTTTCAGATAGGAGGTTCCATATAAGGTCAAAAACTACATACTCAGATCTTCACCAAACTTTGCAGGGATACATTGGATGTCAAGACACGTGGAAAAAACGTACAAAACAAGAGATTGGAGACATCAAGATTATGGACGAATTTTTTGAGAATTTTCAAATTTTCAGAAAGGAGGTTCCATATAAGGTCAAAAACTACATACTCAGATCTTCACCAAACTTTGCAGGGATACATTGGATGTCAAGAAACGTGGAAAAAACGTACAAAACAAGAGATTGGAGACATCAAGATTTTCGACGAATTTTTTAAGAATTTTCAAATTTTCAGAAAGGATGTTCCAGATAAGGTCAAAAACGACATACTCAGATCTTCACTAACTTTGCAGGGATACATTGGAGGTCGAGACACGTGGAAAAAACGTACAAAACAAGAGATTGGAGACATCAAGATTTTGGACGAATTTTTGAAGAATTTTCAAATTTTCAGATAGGAGGTTCCAGATAAGGTCAAAAACTACATACTCAGATCTCCACCAAACATTGCAGGGATACATTGGATGTCAAGACACGTGGAAAAAACGTACAAAGCAAGAGATTGGAGACATCAAGATTTTCGACGAATTTTTGAAGAATTTTCAAATTTTCAGATAGGAGGTTCCAGATAAGGTCAAAAACTACATACTCAGATCTTCACCAAACGTTGCATGGATACATTATGTGTCAAGACACGTGGAAAAAACGTACAAAACAAAAGATTGGAGACATCAAGATTTTGGTCGAATTTTTTAAGAATTTTCAAATTTTCAGATGGGAGGTTCCAGATAAGGTCAAAAACTACATACTCAGATCTTCACCAAACTTTGCAGGGATACATTGGATGTCAAGACACGTGGAAAAAACGTACAAAACAAGAGATTGGAGACATCAAGATTATGGACGAATTTTTTGAGAATTTTCAAATTTTCAGAAAGGAGGTTCCATATAAGGTCAAAAACTACATACTCAGATCTTCACCAAACTTTGCAGGGATACATTGGATGTCGAGACACGTGGAAAAAACGTACAAAACAAGAGATTGGAGACATCAAGATTTTCGACGAATTTTTTAAGAATTTTCAAATTTTCAGAAAGGATGTTCCAGATAAGGTCAAAAACGACATACTCAGATCTTCACCAAACTTTGCAGGGATACATTGGAGGTCGAGACACGTGGAAAAAACGTACAAAACAAGAGATTGGAGACATCAAGATTTTGGACGAATTTTTGAAGAATTTTCAAATTTTCTGATAGGAGGTCCCAGACAAGGTCAAAAACTACATACTCAGATCTCCACCAAACATTGCAGGGATACATTGGATGTCAAGACACGTGGAAAAAACGTACAAAACAAGAGATTGGAGACATCAAGATTTTCGACGAATTTTTGAAGAATTTTCAAATTTTCAGATGGGAGGTTCCAGATAAGGTCAAAAACTACATACTCAGATCTTCACCAAACTTTGCAGGGATACATTGGATGTCAAGACACGTGGAAAAAACGTACAAAAAAGAGATTGGAGACATCAAGATTTTGGACGAATTTTTTAACAATTTTCAAATTTTCAGAAAGGATGTTCCAGATAAGGTCAAAAACGACATACTCAGATCTTCACCAAACTTTGCATGGATACATTGGATGTCAAGACACGTGGAAAAAACGTACAAAACAAGAGATTGGGGTCATCAAGATTTTGCACGGATTTTTTAGGAATTTTCAAATTTTCAGATGGGATATTCCAGATAAGGTCAAAAACTACATACTCAGATCTTCACCAAACTTTGCAGGGATACATTGGATGTCAAGACACGTGGAAAAAACGTACAAAACAAGAGATTGGAGACATCAAGATTTTGGACGAATTTTTTAAGAATTTTCAAATTTTCAGATAGGAGGTTCCATATAAGGTCAAAAACTACATACTCAGATCTTCACCAAACTTTGCATGGATACATTATGTGTCAAGACACGTGGAAAAAACGTACAAAACAAAAGATTGGAGACATCAAGATTTTGGTCGAATTTTTTAAGAATTTTCAAATTTTCAGATGGGAGGTTCCAGATAAGGTCAAAAACTACATACTCAGATCTTCACCAAACTTTGCAGGGATACATTGGATGTCAAGACACGTGGAAAAAACGTACAAAAAAGAGATTGGAGACATCAAGATTTTGGACGAATTTTTTAACAATTTTCAAATTTTCAGAAAGGATGTTCCAGAAAAGGTCAAAAACGACATACTCAGATCTTCACCAAACTTTGCAAGGATACATTGGATATCAAGACACGTGGAAAAAACGTACAAAACAAGAGATTGGAGACATCAAGATTTTCGACGAATTTTTTAAGAATTTTCAAATTTTCAGATAGGAGGTTCCAGATAAGGTCAAAAACTACATACTCAGATCTTCACCAAACGTTGCAGGGATACTTTGCATGTCAAGACACGTGGAAAAAACGTACAAAACAAAAGATTGGAGACATCAAGATTTTCGACGAATTTTTTAAGAATTTTCAAATTTTCAGATGGGAGGTTCCAGATAAGGTCAAAAACGACATACTCAGATCTTCACCAAACTTTGCATGGATACATTGGATGTCAAGACACGTGGAAAAAACGTACAAAACAAGAGATTGGAGACATCAAGATTTTGGACGAATTTTTTAAGAATTTTCAAATTTTCAGAAAGGAGGTTCCATATAAGGTCAAAAACTACATACTCAGATCTTCACCAAACTTTGCAGGGATACTTTGGATGTCAAGACACGTGGAAAAAACGTACAAAACAAGAGATTGGGGTCATCAAGATTTTGGACGAATTTTTTAAGAATTTTCAAATTTTCAGATGGGAGGTTCAATATAAGGTCAAAAACTACATTCTCAGATCTTCACCAAACTTTGCAGGGATACATTATATGTCAAGACACGTAAAAAAAACATACAAAACATAGGATTGGTGACATCAAGATTTTGGTCGAATTTTTTAAGAATTTTCAAATTTTCAGATAGGAGGTTCCATATAAGGTCAAAAACTACATACTCAGATCTTCACCAAACATTGCAGGAATACATTGGATGTCAAGACACGTGGAAAAAACGTACAAAACAAGAGATTGGGGTCATCAAGATTTTGCACGGATTTTTTAGGAATTTTCAAATTTTCAGATGGGAGGTTCCAGATAAGGTCAAAAACTACATACTCAGATCTTCACCAAACTTTGCAGGGATACATTGGATGTCAAGACACGTGGAAAAAACGTACAAAACAAGAGATTGGAGACATCAAGATTTTGGACGAATTTTTTAAGAATTTTCAAATTTTCAGATAGGAGGTTCCATATAAGGTCAAAAACTACATACTCAGATCTTCACCAAACTTTGCATGGATACATTATGTGTCAAGACACGTGGAAAAAACGTACAAAACAAAAGATTGGAGACATCAAGATTTTGGTCGAATTTTTTAAGAATTTTCAAATTTTCAGATGGGAGGTTCCAGATAAGGTCAAAAACTACATACTCAGATCTTCACCAAACTTTGCAGGGATCCATTGGATGTCAAGACACGTGGAAAAAACGTACAAAACAAGAGATTGGAGACATCAAGATTTTGGACGAATTTTTTAAGAATTTTCAAATTTTCAGATAGGAGGTTCCATATAAGGTCAAAAACTACATACTCAGATCTTCACCAAACTTTGCAGGGATACATTGGATGTCAAGACACGTGGAAAAAACGTACAAAACAAAAGATTGGAGACATCAAGATTTTCGACGAATTTTTTAAGAATTTTCAAATTTTCAGATAGGAGGTTCCAGATAAGGTCAAAAACTACATACTCAGATCTTCACCAAACTTTGCAGGGATACATTATGTGTCAAGACACGTGGAAAAAACGTACAAAACAAAAGATTGGAGACATCAAGATTTTGGTCGAATTTTTTAAGAATTTTCAAATTTTCAGATGGGAGGTTCCAGATAAGGTCAAAAACTACATACTCAGATCTTCACCAAACTTTGCAGGGATCCATTGGAGGTCGAGACACGTGGAAAAAACGTACAAAACAAGAGATTGGAGACATCAAGATTTTGGACGAATTTTTTAAGAATTTTCAAATTTTCAGATAGGAGGTTCCATATAAGGTCAAAAACTACATACTCAGATCTTCACCAAACTTTGCAGGGATACATTGGATATCAAGACACGTGGAAAAAACGTACAAAACAAGAGATTGGAGACATCAAGATTTTGGACGAATTTTTTAAGAATTTTCAAATTTTCAGATGGGAGGTTCAATATAAGGTCAAAAACTACATACTCAGATCTTCACCAAACTTTGCAGGGATACATTGGATGTCAAGACACGTGGAAAAAACGTACAAAACAAGAGATTGGGGTCATCAAGATTTTGGACGGATTTTTTAGGAATTTTCAAATTTTCAGAAAGGATGTTCCAGATAAGGTCAAAAACGACATACTCAGACCTTCACCAAACTTTGCAGGGATACATTGGAGGTCGAGACACGTGGAAAAAACGTACAAAACAAGAGATTGGAGACATCAAGATTTTGGACGAATTTTTTAAGAATTTTCAAATTTTCTGATAGGAGGTCCCAGATAAGGTCAAAAACTACATACTCAGATCTCCACCAAACATTGCAGGGATACATTGGATGTCAAGACACGTGGAAAAAACGTACAAAACAAGAGATTGGAGACATCAAGATTTTCGACGAATTTTTGAAGAATTTTCAAATTTTCAGATGGGAGGTTCCAGATAAGGTCAAAAACTACATACTCAGATCTTCACCAAACTTTGCAGGGATACATTGGATGTCAAGACACGTGGAAAAAACGTACAAAAAAGAGATTGGAGACATCAAGATTTTGGACGAATTTTTTAACAATTTTCAAATTTTCAGAAAGGATGTTCCAGATAAGGTCAAAAACGACATACTCAGATCTTCACCAAACTTTGCATGGATACATTGGATGTCAAGACACGTGGAAAAAACGTACAAAACAAGAGATTGGGGTCATCAAGATTTTGCACGGATTTTTTAGGAATTTTCAAATTTTCAGATGGGAGGTTCCAGATAAGGTCAAAAACTACATTCTCAGATCTTCACCAAACTTTGCAGGGATACATTGGATGTCAAGACACGTGGAAAAAACGTACAAAACAAGAGATTGGAGACATCAAGATTTTGGACGAATTTTTTAAGAATTTTCAAATTTTCAGATAGGAGGTTCCATATAAGGTCAAAAACTACATACTCAGATCTTCACCAAACTTTGCATGGATACATTATGTGTCAAGACACGTGGAAAAAACGTACAAAACAAAAGATTGGAGACATCAAGATTTTGGTCGAATTTTTTAAGAATTTTCAAATTTTCAGATGGGAGGTTCCAGATAAGGTCAAAAACTACATACTCAGATCTTCACCAAACTTTGCAGGGATACATTGGATGTCAAGACACGTGGAAAAAACGTACAAAAAAGAGATTGGAGACATCAAGATTTTGGACGAATTTTTTAACAATTTTCAAATTTTCAGAAAGGATGTTCCATATAAGGTCAAAAACGACATACTCAGATCTTCACCAAACTTTGCAGGGATACATTGGATATCAAGACACGTGGAAAAAACGTACAAAACAAGAGATTGGAGACATCAAGATTTTCGACGAATTTTTTAAGAATTTTCAAATTTTCAGATAGGAGGTTCCAGATAAGGTCAAAAACTAAATACTCAGATCTTCACCAAACGTTGCAGGGATACTTTGCATGTCAAGACACGTGGAAAAAACGTACAAAACAAAAGATTGGAGACATCAAGATTTTCGACGAATTTTTTAAGAATTTTCAAATTTTCAGATGGGAGGTTCCAGATAAGGTCAAAAACGACATACTCAGATCTTCACCAAACTTTGCATGGATACATTGGATGTCAAGACACGTGGAAAAAACGTACAAAACAAGAGATTGGAGACATCAAGATTTTGGACGAATTTTTTAAGAATTCTCAAATTTTCAGAAAGGAGGTTCCATATAAGGTCAAAAACTACATACTCAGATCTTCACCAAACTTTGCAGGGATACTTTGGATGTCAAGACACGTGGAAAAAACGTACAAAACAAGAGATTGGGGTCATCAAGATTTTGGACGAATTTTTTAAGAATTTTCAAATTTTCAGATGGGAGGTTCAATATAAGGTCAAAAACTACATACTCAGATCTTCACCAAACTTTGCATGGATACATTATGTGTCAAGACACGTGGAAAAAACGTACAAAACAAAAGATTGGAGACATCAAGATTTTGGTCGAATTTTTTAAGAATTTTCAAATTTTCAGATGGGAGGTTCCAGATAAGGTCAAAAACTACATACTCAGATCTTCACCAAACTTTGCAGGGATACATTGGATGTCAAGACACGTGGAAAAAACGTACAAAACAAGAGATTGGAGACATCAAGATTTTCGACGAATTTTTTAAGAATTTTCAAATTTTCAGAAAGGATGTTCCAGATAAGGTCAAAAACGACATACTCAGATCTTCACCAAACTTTGCAGGGATACATTGGAGGTCGAGACACGTGGAAAAAACGTACAAAACAAGAGATTGGAGACATCAAGATTTTGGACGAATTTTTGAAGAATTTTCAAATTTTCTGATAGGAGGTCCCAGATAAGGTCAAAAACTACATACTCAGATCTCCACCAAACATTGCAGGGATACATTGGATGTCAAGACACGTGGAAAAAACGTACAAAACAAGAGATTGGAGACATCAAGATTTTCGACGAATTTTTGAAGAATTTTCAAATTTTCAGATAGGAGGTTCCAGATAAGGTCAAAAACTACATACTCAGATCTTCACCAAACGTTGCAGGGATACTTTGCATGTCAAGACACGTGGAAAAAACGTACAAAACAAGAGATTGGAGACATCAAGATTTTCGACGAATTTTTTAAGAATTTTCAAATTTTCAGATGGGAGGTTCCAGATAAGGTCAAAAACGACATACTCAGATCTTCACCAAACTTTGCATGGATACATTGGATGTCAAGACACGTGGAAAAAACGTACAAAACAAGAGATTGGGGTCATCAAGATTTTGCACGGATTTTTTAGGAATTTTCAAATTTTCAGATGGGAGGTTCCAGATAAGGTCAAAAACTACATACTCAGATCTTCACCAAACTTTGCAGGGATACATTGGATGTCAAGACACGTGGAAAAAACGTACAAAACAAGAGATTGGAGACATCAAGATTTTGGACGAATTTTTTAAGAATTTTCAAATTTTCAGATAGGAGGTTCCATATAAGGTCAAAAACTACATACTCAGATCTTCACCAAACTTTGCATGGATACATTATGTGTCAAGACACGTGGAAAAAACGTACAAAACAAAAGATTGGAGACATCAAGATTTTGGTCGAATTTTTTAAGAATTTTCAAATTTTCAGATGGGAGGTTCCAGATAAGGTCAAAAACTACATACTCAGATCTTCACCAAACTTTGCAGGGATACATTGGATGTCAAGACACGTGGAAAAAACGTACAAAAAAGAGATTGGAGACATCAAGATTTTGGACGAATTTTTTAACAATTTTCAAATTTTCAGAAAGGATGTTCCAGATAAGGTCAAAAACGACATACTCAGATCTTCACCAAACTTTGCAGGGATACATTGGATATCAAGACACGTGGAAAAAACGTACAAAACAAGAGATTGGAGACATCAAGATTTTCGACGAATTTTTTAAGAATTTTCAAATTTTCAGATAGGAGGTTCCAGATAAGGTCAAAAACTACATACTCAGATCTTCACCAAACGTTGCAGGGATACTTTGCATGTCAAGACACGTGGAAAAAACGTACAAAACAAAAGATTGGAGACATCAAGATTTTCGACGAATTTTTTAAGAATTTTCAAATTTTCAGATGGGAGGTTCCAGATAAGGTCAAAAACGACATACTCAGATCTTCACCAAACTTTGCATGGATACATTGGATGTCAAGACACGTGGAAAAAACGTACAAAACAAGAGATTGGAGACATCAAGATTTTGGACGAATTTTTTAAGAATTCTCAAATTTTCAGAAAGGAGGTTCCATATAAGGTCAAAAACTACATACTCAGATCTTCACCAAACTTTGCAGGGATACTTTGGATGTCAAGACACGTGGAAAAAACGTACAAAACAAGAGATTGGGGTCATCAAGATTTTGGACGAATTTTTTAAGAATTTTCAAATTTTCAGATGGGAGGTTCAATATAAGGTCAAAAACTACATACTCAGATCTTCACCAAACTTTGCATGGATACATTGGATGTCAAGACACGTGGAAAAAACATACAAAACATAGGATTCGGAACATCAAGATTTTGGTCGAATTTTTTAAGAATTTTCAAATTTTCAGATAGGAGGTTCCATATAAGGTCAAAAACTACATACTCAGATCTTCACCAAACATTGCAGGAATACATTGGATGTCAAGACACGTGGAAAAAACGTACAAAACAAGAGATTGGGGTCATCAAGATTTTGCACGGATTTTTTAGGAATTTTCAAATTTTCAGATGGGAGGTTCCAGATAAGGTCAAAAACTACATACTCAGATCTTCACCAAACTTTGCAGGGATACATTGGATGTCAAGACACGTGGAAAAAACGTACAAAACAAGAGATTGGAGACATCAAGATTTTGGACGAATTTTTTAAGAATTTTCAAATTTTCAGATAGGAGGTTCCATATAAAGTCAAAAACTACATACTCAGATCTTCACCAAACTTTGCATGGATACATTATGTGTCAACACACGTGGAAAAAACGTACAAAACAAAAGATTGGAGACATCAAGATTTTGGTCGAATTTTTTAAGAATTTTCAAATTTTCAGATGGGAGGTTCCAGATAAGGTCAAAAACTACATACTCAGATCTTCACCAAACTTTGCAGGGATACATTGGATGTCAAGACACGTGGAAAAAACGTACAAAACAAGAGATTGGGGTCATCAAGATTTTGGACGAATTTTTTAAGAATTTTCAAATTTTCAGATAGGAGGTTCCATATAAGGTCAAAAACTACATACTCAGATCTTCACCAAACTTTGCAGGGATACATTGGATGTCAAGACACGTGGAAAAAACGTACAAAACAAGAGATTGGAGACATCAAGATTTTCGACGAATTTTTTAAGAATTTTCAAATTTTCAGAAAGGATGTTCCAGATAAGGTCAAAAACGACATACTCAGATCTTCACCAAACTTTGCAGGGATCCATTGGAGGTCGAGACACGTGGAAAAAACGTACAAAACAAGAGATTGGAGACATCAAGATTTTGGACGAATTTTTGAAGAATTTTCAAATTTTCAGATAGGAGGTTCCAGATAAGGTCTAAAACTACATACTCAGATCTCCACCAAACATTGCAGGAATACATTGGATGTCAAGACACGTGGAAAAAACGTACAAAACAAGAGATTGGAGACATCAAGATTTTCGACGAATTTTTGAAGAATTTTCAAATTTTCAGATAGGAGGTTCCAGATAAGGTCAAAAACTACATACTCAGATCTTCACCAAACGTTGCAGGGATACTTTGCATGTCAAGACACGTGGAAAAAACGTACAAAACAAAAGATTGGAGACATCAAGATTTTCGACGAATTTTTTAAGAATTTTCAAATTTTCAGATGGGAGGTTCCAGATAAGGTCAAAAACGACATACTCAGATCTTCACCAAACTTTGCATGGATACATTGGATGTCAAGACACGTGGAAAAAACGTACAAAACAAGAGATTGGAGACATCAAGATTTTGGACGAATTTTTTAAGAATTTTCAAATTTTCAGATGGGAGGTTCAATATAAGGTCAAAAACTACATACTCAGATCTTCACCAAACTTTGCAGGGATACTTTGGATGTCAAGACACGTGGAAAAAACGTACAAAACAAGAGATTGGGGTCATCAAGATTTTGGACGAATTTTTTAAGAATTTTCAAATTTTCAGATGGGAGGTTCAATATAAGGTCAAAAACTACAAACTCAGATCTTCACCAAACTTTGCATGGATACATTGGATGTCAAGACACGTGGAAAAAACATACAAAACATAGGATTCGGAACATCAAGATTTTGGTCGAATTTTTTAAGAATTTTCAAATTTTCAGATAGGAGGTTCCATATAAGGTCAAAAACTACATACTCAGATCTTCACCAAACATTCCAGGAATACATTGGATGTCAAGACACGTGGAAAAAACGTACAAAACAAGAGATTGGGGTCATCAAGATTTTGCACGGATTTTTTAGGAATTTTCAAATTTTCAGATGGGAGGTTCCAGATAAGGTCAAAAACTACATACTCAGATCTTCACCAAACTTTGCAGGGATACATTGGATGTCAAGACACGTGGAAAAAACGTACAAAACAAGAGATTGGAGACATCAAGATTTTGGACGAATTTTTTAAGAATTTTCAAATTTTCAGATAGGAGGTTCCATATAAGGTCAAAAACTACATACTCAGATCTTCACCAAACTTTGCATGGATACATTATGTGTCAAGACACGTGGAAAAAACGTACAAAACAAAAGATTGGAGACATCAAGATTTTGGTCGAATTTTTTAAGAATTTTCAAATTTTCAGATGGGAGGTTCCAGATAAGGTCAAAAACTACATACTCAGATCTTCACCAAACTTTGCAGGGATACATTGGATGTCAAGACACGTGGAAAAAACGTACAAAAAAGAGATTGGAGACATCAAGATTTTGGACGAATTTTTTAACAATTTTCAAATTTTCAGAAAGGATGTTCCAGATAAGGTCAAAAACGACATACTCAGATCTTCACCAAACTTTGCATGGATACATTGGATGTCAAGACACGTGGAAAAAACGTACAAAACAAGAGATTGGAGACATCAAGATTTTGGACGAATTTTTTAAGAATTCTCAAATTTTCAGAAAGGATGTTCCAGATAAGGTCAAAAACGACATACTCAGATCTTCACCAAACTTTGCATGGATACATTGGATGTCAAGACACGTGGAAAAAACGTACAAAACAAGAGATTGGGGTCATCAAGATTTTGCACGGATTTTTTAGGAATTTTCAAATTTTCAGATGGGAGGTTCCAGATAAGGTCAAAAACTACATTCTCAGATCTTCACCAAACTTTGCAGGGATACATTGGATGTCAAGACACGTGGAAAAAACGTACAAAACAAGAGATTGGAGACATCAAGATTTTGGACGAATTTTTTAAGAATTTTCAAATTTTCAGATAGGAGGTTCCATATAAGGTCAAAAACTACATACTCAGATCTTCACCAAACTTTGCAGGGATACATTGGATGTCAAGACACGTGGAAAAAACGTACAAAACAAGAGATTGGGGTCATCAAGATTTTGGACGAATTTTTTAAGAATTTTCAAATTTTCAGATAGGAGGTTCCAGATAAGGTCAAAAACTACATACTCAGATCTTCACCAAACTTTGCAGGGATACATTGGATGTCAAGACACGTGGAAAAAACGTACAAAACAAGAGATTGGGGTCATCAAGATTTTGGACGAATTTTTTAAGAATTTTCAAATTTTCAGATAGGAGGTTCCATATAAGGTCAAAAACTACATACTCAGATCTTCACCAAACTTTGCAGGGATACATTGGATGTCAAGACACGTGGAAAAAACGTACAAAACAAGAGATTGGAGACATCAAGATTTTCGACGAATTTTTTAAGAATTTTCAAATTTTCAGAAAGGATGTTCCAGATAAGGTCAAAAACGACATACTCAGATCTTCACCAAACTTTGCAGGGATCCATTGGAGGTCGAGACACGTGGAAAAAACGTACAAAACAAGAGATTGGAGACATCAAGATTTTGGACGAATTTTTGAAGAATTTTCAAATTTTCAGATAGGAGGTTCCAGATAAGGTCTAAAACTACATACTCAGATCTCCACCAAACATTGCAGGAATACATTGGATGTCAAGACACGTGGAAAAAACGTACAAAACAAGAGATTGGAGACATCAAGAATTTCGACGAATTTTTGAAGAATTTTCAAATTTTCAGATAGGAGGTTCCAGATAAGGTCAAAAACTACATACTCAGATCTTCACCAAACGTTGCAGGGATACTTTGCATGTCAAGACACGTGGAAAAAACGTACAAAACAAAAGATTGGAGACATCAAGATTTTCGACGAATTTTTTAAGAATTTTCAAATTTTCAGATGGGAGGTTCCAGATAAGGTCAAAAACGACATACTCAGATCTTCACCAAACTTTGCATGGATACATTGGATGTCAAGACACGTGGAAAAAACGTACAAAACAAGAGATTGGAGACATCAAGATTTTGGACGAATTTTTTAAGAATTTTCAAATTTTCAGATGGGAGGTTCAATATAAGGTCAAAAACTACATACTCAGATCTTCACCAAACTTTGCAGGGATACTTTGGATGTCAAGACACGTGGAAAAAACGTACAAAACAAGAGATTGGGGTCATCAAGATTTTGGACGAATTTTTTAAGAATTTTCAAATTTTCAGATGGGAGGTTCAATATAAGGTCAAAAACTACAAACTCAGATCTTCACCAAACTTTGCATGGATACATTGGATGTCAAGACACGTGGAAAAAACATACAAAACATAGGATTCGGAACATCAAGATTTTGGTCGAATTTTTTAAGAATTTTCAAATTTTCAGATAGGAGGTTCCATATAAGGTCAAAAACTACATACTCAGATCTTCACCAAACATTGCAGGAATACATTGGATGTCAAGACACGTGGAAAAAACGTACAAAACAAGAGATTGGGGTCATCAAGATTTTGCACGGATTTTTTAGGAATTTTCAAATTTTCAGATGGGAGGTTCCAGATAAGGTCAAAAACTACATACTCAGATCTTCACCAAACTTTGCAGGGATACATTGGATGTCAAGACACGTGGAAAAAACGTACAAAACAAGAGATTGGAGACATCAAGATTTTGGACGAATTTTTTAAGAATTTTCAAATTTTCAGATAGGAGGTTCCATATAAGGTCAAAAACTACATACTCAGATCTTCACCAAACTTTGCATGGATACATTATGTGTCAAGACACGTGGAAAAAACGTACAAAACAAAAGATTGGAGACATCAAGATTTTGGTCGAATTTTTTAAGAATTTTCAAATTTTCAGATGGGAGGTTCCAGATAAGGTCAAAAACTACATACTCAGATCTTCACCAAACTTTGCAGGGATACATTGGATGTCAAGACACGTGGAAAAAACGTACAAAAAAGAGATTGGAGACATCAAGATTTTGGACGAATTTTTTAACAATTTTCAAATTTTCAGAAAGGATGTTCCAGATAAGGTCAAAAACGACATACTCAGATCTTCACCAAACTTTGCATGGATACATTGGATGTCAAGACACGTGGAAAAAACGTACAAAACAAGAGATTGGAGACATCAAGATTTTGGACGAATTTTTTAAGAATTCTCAAATTTTCAGAAAGGATGTTCCAGATAAGGTCAAAAACGACATACTCAGATCTTCACCAAACTTTGCATGGATACATTGGATGTCAAGACACGTGGAAAAAACGTACAAAACAAGAGATTGGGGTCATCAAGATTTTGCACGGATTTTTTAGGAATTTTCAAATTTTCAGATGGGAGGTTCCAGATAAGGTCAAAAACTACATTCTCAGATCTTCACCAAACTTTGCAGGGATACATTGGATGTCAAGACACGTGGAAAAAACGTACAAAACAAGAGATTGGAGACATCAAGATTTTGGACGAATTTTTTAAGAATTTTCAAATTTTCAGATAGGAGGTTCCATATAAGGTCAAAAACTACATACTCAGATCTTCACCAAACTTTGCATGGATACATTATGTGTCAAGACACGTGGAAAAAACGTACAAAACAAAAGATTGGAGACATCAAGATTTTGGTCGAATTTTTTAAGAATTTTCAAATTTTCAGATGGGAGGTTCCAGATAAGGTCAAAAACTACATACTCAGATCTTCACCAAACTTTGCAGGGATACATTGGATGTCAAGACACGTGGAAAAAACGTACAAAAAAGAGATTGGAGACATCAAGATTTTGGACGAATTTTTTAACAATTTTCAAATTTTCAGAAAGGATGTTCCATATAAGGTCAAAAACGACATACTCAGATCTTCACCAAACTTTGCAGGGATACATTGGATATCAAGACACGTGGAAAAAACGTACAAAACAAGAGATTGGAGACATCAAGATTTTCGACGAATTTTTTAAGAATTTTCAAATTTTCAGATAGGAGGTTCCAGATAAGGTCAAAAACTACATACTCAGATCTTCACCAAACGTTGCAGGGATACTTTGCATGTCAAGACACGTGGAAAAAACGTACAAAACAAAAGATTGGAGACATCAAGATTTTCGACGAATTTTTTAAGAATTTTCAAATTTTCAGATGGGAGGTTCCAGATAAGGTCAAAAACGACATACTCAGATCTTCACCAAACTTTGCATGGATACATTGGATGTCAAGACACGTGGAAAAAACGTACAAAACAAGAGATTGGAGACATCAAGATTTTGGACGAATTTTTTAAGAATTCTCAAATTTTCAGAAAGGAGGTTCCATATAAGGTCAAAAACTACATACTCAGATCTTCACCAAACTTTGCAGGGATACTTTGGATGTCAAGACACGTGGAAAAAACGTACAAAACAAGAGATTGGGGTCATCAAGATTTTGGACGAATTTTTTAAGAATTTTCAAATTTTCAGATGGGAGGTTCAATATAAGGTCAAAAACTACATACTCAGATCTTCACCAAACTTTGCATGGATACATTGGATGTCAAGACACGTGGAAAAAACATACAAAACATAGGATTCGGAACATCAAGATTTTGGTCGAATTTTTTAAGAATTTTCAAATTTTCAGATAGGAGGTTCCATATAAGGTCAAAAACTACATACTCAGATCTTCACCAAACATTGCAGGAATACATTGGATGTCAAGACACGTGGAAAAAACGTACAAAACAAGAGATTGGAGACATCAAGATTTTGCACGGATTTTTTAGGAATTTTCAAATTTTCAGATGGGAGGTTCCAGATAAGGTCAAAAACTACATACTCAGATCTTCACCAAACTTTGCAGGGATACATTGGATGTCAAGACACGTGGAAAAAACGTACAAAACAAGAGATTGGAGACATCAAGATTTTGGACGAATTTTTTAAGAATTTTCAAATTTTCAGATAGGAGGTTCCATATAAGGTCAAAAACTACATACTCAGATCTTCACCAAACTTTGCATGGATACATTATGTGTCAAGACACGTGGAAAAAACGTACAAAACAAAAGATTGGAGACATCAAGATTTTGGTCGAATTTTTTAAGAATTTTCAAATTTTCAGATGGGAGGTTCCAGATAAGGTCAAAAACTACATACTCAGATCTTCACCAAACTTTGCAGGGATACATTGGATGTCAAGACACGTGGAAAAAACGTACAAAACAAGAGATTGGAGACATCAAGATTTTCGACGAATTTTTTAAGAATTTTCAAATTTTCAGAAAGGATGTTCCAGATAAGGTCAAAAACGACATACTCAGATCTTCACCAAACTTTGCAGGGATACATTGGAGGTCGAGACACGTGGAAAAAACGTACAAAACAAGAGATTGGAGACATCAAGATTTTGGACGAATTTTTGAAGAATTTTCAAATTTTCTGATAGGAGGTCCCAGATAAGGTCAAAAACTACATACTCAGATCTCCACCAAACATTGCAGGGATACATTGGATGTCAAGACACGTGGAAAAAACGTACAAAACAAGAGATTGGAGACATCAAGATTTTCGACGAATTTTTGAAGAATTTTCAAATTTTCAGATAGGAGGTTCCAGATAAGGTCAAAAACTACATACTCAGATCTTCACCAAACGTTGCAGGGATACTTTGCATGTCAAGACACGTGGAAAAAACGTACAAAACAAGAGATTGGAGACATCAAGATTTTCGACGAATTTTTTAAGAATTTTCAAATTTTCAGATGGGAGGTTCCAGATAAGGTCAAAAACGACATACTCAGATCTTCACCAAACTTTGCATGGATACATTGGATGTCAAGACACGTGGAAAAAACGTACAAAACAAGAGATTGGGGTCATCAAGATTTTGCACGGATTTTTTAGGAATTTTCAAATTTTCAGATGGGAGGTTCCAGATAAGGTCAAAAACTACATACTCAGATCTTCACCAAACTTTGCAGGGATACATTGGATGTCAAGACACGTGGAAAAAACGTACAAAACAAGAGATTGGAGACATCAAGATTTTGGACGAATTTTTTAAGAATTTTCAAATTTTCAGATAGGAGATTCCATATAAGGTCAAAAACTACATACTCAGATCTTCACCAAACTTTGCATGGATACATTATGTGTCAAGACACGTGGAAAAAACGTACAAAACAAAAGATTGGAGACATCAAGATTTTGGTCGAATTTTTTAAGAATTTTCAAATTTTCAGATGGGAGGTTCCAGATAAGGTCAAAAACTACATACTCAGATCTTCACCAAACTTTGCAGGGATACATTGGATGTCAAGACACGTGGAAAAAACGTACAAAAAAGAGATTGGAGACATCAAGATTTTGGACGAATTTTTTAACAATTTTCAAATTTTCAGAAAGGATGTTCCAGATAAGGTCAAAAACGACATACTCAGATCTTCACCAAACTTTGCAGGGATACATTGGATATCAAGACACGTGGAAAAAACGTACAAAACAAGAGATTGGAGACATCAAGATTTTCGACGAATTTTTTAAGAATTTTCAAATTTTCAGATAGGAGGTTCCAGATAAGGTCAAAAACTACATACTCAGATCTTCACCAAACGTTGCAGGGATACTTTGCATGTCAAGACACGTGGAAAAAACGTACAAAACAAAAGATTGGAGACATCAAGATTTTCGAAGAATTTTTTAAGAATTTTCAAATTTTCAGATGGGAGGTTCCAGATAAGGTCAAAAACGACATACTCAGATCTTCACCAAACTTTGCATGGATACATTGGATGTCAAGACACGTGGAAAAAACGTACAAAACAAGAGATTGGAGACATCAAGATTTTGGACGAATTTTTTAAGAATTCTCAAATTTTCAGAAAGGAGGTTCCATATAAGGTCAAAAACTACATACTCAGATCTTCACCAAACTTTGCAGGGATACTTTGGATGTCAAGACACGTGGAAAAAACGTACAAAACAAGAGATTGGGGTCATCAAGATTTTGGACGAATTTTTTAAGAATTTTCAAATTTTCAGATGGGAGGTTCAATATAAGGTCAAAAACTACATACTCAGATCTTCACCAAACTTTGCATGGATACATTGGATGTCAAGACACGTGGAAAAAACATACAAAACATAGGATTCGGAACATCAAGATTTTGGTCGAATTTTTTAAGAATTTTCAAATTTTCAGATAGGAGGTTCCATATAAGGTCAAAAACTACATACTCAGATCTTCACCAAACATTGCAGGAATACATTGGATGTCAAGACACGTGGAAAAAACGTACAAAACAAGAGATTGGGGTCATCAAGATTTTGCACGGATTTTTTAGGAATTTTCAAATTTTCAGATGGGAGGTTCCAGATAAGGTCAAAAACTACATACTCAGATCTTCACCAAACTTTGCAGGGATACATTGGATGTCAAGACACGTGGAAAAAACGTACAAAACAAGAGATTGGAGACATCAAGATTTTGGACGAATTTTTTAAGAATTTTCAAATTTTCAGATAGGAGGTTCCATATAAAGTCAAAAACTACATACTCAGATCTTCACCAAACTTTGCATGGATACATTATGTGTCAACACACGTGGAAAAAACGTACAAAACAAAAGATTGGAGACATCAAGATTTTGGTCGAATTTTTTAAGAATTTTCAAATTTTCAGATGGGAGGTTCCAGATAAGGTCAAAAACTACATACTCAGATCTTCACCAAACTTTGCAGGGATACATTGGATGTCAAGACACGTGGAAAAAACGTACAAAACAAGAGATTGGGGTCATCAAGATTTTGGACGAATTTTTTAAGAATTTTCAAATTTTCAGATAGGAGGTTCCATATAAGGTCAAAAACTACATACTCAGATCTTCACCAAACTTTGCAGGGATACATTGGATGTCAAGACACGTGGAAAAAACGTACAAAACAAGAGATTGGAGACATCAAGATTTTCGACGAATTTTTTAAGAATTTTCAAATTTTCAGAAAGGATGTTCCAGATAAGGTCAAAAACGACATACTCAGATCTTCACCAAACTTTGCAGGGATCCATTGGAGGTCGAGACACGTGGAAAAAACGTACAAAACAAGAGATTGGAGACATCAAGATTTTGGACGAATTTTTGAAGAATTTTCAAATTTTCAGATAGGAGGTTCCAGATAAGGTCTAAAACTACATACTCAGATCTCCACCAAACATTGCAGGAATACATTGGATGTCAAGACACGTGGAAAAAACGTACAAAACAAGAGATTGGAGACATCAAGATTTTCGACGAATTTTTGAAGAATTTTCAAATTTTCAGATAGGAGGTTCCAGATAAGGTCAAAAACTACATACTCAGATCTTCACCAAACGTTGCAGGGATACTTTGCATGTCAAGACACGTGGAAAAAACGTACAAAACAAAAGATTGGAGACATCAAGATTTTCGACGAATTTTTTAAGAATTTTCAAATTTTCAGATGGGAGGTTCCAGATAAGGTCAAAAACGACATACTCAGATCTTCACCAAACTTTGCATGGATACATTGGATGTCAAGACACGTGGAAAAAACGTACAAAACAAGAGATTGGAGACATCAAGATTTTGGACGAATTTTTTAAGAATTTTCAAATTTTCAGATGGGAGGTTCAATATAAGGTCAAAAACTACATACTCAGATCTTCACCAAACTTTGCAGGGATACTTTGGATGTCAAGACACGTGGAAAAAACGTACAAAACAAGAGAATGGGGTCATCAAGATTTTGGACGAATTTTTTAAGAATTTTCAAATTTTCAGATGGGAGGTTCAATATAAGGTCAAAAACTACAAACTCAGATCTTCACCAAACTTTGCATGGATACATTGGATGTCAAGACACGTGGAAAAAACATACAAAACATAGGATTCGGAACATCAAGATTTTGGTCGAATTTTTTAAGAATTTTCAAATTTTCAGATAGGAGGTTCCATATAAGGTCAAAAACTACATACTCAGATCTTCACCAAACATTGCAGGAATACATTGGATGTCAAGACACGTGGAAAAAACGTACAAAACAAGAGATTGGGGTCATCAAGATTTTGCACGGATTTTTTAGGAATTTTCAAATTTTCAGATGGGAGGTTCCAGATAAGGTCAAAAACTACATACTCAGATCTTCACCAAACTTTGCAGGGATACATTGGATGTCAAGACACGTGGAAAAAACGTACAAAACAAGAGATTGGAGACATCAAGATTTTGGACGAATTTTTTAAGAATTTTCAAATTTTCAGATAGGAGGTTCCATATAAGGTCAAAAACTACATACTCAGATCTTCACCAAACTTTGCATGGATACATTATGTGTCAAGACACGTGGAAAAAACGTACAAAACAAAAGATTGGAGACATCAAGATTTTGGTCGAATTTTTTAAGAATTTTCAAATTTTCAGATGGGAGGTTCCAGATAAGGTCAAAAACTACATACTCAGATCTTCACCAAACTTTGCAGGGATACATTGGATGTCAAAACACGTGGAAAAAACGTACAAAAAAGAGATTGGAGACATCAAGATTTTGGACGAATTTTTTAACAATTTTCAAATTTTCAGAAAGGATGTTCCAGATAAGGTCAAAAACGACATACTCAGATCTTCACCAAACTTTGCATGGATACATTGGATGTCAAGACACGTGGAAAAAACGTACAAAACAAGAGATTGGAGACATCAAGATTTTGGACGAATTTTTTAAGAATTCTCAAATTTTCAGAAAGGAGGTTCCATATAAGGTCAAAAACTACATACTCAGATCTTCACCAAACTTTGCAGGGATACTTTGGATGTCAAGACACGTGGAAAAAACGTACAAAACAAGAGATTGGGGTCATCAAGATTTTGGACGAATTTTTTAAGAATTTTCAAATTTTCAGATGGGAGGTTCAATATAAAGTCAAAAACTACATACTCAGATCTTCACCAAACTTTGCATGGATACATTGGATGTCAAGACACGTGGAAAAAACATACAAAACATAGGATTCGGAACATCAAGATTTTGGTCGAATTTTTTAAGAATTTTCAAATTTTCAGATAGGAGGTTCCATATAAGGTCAAAAACTACATACTCAGATCTTCACCAAACATTGCAGGAATACATTGGATGTCAAGACACGTGGAAAAAACGTACAAAACAAGAGATTGGGGTCATCAAGATTTTGCACGGATTTTTTAAGAATTTTCAAATTTTCAGATAGGAGGTTCCAGATGAGGTCAAAAACTACATACTCAGATCTTCACCAAACTTTGCAGGAATACTTTGCATGTCAAGACACGTGGAAAAAACGTACAAAACAAGAGATCGGAGACATCAAGATTTTCGACGAATTTTTTAAGAATTTTCAAATTTTCAGATGGGAGGTTCCAGATAAGGTCAAAAACGACATACTCAGATCTTCACCAAACTTTGCAGGGATCCATTGGAGGTCGAGACACGTGGAAAAAACGTACAAAACAAGAGATTGGAGACATCAAGATTTTGGACGAATTTTTTAAGAATTTTCAAATTTTCAGATAGGAGGTTCCATATAAGGTCAAAAACTACATACTCAGATTTCACCAAACTTTGCAGGGATACATTGGATGTCAAGACACGTGGAAAAAACGTACAAAACAAGAGATTGGAGACATCAAGATTTTCGACGAATTTTTTAAGAATTTTCAAATTTTCAGAAAGGATGTTCCAGATAAGGTCAAAAACGACATACTCAGATCTTCACCAAACTTTGCAGGGATCCATTGGAGGTCGAGACACGTGGAAAAAACGTACAAAACAAGAGATTGGAGACATCAAGATTTTGGACGAATTTTTGAAGAATTTTCAAATTTTCAGATAGGAGGTTCCAGATAAGGTCTAAAACTACATACTCAGATCTCCACCAAACATTGCAGGAATACATTGGATGTCAAGACACGTGGAAAAAACGTACAAAACAAGAGATTGGAGACATCAAGATTTTCGACGAATTTTTGAAGAATTTTCAAATTTTCAGATAGGAGGTTCCAGATAAGGTCAAAAACTACATACTCAGATCTTCACCAAACGTTGCAGGGATACTTTGCATGTCAAGACACGTGGAAAAAACGTACAAAACAAAAGATTGGAGACATCAAGATTTTCGACGAATTTTTTAAGAATTTTCAAATTTTCAGATGGGAGGTTCCAGATAAGGTCAAAAACGACATACTCAGATCTTCACCAAACTTTGCATGGATACATTGGATGTCAAGACACGTGGAAAAAACGTACAAAACAAGAGATTGGAGACATCAAGATTTTGGACGAATTTTTTAAGAATTTTCAAATTTTCAGATGGGAGGTTCAATATAAGGTCAAAAACTACATACTCAGATCTTCACCAAACTTTGCAGGGATACTTTGGATGTCAAGACACGTGGAAGAAACGTACACAACAAGAGATTGGGGTCATCAAGATTTTGGACGAATTTTTTAAGAATTTTCAAATTTTCAGATGGGAGGTTCAATATAAGGTCAAAAACTACATACTCAGATCTTCACCAAACTTTGCATGGATACATTGGATGTCAAGACACGTGGAAAAAACATACAAAACATAGGATTCGGAACATCAAGATTTTGGTCGAATTTTTTAAGAATTTTCAAATTTTCAGATAGGAGGTTCCATATAAGGTCAAAAACTACATACTCAGATCTTCACCAAACACTGCAGGAATACATTGGATGTCAAGACACGTGGAAAAAACGTACAAAACAAGAGATTGGGGTCATCAAGATTTTGCACGGATTTTTTAGGAATTTTCAAATTTTCAGATGGGAGGTTCCAGATAAGGTCAAAAACTACATACTCAGATCTTCACCAAACTTTGCAGGGATACATTGGATGTCAAGACACGTGGAAAAAACGTACAAAACAAGAGATTGGAGACATCAAGATTTTGGACGAATTTTTTAAGAATTTTCAAATTTTCAGATAGGAGGTTCCATATAAGGTCAAAAACTACATACTCAGATCTTCACCAAACTTTGCATGGATACATTATGTGTCAAGACACGTGGAAAAAACGTACAAAACAAAAGATTGGAGACATCAAGATTTTGGTCGAATTTTTTAAGAATTTTCAAATTTTCAGATGGGAGGTTCCAGATAAGGTCAAAAACTACATACTCAGATCTTCACCAAACTTTGCAGGGATACATTGGATGTCAAGACACGTGGAAAAAACGTACAAAACAAGAGATTGGAGACATCAAGATTATGGACGAATTTTTTGAGAATTTTCAAATTTTCAGAAAGGAGGTTCCATATAAGGTCAAAAACTACATACTCAGATCTTCACCAAACTTTGCAGGGATACATTGGATGTCAAGACACGTGGAAAAAACGTACAAAACAAGAGATTGGAGACATCAAGATTTTCGACGAATTTTTTAAGAATTTTCAAATTTTCAGAAAGGATGTTCCAGATAAGGTCAAAAACGACATACTCAGATCTTCACCAAACTTTGCAGGGATACATTGGAGGTCGAGACACGTGGAAAAAACGTACAAAACAAGAGATTGGAGACATCAAGATTTTGGACGAATTTTTGAAGAATTTTCAAATTTTCTGATAGGAGGTCCCAGATAAGGTCAAAAACTACATACTCAGATCTCCACCAAACATTGCAGGGATACATTGGATGTCAAGACACGTGGAAAAAACGTACAAAACAAGAGATTGGAGACATCAAGATTTTCGACGAATTTTTGAAGAATTTTCAAATTTTCAGATAGGAGGTTCCAGATAAGGTCAAAAACTACATACTCAGATCTTCACCAAACGTTGCAGGGATACTTTGCATGTCAAGACACGTGGAAAAAACGTACAAAACAAGAGATTGGAGACATCAAGATTTTCGACGAATTTTTTAAGAATTTTCAAATTTTCAGATGGGAGGTTCCAGATAAGGTCAAAAACGACATACTCAGATCTTCACCAAACTTTGCATGGATACATTGGATGTCAAGACACGTGGAAAAAACGTACAAAACAAGAGATTGGGGTCATCAAGATTTTGCACGGATTTTTTAGGAATTTTCAAATTTTCAGATGGGAGGTTCCAGATAAGGTCAAAAACTACATACTCAGATCTTCACCAAACTTTGCAGGGATACATTGGATGTCAAGACACGTGGAAAAAACGTACAAAACAAGAGATTGGAGACATCAAGATTTTGGACGAATTTTTTAAGAATTTTCAAATTTTCAGATAGGAGGTTCCATATAAGGTCAAAAACTACATACTCAGATCTTCACCAAACTTTGCATGGATACATTATGTGTCAAGACACGTGGAAAAAACGTACAAAACAAAAGATTGGAGACATCAAGATTTTGGTCGAATTTTTTAAGAATTTTCAAATTTTCAGATGGGAGGTTCCAGATAAGGTCAAAAACTACATACTCAGATCTTCACCAAACTTTGCAGGGATACATTGGATGTCAAGACACGTGGAAAAAACGTACAAAAAAGAGATTGGAGACATCAAGATTTTGGACGAATTTTTTAACAATTTTCAAAATTTCAGAAAGGATGTTCCAGATAAGGTCAAAAACGACATACTCAGATCTTCACCAAACTTTGCAGGGATACATTGGATATCAAGACACGTGGAAAAAACGTACAAAACAAGAGATTGGGGTCATCAAGATTTTGGACGAATTTTTTAAGAATTTTCAAACTTTCAGATGGGAGGTTCAATATAAGGTCAAAAACTACATACTCAGATCTTCACCAAACTTTGCAGGGATACATTGGATGTCAAGACACGTGGAAAAAACGTACAAAACAAGAGATTGGAGACATCAAGATTTTGGACGAATTTTTTAAGAATTTTCAAATTTTCAGATAGGAGGTTCCATATAAGGTCAAAAACTACATACTCAGATCTTCACCAAACTTTGCATGGATACATTATGTGTCAAGACACGTGGAAAAAACGTACAAAACAAAAGATTGGAGACATCAAGATTTTGGTCGAATTTTTTAAGAATTTTCAAATTTTCAGATGGGAGGTTCCAGATAAGGTCAAAAACTACATACTCAGATCTTCACCAAACTTTGCAGGGATACATTGGATGTCAAGACACGTGGAAAAAACGTACAAAAAAGAGATTGGAGACATCAAGATTTTGGACGAATTTTTTAAGAATTTTCAAATTTTCAGATAGGAGGTTCCATATAAGGTCAAAAACGACATACTCAGATCTTCACCAAACTTTGCAGGGATACATTGGATATCAAGACACGTGGAAAAAACGTACAAAACAAGAGATTGGAGACATCAAGATTTTGGACGAATTTTTTAAGAATTTTCAAATTTTCAGAAAGGATGTTCCAGATAAGGTCAAAAACGACATACTCAGATCTTCACCAAACTTTGCAGGGATCCATTGGAGGTCGAGACACGTGGAAAAAACGTACAAAACAAGAGATTGGAGACATCAAGATTTTGGACGAATTTTTTAAGAATTTTCAAATTTTCAGATGGGAGGTTCCAGATAAGGTCAAAAACGACATACTCAGATCTTCACCAAACTTTGCATGGATACATTGGATGTCAAGACACGTGGAAAAAACGTACAAAACAAGAGATTGGAGACATCAAGATTTTGGACGAATTTTTTAAGAATTCTCAAATTTTCAGAAAGGAGGTTCCATATAAGGTCAAAAACTACATACTCAGATCTTCACCAAACTTTGCAGGGATACTTTGGATGTCAAGACACGTGGAAAAAACGTACAAAACAAGAGATTGGGGTCATCAAGATTTTGGACGAATTTTTTAAGAATTTTCAAATTTTCAGATGGGAGGTTCAATATAAGGTCAAAAACTACATACTCAGATCTTCACCAAACTTTGCATGGATACATTGGATGTCAAGACACGTGGAAAAAACATACAAAACATAGGATTCGGAACATCAAGATTTTGGTCGAATTTTTTAAGAATTTTCAAATTTTCAGATAGGAGGTTCCATATAAGGTCAAAAACTACATACTCAGATCTTCACCAAACATTGCAGGAATACATTGGATGTCAAGACACGTGGAAAAAACGTACAAAACAAGAGATTGGGGTCATCAAGATTTTGCACGGATTTTTTAGGAATTTTCAAATTTTCAGATGGGAGGTTCCAGATAAGGTCAAAAACTACATACTCAGATCTTCACCAAACTTTGCAGGGATACATTGGATGTCAAGACACGTGGAAAAAACGTACAAAACAAGAGATTGGAGACATCAAGATTTTGGACGAATTTTTTAAGAATTTTCAAATTTTCAGATAGGAGGTTCCATATAAGGTCAAAAACTACATACTCAGATCTTCACCAAACTTTGCATGGATACATTATGTGTCAAGACACGTGGAAAAAACGTACAAAACAAAAGATTGGAGACATCAAGATTTTGGTCGAATTTTTTAAGAATTTTCAAATTTTCAGATGGGAGGTTCCAGATAAGGTCAAAAACTACATACTCAGATCTTCACCAAACTTTGCAGGGATACATTGGATGTCAAGACACGTGGAAAAAACGTACAAAAAAGAGATTGGAGACATCAAGATTTTGGACGAATTTTTTAAGAATTTTCAAATTTTCAGATAGGAGGTTCCATATAAGGTCAAAAACGACATACTCAGATCTTCACCAAACTTTGCAGGGATACATTGGATATCAAGACACGTGGAAAAAACGTACAAAACAAGAGATTGGAGACATCAAGATTTTGGACGAATTTTTTAAGAATTTTCAAATTTTCAGAAAGGATGTTCCAGATAAGGTCAAAAACGACATACTCAGATCTTCACCAAACTTTGCAGGGATCCATTGGAGGTCGAGACACGTGGAAAAAACGTACAAAACAAGAGATTGGAGACATCAAGATTTTGGACGAATTTTTGAAGAATTTTCAAATTTTCAGATAGGAGGTTCCAGATAAGGTCTAAAACTACATACTCAGATCTCCACCAAACATTGCAGGAATACATTGGATGTCAAGACACGTGGAAAAAACGTACAAAACAAGAGATTGGAGACATCAAGATTTTCGACGAATTTTTGAAGAATTTTCAAATTTTCAGATAGGAGGTTCCAGATAAGGTCAAAAACTACATACTCAGATCTTCACCAAACGTTGCAGGGATACTTTGCATGTCAAGACACGTGGAAAAAACGTACAAAACAAGAGATTGGAGACATCAAGATTTTCGACGAATTTTTTAAGAATTTTCAAATTTTCAGATGGGAGGTTCCAGATAAGGTCAAAAACGACATACTCAGATCTTCACCAAACTTTGCATGGATACATTGGATGTCAAGACACGTGGAAAAAACGTACAAAACAAGAGATTGGAGACATCAAGATTTTGGACGAATTTTTTAAGAATTCTCAAATTTTCAGAAAGGAGGTTCCATATAAGGTCAAAAACTACATACTCAGATCTTCACCAAACTTTGCAGGGATACTTTGGATGTCAAGACACGTGGAAAAAACGTACAAAACAAGAGATTGGGGTCATCAAGATTTTGGACGAATTTTTTAAGAATTTTCAAATTTTCAGATGGGAGGTTCAATATAAGGTCAAAAACTACATACTCAGATCTTCACCAAACTTTGCATGGATACATTGGATGTCAAGACACGTGGAAAAAACATACAAAACATAGGATTCGGAACATCAAGATTTTGGTCGAATTTTTTAAGAATTTTCAAATTTTCAGATAGGAGGTTCCATATAAGGTCAAAAACTACATACTCAGATCTTCACCAAACATTTCAGGAATACATTGGATGTCAAGACACGTGGAAAAAACGTACAAAACAAGAGATTGGAGACATCAAGATTTTGGACGAATTTTTTAAGAATTTTCAAATTTTCAGATGGGAGGTTCCAGATAAGGTCAAAAACTACATACTCAGATCTTCACCAAACTTTGCAGGGATACATCGGATGTCAAGACACGTGGAAAAAACGTACAAAACAAGAGATTGGAGACATCAAGATTTTGGACGAATTTTTTAAGAATTTTCAAATTTTCAGATGGGAGGTTCCAGATAAGGTCAAAAACTACATACTCAGATCTTCACCAAACTTTGCAGGGATACATTGGATGTCAAGACACGTGGAAAAAACGTACAAAAAAGAGATTGGAGACATCAAGATTTTGGACGAATTTTTTAACAATTTTCAAATTTTCAGAAAGGATGTTCCAGATAAGGTCAAAAACGACATACTCAGATCTTCACCAAACTTTGCAGGGATACATTGGATATCAAGACACGTGGAAAAAACGTACAAAACAAGAGATTGGAGACATCAAGATTTTGGACGAATTTTTTAAGAATTTTCAAATTTTCAGATAGGAGGTTCCAGATAAGGTCAAAAACTACATACTCAGATCTTCACCAAACTTTGCAGGGTTACATTGGATGTCAAGACACGTGGAAAAAACGTACAAAACAAGAGATTGGGGTCATCAAGATTTTGGACGGATTTTTTAGGAATTTTCAAATTTTCAGATGGGAGGTTCCAGATAAGGTCAAAAACTACATACTCAGATCTTCACCAAACATTGCAGGGATACATTGGATGTCAAGACACGTGGAAAAAACGTACAAAACAAGAGATTGGAGACATCAAAATTTTGGACGAATTTTTTAAGAATTTTCAAATTTTCAGATAGGAGGTTCCAGATGAGGTCAAAAACTACATACTCAGATCTTCACCAAACTTTGCAGGAATACTTTGCATGTCAAGACACGTGGAAAAAACGTACAAAACAAGAGATCGGAGACATCAAGATTTTCGACGAATTTTTTAAGAATTTTCAAATTTTCAGATGGGAGGTTCCAGATAAGGTCAAAAACGACATACTCAGATCTTCACCAAACTTTGCATGGATACATTGGATGTCAAGACACGTGGAAAAAACATACAAAACATAGGATTGGTGACATCAAGATTTTGGACGATTTTTTTAAGAATTTTCAAATTTTCAGATAGGAGGTTCCATATAAGGTCAAAAACTACATACTCAGATCTTCACCAAACTTTGCAGGGATACATTGGATGTCAAGACACGTGGAAAAAACGTACAAAACAAGAGATTGGAGACATCAAGATTATGGACGAATTTTTTGAGAATTTTCAAATTTTCAGAAAGGAGGTTCCATATAAGGTCAAAAACTACATACTCAGATCTTCACCAAACTTTGCAGGGATACATTGGATGTCAAGAAACGTGGAAAAAACGTACAAAACAAGAGATTGGAGACATCAAGATTTTCGACGAATTTTTTAAGAATTTTCAAATTTTCAGAAAGGATGTTCCAGATAAGGTCAAAAACGACATACTCAGATCTTCACTAACTTTGCAGGGATACATTGGAGGTCGAGACACGTGGAAAAAACGTACAAAACAAGAGATTGGAGACATCAAGATTTTGGACGAATTTTTGAAGAATTTTCAAATTTTCAGATAGGAGGTTCCAGATAAGGTCAAAAACTACATACTCAGATCTCCACCAAACATTGCAGGGATACATTGGATGTCAAGACACGTGGAAAAAACGTACAAAGCAAGAGATTGGAGACATCAAGATTTTCGACGAATTTTTGAAGAATTTTCAAATTTTCAGATAGGAGGTTCCAGATAAGGTCAAAAACTACATACTCAGATCTTCACCAAACGTTGCATGGATACATTATGTGTCAAGACACGTGGAAAAAACGTACAAAACAAAAGATTGGAGACATCAAGATTTTGGTCGAATTTTTTAAGAATTTTCAAATTTTCAGATGGGAGGTTCCAGATAAGGTCAAAAACTACATACTCAGATCTTCACCAAACTTTGCAGGGATACATTGGATGTCAAGACACGTGGAAAAAACGTACAAAACAAGAGATTGGAGACATCAAGATTATGGACGAATTTTTTGAGAATTTTCAAATTTTCAGAAAGGAGGTTCCATATAAGGTCAAAAACTACATACTCAGATCTTCACCAAACTTTGCAGGGATACATTGGATGTCGAGACACGTGGAAAAAACGTACAAAACAAGAGATTGGAGACATCAAGATTTTCGACGAATTTTTTAAGAATTTTCAAATTTTCAGAAAGGATGTTCCAGATAAGGTCAAAAACGACATACTCAGATCTTCACCAAACTTTGCAGGGATACATTGGAGGTCGAGACACGTGGAAAAAACGTACAAAACAAGAGATTGGAGACATCAAGATTTTGGACGAATTTTTGAAGAATTTTCAAATTTTCTGATAGGAGGTCCCAGACAAGGTCAAAAACTACATACTCAGATCTCCACCAAACATTGCAGGGATACATTGGATGTCAAGACACGTGGAAAAAACGTACAAAACAAGAGATTGGAGACATCAAGATTTTCGACGAATTTTTGAAGAATTTTCAAATTTTCAGATGGGAGGTTCCAGATAAGGTCAAAAACTACATACTCAGATCTTCACCAAACTTTGCAGGGATACATTGGATGTCAAGACACGTGGAAAAAACGTACAAAAAAGAGATTGGAGACATCAAGATTTTGGACGAATTTTTTAACAATTTTCAAATTTTCAGAAAGGATGTTCCAGATAAGGTCAAAAACGACATACTCAGATCTTCACCAAACTTTGCATGGATACATTGGATGTCAAGACACGTGGAAAAAACGTACAAAACAAGAGATTGGGGTCATCAAGATTTTGCACGGATTTTTTAGGAATTTTCAAATTTTCAGATGGGATATTCCAGATAAGGTCAAAAACTACATACTCAGATCTTCACCAAACTTTGCAGGGATACATTGGATGTCAAGACACGTGGAAAAAACGTACAAAACAAGAGATTGGAGACATCAAGATTTTGGACGAATTTTTTAAGAATTTTCAAATTTTCAGATAGGAGGTTCCATATAAGGTCAAAAACTACATACTCAGATCTTCACCAAACTTTGCATGGATACATTATGTGTCAAGACACGTGGAAAAAACGTACAAAACAAAAGATTGGAGACATCAAGATTTTGGTCGAATTTTTTAAGAATTTTCAAATTTTCAGATGGGAGGTTCCAGATAAGGTCAAAAACTACATACTCAGATCTTCACCAAACTTTGCAGGGATACATTGGATGTCAAGACACGTGGAAAAAACGTACAAAAAAGAGATTGGAGACATCAAGATTTTGGACGAATTTTTTAACAATTTTCAAATTTTCAGAAAGGATGTTCCAGAAAAGGTCAAAAACGACATACTCAGATCTTCACCAAACTTTGCAAGGATACATTGGATATCAAGACACGTGGAAAAAACGTACAAAACAAGAGATTGGAGACATCAAGATTTTCGACGAATTTTTTAAGAATTTTCAAATTTTCAGATAGGAGGTTCCAGATAAGGTCAAAAACTACATACTCAGATCTTCACCAAACGTTGCAGGGATACTTTGCATGTCAAGACACGTGGAAAAAACGTACAAAACAAAAGATTGGAGACATCAAGATTTTCGACGAATTTTTTAAGAATTTTCAAATTTTCAGATGGGAGGTTCCAGATAAGGTCAAAAACTACATACTCAGATCTTCACCAAACTTTGCATGGATACATTGGATGTCAAGACACGTGGAAAAAACGTACAAAACAAGAGATTGGAGACATCAAGATTTTGGACGAATTTTTTAAGAATTTTCAAATTTTCAGAAAGGAGGTTCCATATAAGGTCAAAAACTACATACTCAGATCTTCACCAAACTTTGCAGGGATACTTTGGATGTCAAGACACGTGGAAAAAACGTACAAAACAAGAGATTGGGGTCATCAAGATTTTGGACGAATTTTTTAAGAATTTTCAAATTTTCAGATGGGAGGTTCAATATAAGGTCAAAAACTACATACTCAGATCTTCACCAAACTTTGCAGGGATACATTATATGTCAAGACACGTAAAAAAAACATACAAAACATAGGATTGGTGACATCAAGATTTTGGTCGAATTTTTTAAGAATTTTCAAATTTTCAGATAGGAGGTTCCATATAAGGTCAAAAACTACATACTCAGATCTTCACCAAACATTGCAGGAATACATTGGATGTCAAGACACGTGGAAAAAACGTACAAAACAAGAGATTGGGGTCATCAAGATTTTGCACGGATTTTTTAGGAATTTTCAAATTTTCAGATGGGAGGTTCCAGATAAGGTCAAAAACTACATACTCAGATCTTCACCAAACATTGCAGGGATACATTGGATGTCAAGACACGTGGAAAAAACGTACAAAACAAGAGATTGGAGACATCAAGATTTTGGACGAATTTTTTAAGAATTTTCAAATTTTCAGATAGGAGGTTCCATATAAGGTCAAAAACTACATACTCAGATCTTCACCAAACTTTGCATGGATACATTATGTGTCAAGACACGTGGAAAAAACGTACAAAACAAAAGATTGGAGACATCAAGATTTTGGTCGAATTTTTTAAGAATTTTCAAATTTTCAGATGGGAGGTTCCAGATAAGGTCAAAAACTACATACTCAGATCTTCACCAAACTTTGCAGGGATCCATTGGATGTCAAGACACGTGGAAAAAACGTACAAAACAAGAGATTGGAGACATCAAGATTTTGGACGAATTTTTTAAGAATTTTCAAATTTTCAGATAGGAGGTTCCATATAAGGTCAAAAACTACATACTCAGATCTTCACCAAACTTTGCAGGGATACATTGGATGTCAAGACACGTGGAAAAAACGTACAAAACAAAAGATTGGAGACATCAAGATTTTCGACGAATTTTTTAAGAATTTTCAAATTTTCAGATAGGAGGTTCCAGATAAGGTCAAAAACTACATACTCAGATCTTCACCAAACTTTGCAGGGATACATTATGTGTCAAGACACGTGGAAAAAACGTACAAAACAAAAGATTGGAGACATCAAGATTTTGGTCGAATTTTTTAAGAATTTTCAAATTTTCAGATGGGAGGTTCCAGATAAGGTCAAAAACTACATACTCAGATCTTCACCAAACTTTGCAGGGATCCATTGGAGGTCGAGACACGTGGAAAAAACGTACAAAACAAGAGATTGGAGACATCAAGATTTTGGACGAATTTTTTAAGAATTTTCAAATTTTCAGATAGGAGGTTCCATATAAGGTCAAAAACTACATACTCAGATCTTCACCAAACTTTGCAGGGATACATTGGATATCAAGACACGTGGAAAAAACGTACAAAACAAGAGATTGGAGACATCAAGATTTTGGACGAATTTTTTAAGAATTTTCAAATTTTCAGATGGGAGGTTCAATATAAGGTCAAAAACTACATACTCAGATCTTCACCAAACTTTGCAGGGATACATTGGATGTCAAGACACGTGGAAAAAACGTACAAAACAAGAGATTGGGGTCATCAAGATTTTGGACGGATTTTTTAGGAATTTTCAAATTTTCAGATGGGAGGTTCCAGATAAGGTCAAAAACTACATACTCAGATCTTCACCAAACATTGCAGGGATACATTGGATGTCAAGACACGTGGAAAAAACGTACAAAACAAGAGATTGGAGACATCAAAATTTTGGACGAATTTTTTAAGAATTTTCAAATTTTCAGATTGGAGGTTCCAGATGAGGTCAAAAACTACATACTCAGATCTTCACCAAACTTTGCAGGAATACTTTGCATGTCAAGACACGTGGAAAAAACGTACAAAACAAGAGATCGGAGACATCAAGATTTTCGACGAATTTTTTAAGAATTTTCAAATTTTCAGATGGGAGGTTCCAGATAAGGTCAAAAACGACATACTCAGATCTTCACCAAACTTTGCATGGATACATTGGATGTCAAGACACGTGGAAAAAACATTCAAAACATAGGATTGTTGACATCAAGATTTTGGACGAATTTTTTAAGAATTTTCAAATTTTCAGATAGGAGGTTCCATATAAGGTCAAAAACTACATACTCAGATCTTCACCAAACTTTGCAGGGATACATTGGAGGTCGAGACACGTGGAAAAAAAGTACAAAACAAGAGATTGGGGTCATCAAGATTTTGGACGGATTTTTTAGGAATTTTCAAATTTTCAGATGGGAGGTTCCAGATAAGGTCAAAAACTACATACTCAGATCTTCACCAAACATTGCAGGGATACATTGGATGTCAAGACACGTGGAAAAAACGTACAAAACAAGAGATTGGAGACATCAAGATTTTGGACGAATTTTTTAAGAATTTTCAAATTTTCAGATAGGAGGTTCCAGATGAGGTCAAAAGCTACATACTCAGATCTTCACCAAACTTTGCAGGAATACTTTGCATGTCAAGACACGTGGAAAAAACGTACAAAACAAGAGATCGGAGACATCAAGATTTTCGACGAATTTTTTAAGAATTTTCAAATTTTCAGATGGGAGGTTCCAGATAAGGTCAAAAACGACATACTCAGATCTTCACCAAACTTTGCAGGGATCCATTGGAGGTCGAGACACGTGGAAAAAACGTACAAAACAAGAGATTGGAGACATCAAGATTTTGGACGAATTTTTTAAGAATTTTCAAATTTTCAGATAGGAGGTTCCATATAAGGTCAAAAACTACATACTCAGATCTTCACCAAACTTTGCAGGGATACATTGGATGTCAAGACACGTGGAAAAAACGTACAAAACAAGAGATTGGAGACATCAAGATTTTCGACGAATTTTTTAAGAATTTTCAAATTTTCAGAAAGGATGTTCCAGATAAGGTCAAAAACGACATACTCAGATCTTCACCAAACTTTGCAGGGATCCATTGGAGGTCGAGACACGTGGAAAAAACGTACAAAACAAGAGATTGGAGACATCAAGATTTTGGACGAATTTTTTAAGAATTTTCAAATTTTCAGATAGGAGGTTCCATATAAGGTCAAAAACTACATACTCAGATCTTCACCAAACTTTGCAGGGATACATTGGATATCAAGACACGTGGAAAAAACGTACAAAACAAGAGATTGGAGACATCAAGATTTTGGACGAATTTTTTAAGAATTTTCAAATTTTCAGAAAGGATGTTCCAGATAAGGTCAAAAACTACATCCTCAGATCTTCACCAAACTTTGCAGGGATACATTGGATGTCAAGACACGTGGAAAAAACGTACAAAACAAGAGATTGGGGTCATCAAGATTTTGGACGGATTTTTTAGGAATTTTCAAATTTTCAGATGGGAGGTTCCAGATAAGGTCAAAAACTACATACTCAGATCTTCACCAAACATTGCAGGGATACATTGGATGTCAAGACACGTGGAAAAAACGTACAAAACAAGAGATTGGAGACATCAAAATTTTGGACGAATTTTTTAAGAATTTTCAAATTTTCAGATAGGAGGTTCCAGATGAGGTCAAAAACTACATACTCAGATCTTCACCAAACTTTGCAGGAATACTTTGCATGTCAAGACACGTGGAAAAAACGTACAAAACAAGAGATCGGAGACATCAAGATTTTCGACGAATTTTTTAAGAATTTTCAAATTTTCAGATGGGAGGTTCCAGATAAGGTCAAAAACGACATACTCAGATCTTCACCAAACTTTGCATGGATACATTGGATGTCAAGACACGTGGAAAAAACATTCAAAACATAGGATTGTTGACATCAAGATTTTGGACGAATTTTTTAAGAATTTTCAAATTTTCAGATAGGAGGTTCCATATAAGGTCAAAAACTACATACTCAGATCTTCAGCAAACTTTGCAGGGATACATTGGAGGTCGAGACACGTGGAAAAAAAGTACAAAACAAGAGATTGGGGTCATCAAGATTTTGGACGGATTTTTTAGGAATTTTCAAATTTTCAGATGGGAGGTTCCAGATAAGGTCAAAAACTACATACTCAGATCTTCACCAAACATTGCAGGGATACATTGGATGTCAAGACACGTGGAAAAAACGTACAAAACAAGAGATTGGAGACATCAAGATTTTGGACGAATTTTTTAAGAATTTTCAAATTTTCAGATAGGAGGTTCCAGATGAGGTCAAAAGCTACATACTCAGATCTTCACCAAACTTTGCAGGAATACTTTGCATGTCAAGACACGTGGAAAAAACGTACAAAACAAGAGATCGGAGACATCAAGATTTTCGACGAATTTTTTAAGAATTTTCAAATTTTCAGATGGGAGGTTCCAGATAAGGTCAAAAACGACATACTCAGATCTTCACCAAACTTTGCAGGGATCCATTGGAGGTCGAGACACGTGGAAAAAACGTACAAAACAAGAGATTGGAGACATCAAGATTTTGGACGAATTTTTTAAGAATTTTCAAATTTTCAGATAGGAGGTTCCATATAAGGTCAAAAACTACATACTCAGATCTTCACCAAACTTTGCAGGAATACATTGGATGTCAAGACACGTGGAAAAAACGTACAAAACAAGAGATTGGAGACATCAAGATTTTCGACGAATTTTTTAAGAATTTTCAAATTTTCAGAAAGGATGTTCCAGATAAGGTCAAAAACGACATACTCAGATCTTCACCAAACTTTGCAGGGATCCATTGGAGGTCGAGACACGTGGAAAAAACGTACAAAACAAGAGATTGGAGACATCAAGATTTTGGACGAATTTTTGAAGAATTTTCAAATTTTCAGATAGGAGGTTCCAGATAAGGTCTAAAACTACATACTCAGATCTCCACCAAACATTGCAGGAATACATTGGATGTCAAGACACGTGGAAAAAACGTACAAAACAAGAGATTGGAGACATCAAGATTTTCGACGAATTTTTGAAGAATTTTCAAATTTTCAGATAGGAGGTTCCAGATAAGGTCAAAAACTACATACTCAGATCTTCACCAAACGTTGCAGGGATACTTTGCATGTCAAGACACGTGGAAAAAACGTACAAAACAAAAGATTGGAGACATCAAGATTTTCGACGAATTTTTTAAGAATTTTCAAATTTTCAGATGGGAGGTTCCAGATAAGGTCAAAAACGACATACTCAGATCTTCACCAAACTTTGCATGGATACATTGGATGTCAAGACACGTGGAAAAAACGTACAAAACAAGAGATTGGAGACATCAAGATTTTGGACGAATTTTTTAAGAATTTTCAAATTTTCAGATGGGAGGTTCAATATAAGGTCAAAAACTACATACTCAGATCTTCACCAAACTTTGCAGGGATACTTTGGATGTCAAGACACGTGGAAAAAACGTACAAAACAAGAGATTGGGGTCATCAAGATTTTGGACGAATTTTTTAAGAATTTTCAAATTTTCAGATGGGAGGTTCAATATAAGGTCAAAAACTACATACTCAGATCTTCACCAAACTTTGCATGGATACATTGGATGTCAAGACACGTGGAAAAAACATACAAAACATAGGATTCGGAACATCAAGATTTTGGTCGAATTTTTTAAGAATTTTCAAATTTTCAGATAGGAGGTTCCATATAAGGTCAAAAACTACATACTCAGATCTTCACCAAACATTGCAGGAATACATTGGATGTCAAGACACGTGGAAAAAACGTACAAAACAAGAGATTGGGGTCATCAAGATTTTGCACGGATTTTTTAGGAATTTTCAAATTTTCAGATGGGAGGTTCCAGATAAGGTCAAAAACTACATACTCAGATCTTCACCAAACTTTGCAGGGATACATTGGATGTCAAGACACGTGGAAAAAACGTACAAAACAAGAGATTGGAGACATCAAGATTTTGGACGAATTTTTTAAGAATTTTCAAATTTTCAGATAGGAGGTTCCATATAAGGTCAAAAACTACATACTCAGATCTTCACCAAACTTTGCATGGATACATTATGTGTCAAGACACGTCGAAAAAACGTACAAAACAAAAGATTGGAGACATCAAGATTTTGGTCGAATTTTTTAAGAATTTTCAAATTTTCAGATGGGAGGTTCCAGATAAGGTCAAAAACTACATACTCAGATCTTCACCAAACTTTGCAGGGATACATTGGATGTCAAGACACGTGGAAAAAACGTACAAAAAAGAGATTGGAGACATCAAGATTTTGGACGAATTTTTTAACAATTTTCAAATTTTCAGAAAGGATGTTCCAGATAAGGTCAAAAACGACATACTCAGATCTTCACCAAACTTTGCAGGGATACATTGGATATCAAGACACGTGGAAAAAACGTACAAAACAAGAGATTGGAGACATCAAGATTTTCGACGAATTTTTTAAGAATTTTCAAATTTTCAGATAGGAGGTTCCAGATAAGGTCAAAAACTACATACTCAGATCTTCACCAAACGTTGCAGGGATACTTTGCATGTCAAGACACGTGGAAAAAACGTACAAAACAAAAGATTGGAGACCAAGATTTTCGACGAATTTTTTAAGAATTTTCAAATTTTCAGATGGGAGGTTCCAGATAAGGTCAAAAACGACATACTCAGATCTTCACCAAACTTTGCATGGATACATTGGATGTCAAGACACGTGGAAAAAACGTACAAAACAAGAGATTGGAGACATCAAGATTTTGGACGAATTTTTTAAGAATTCTCAAATTTTCAGAAAGGAGGTTCCATATAAGGTCAAAAACTACATACTCAGATCTTCACCAAACTTTGCAGGGATACTTTGGATGTCAAGACACGTGGAAAAAACGTACAAAACAAGAGATTGGAGACATCAAGATTTTGGACGAATTTTTTAAGAATTTTCAAATTTTCAGATAGGAGGTTCCATATAAGGTCAAAAACTACATACTCAGATCTTCACCAAACTTTGCATGGATACATTATGTGTCAAGACACGTGGAAAAAACGTACAAAACAAAAGATTGGAGACATCAAGATTTTGGTCGAATTTTTTAAGAATTTTCAAATTTTCAGATGGGAGGTTCCAGATAAGGTCAAAAACTACATACTCAGATCTTCACCAAACTTTGCAGGGATACATTGGATGTCAAGACACGTGGAAAAAACGTACAAAAAAGAGATTGGAGACATCAAGATTTTGGACGAATTTTTTAACAATTTTCAAATTTTCAGAAAGGATGTTCCAGAAAAGGTCAAAAACGACATACTCAGATCTTCACCAAACTTTGCAAGGATACATTGGATATCAAGACACGTGGAAAAAACGTACAAAACAAGAGATTGGAGACATCAAGATTTTCGACGAATTTTTTAAGAATTTTCAAATTTTCAGATAGGAGGTTCCAGATAAGGTCAAAAACTACATACTCAGATCTTCACCAAACGTTGCAGGGATACTTTGCATGTCAAGACACGTGGAAAAAACGTACAAAACAAAAGATTGGAGACATCAAGATTTTCGACGAATTTTTTAAGAATTTTCAAATTTTCAGATGGGAGGTTCCAGATAAGGTCAAAAACGACATACTCAGATCTTCACCAAACTTTGCATGGATACATTGGATGTCAAGACACGTGGAAAAAACGTACAAAACAAGAGATTGGAGACATCAAGATTTTGGACGAATTTTTTAAGAATTTTCAAATTTTCAGAAAGGAGGTTCCATATAAGGTCAAAAACTACATACTCAGATCTTCACCAAACTTTGCAGGGATACTTTGGATGTCAAGACACGTGGAAAAAACGTACAAAACAAGAGATTGGGGTCATCAAGATTTTGGACGAATTTTTTAAGAATTTTCAAATTTTCAGATGGGAGGTTCAATATAAGGTCAAAAACTACATACTCAGATCTTCACCAAACTTTGCAGGGATACATTATATGTCAAGACACGTAAAAAAAACATACAAAACATAGGATTGGTGACATCAAGATTTTGGTCGAATTTTTTAAGAATTTTCAAATTTTCAGATAGGAGGTTCCATATAAGGTCAAAAACTACATACTCAGATCTTCACCAAACATTGCAGGAATACATTGGATGTCAAGACACGTGGAAAAAACGTACAAAACAAGAGATTGGGGTCATCAAGATTTTGCACGGATTTTTTAGGAATTTTCAAATTTTCAGATGGGAGGTTCCAGATAAGGTCAAAAACTACATACTCAGATCTTCACCAAACTTTGCAGGGATACATTGGATGTCAAGACACGTGGAAAAAACGTACAAAACAAGAGATTGGAGACATCAAGATTTTGGACGAATTTTTTAAGAATTTTCAAATTTTCAGATAGGAGGTTCCATATAAGGTCAAAAACTACATACTCAGATCTTCACCAAACTTTGCATGGATACATTATGTGTCAAGACACGTGGAAAAAACGTACAAAACAAAAGATTGGAGACATCAAGATTTTGGTCGAATTTTTTAAGAATTTTCAAATTTTCAGATGGGAGGTTCCAGATAAGGTCAAAAACTACATACTCAGATCTTCACCAAACTTTGCAGGGATCCATTGGATGTCAAGACACGTGGAAAAAACGTACAAAACAAGAGATTGGAGACATCAAGATTTTGGACGAATTTTTTAAGAATTTTCAAATTTTCAGATAGGAGGTTCCATATAAGGTCAAAAACTACATACTCAGATCTTCACCAAACTTTGCAGGGATACATTGGATGTCAAGACACGTGGAAAAAACGTACAAAACAAAAGATTGGAGACATCAAGATTTTCGACGAATTTTTTAAGAATTTTCAAATTTTCAGATAGGAGGTTCCAGATAAGGTCAAAAACTACATACTCAGATCTTCACCAAACTTTGCAGGGATACATTATGTGTCAAGACACGTGGAAAAAACGTACAAAACAAAAGATTGGAGACATCAAGATTTTGGTCGAATTTTTTAAGAATTTTCAAATTTTCAGATGGGAGGTTCCAGATAAGGTCAAAAACTACATACTCAGATCTTCACCAAACTTTGCAGGGATCCATTGGAGGTCGAGACACGTGGAAAAAACGTACAAAACAAGAGATTGGAGACATCAAGATTTTGGACGAATTTTTTAAGAATTTTCAAATTTTCAGATAGGAGGTTCCATATAAGGTCAAAAACTACATACTCAGATCTTCACCAAACTTTGCAGGGATACATTGGATATCAAGACACGTGGAAAAAACGTACAAAACAAGAGATTGGAGACATCAAGATTTTGGACGAATTTTTTAAGAATTTTCAAATTTTCAGATGGGAGGTTCAATATAAGGTCAAAAACTACATACTCAGATCTTCACCAAACTTTGCAGGGATACATTGGATGTCAAGACACGTGGAAAAAACGTACAAAACAAGAGATTGGGGTCATCAAGATTTTGGACGGATTTTTTAGGAATTTTCAAATTTTCAGATGGGAGGTTCCAGATAAGGTCAAAAACTACATACTCAGATCTTCACCAAACATTGCAGGGATACATTGGATGTCAAGACACGTGGAAAAAACGTACAAAACAAGAGATTGGAGACATCAAAATTTTGGACGAATTTTTTAAGAATTTTCAAATTTTCAGATTGGAGGTTCCAGATGAGGTCAAAAACTACATACTCAGATCTTCACCAAACTTTGCAGGAATACTTTGCATGTCAAGACACGTGGAAAAAACGTACAAAACAAGAGATCGGAGACATCAAGATTTTCGACGAATTTTTTAAGAATTTTCAAATTTTCAGATGGGAGGTTCCAGATAAGGTCAAAAACGACATACTCAGATCTTCACCAAACTTTGCATGGATACATTGGATGTCAAGACACGTGGAAAAAACATTCAAAACATAGGATTGTTGACATCAAGATTTTGGACGAATTTTTTAAGAATTTTCAAATTTTCAGATAGGAGGTTCCATATAAGGTCAAAAACTACATACTCAGATCTTCACCAAACTTTGCAGGGATACATTGGAGGTCGAGACACGTGGAAAAAAAGTACAAAACAAGAGATTGGGGTCATCAAGATTTTGGACGGATTTTTTAGGAATTTTCAAATTTTCAGATGGGAGGTTCCAGATAAGGTCAAAAACTACATACTCAGATCTTCACCAAACATTGCAGGGATACATTGGATGTCAAGACACGTGGAAAAAACGTACAAAACAAGAGATTGGAGACATCAAGATTTTGGACGAATTTTTTAAGAATTTTCAAATTTTCAGATAGGAGGTTCCAGATGAGGTCAAAAGCTACATACTCAGATCTTCACCAAACTTTGCAGGAATACTTTGCATGTCAAGACACGTGGAAAAAACGTACAAAACAAGAGATCGGAGACATCAAGATTTTCGACGAATTTTTTAAGAATTTTCAAATTTTCAGATGGGAGGTTCCAGATAAGGTCAAAAACGACATACTCAGATCTTCACCAAACTTTGCAGGGATCCATTGGAGGTCGAGACACGTGGAAAAAACGTACAAAACAAGAGATTGGAGACATCAAGATTTTGGACGAATTTTTTAAGAATTTTCAAATTTTCAGATAGGAGGTTCCATATAAGGTCAAAAACTACATACTCAGATCTTCACCAAACTTTGCAGGGATACATTGGATGTCAAGACACGTGGAAAAAACGTACAAAACAAGAGATTGGAGACATCAAGATTTTCGACGAATTTTTTAAGAATTTTCAAATTTTCAGAAAGGATGTTCCAGATAAGGTCAAAAACGACATACTCAGATCTTCACCAAACTTTGCAGGGATCCATTGGAGGTCGAGACACGTGGAAAAAACGTACAAAACAAGAGATTGGAGACATCAAGATTTTGGACGAATTTTTTAAGAATTTTCAAATTTTCAGATAGGAGGTTCCATATAAGGTCAAAAACTACATACTCAGATCTTCACCAAACTTTGCAGGGATACATTGGATATCAAGACACGTGGAAAAAACGTACAAAACAAGAGATTGGAGACATCAAGATTTTGGACGAATTTTTTAAGAATTTTCAAATTTTCAGAAAGGATGTTCCAGATAAGGTCAAAAACTACATCCTCAGATCTTCACCAAACTTTGCAGGGATACATTGGATGTCAAGACACGTGGAAGAAACGTACAAAACAAGAGATTGGGGTCATCAAGATTTTGGACGGATTTTTTAGGAATTTTCAAATTTTCAGATGGGAGGTTCCAGATAAGGTCAAAAACTACATACTCAGATCTTCACCAAACATTGCAGGGATACATTGGATGTCAAGACACGTGGAAAAAACGTACAAAACAAGAGATTGGAGACATCAAAATTTTGGACGAATTTTTTAAGAATTTTCAAATTTTCAGATAGGAGGTTCCAGATGAGGTCAAAAACTACATACTCAGATCTTCACCAAACTTTGCAGGAATACTTTGCATGTCAAGACACGTGGAAAAAACGTACAAAACAAGAGATCGGAGACATCAAGATTTTCGACGAATTTTTTAAGAATTTTCAAATTTTCAGATGGGAGGTTCCAGATAAGGTCAAAAACGACATACTCAGATCTTCACCAAACTTTGCATGGATACATTGGATGTCAAGACACGTGGAAAAAACATTCAAAACATAGGATTGTTGACATCAAGATTTTGGACGAATTTTTTAAGAATTTTCAAATTTTCAGATAGGAGGTTCCATATAAGGTCAAAAACTACATACTCAGATCTTCACCAAACTTTGCAGGGATACATTGGAGGTCGAGACACGTGGAAAAAAAGTACAAAACAAGAGATTGGGGTCATCAAGATTTTGGACGGATTTTTTAGGAATTTTCAAATTTTCAGATGGGAGGTTCCAGATAAGGTCAAAAACTACATACTCAGATCTTCACCAAACATTGCAGGGATACATTGGATGTCAAGACACGTGGAAAAAACGTACAAAACAAGAGATTGGAGACATCAAGATTTTGGACGAATTTTTTAAGAATTTTCAAATTTTCAGATAGGAGGTTCCAGATGAGGTCAAAAGCTACATACTCAGATCTTCACCAAACTTTGCAGGAATACTTTGCATGTCAAGACACGTGGAAAAAACGTACAAAACAAGAGATCGGAGACATCAAGATTTTCGACGAATTTTTTAAGAATTTTCAAATTTTCAGATGGGAGGTTCCAGATAAGGTCAAAAACGACATACTCAGATCTTCACCAAACTTTGCAGGGATCCATTGGAGGTCGAGACACGTGGAAAAAACGTACAAAACAAGAGATTGGAGACATCAAGATTTTGGACGAATTTTTTAAGAATTTTCAAATTTTCAGATAGGAGGTTCCATATAAGGTCAAAAACTACATACTCAGATCTTCACCAAACTTTGCAGGGATACATTGGATGTCAAGACACGTGGAAAAAACGTACAAAACAAGAGATTGGAGACATCAAGATTTTCGACGAATTTTTTAAGAATTTTCAAATTTTCAGAAAGGATGTTCCAGATAAGGTCAAAAACGACATACTCAGATCTTCACCAAACTTTGCAGGGATCCATTGGAGGTCGAGACACGTGGAAAAAACGTACAAAACAAGAGATTGGAGACATCAAGATTTTGGACGAATTTTTGAAGAATTTTCAAATTTTCAGATAGGAGGTTCCAGATAAGGTCTAAAACTACATACTCAGATCTCCACCAAACATTGCAGGAATACATTGGATGTCAAGACACGTGGAAAAAACGTACAAAACAAGAGATTGGAGACATCAAGATTTTCGACGAATTTTTGAAGAATTTTCAAATTTTCAGATAGGAGGTTCCAGATAAGGTCAAAAACTACATACTCAGATCTTCACCAAACGTTGCAGGGATACTTTGCATGTCAAGACACGTGGAAAAAACGTACAAAACAAAAGATTGGAGACATCAAGATTTTCGACGAATTTTTTAAGAATTTTCAAATTTTCAGATGGGAGGTTCCAGATAAGGTCAAAAACGACATACTCAGATCTTCACCAAACTTTGCATGGATACATTGGATGTCAAGACACGTGGAAAAAACGTACAAAACAAGAGATTGGAGACATCAAGATTTTGGACGAATTTTTTAAGAATTTTCAAATTTTCAGATGGGAGGTTCAATATAAGGTCAAAAACTACATACTCAGATCTTCACCAAACTTTGCAGGGATACTTTGGATGTCAAGACACGTGGAAAAATCGTACAAAACAAGAGATTGGGGTCATCAAGATTTTGGACGAATTTTTTAAGAATTTTCAAATTTTCAGATGGGAGGTTCAATATAAGGTCAAAAACTACATACTCAGATCTTCACCAAACTTTGCATGGATACATTGGATGTCAAGACACGTGGAAAAAACATACAAAACATAGGATTCGGAACATCAAGATTTTGGTCGAATTTTTTAAGAATTTTCAAATTTTCAGATAGGAGGTTCCATATAAGGTCAAAAACTACATACTCAGATCTTCACCAAACATTGCAGGAATACATTGGATGTCAAGACACGTGGAAAAAACGTACAAAACAAGAGATTGGGGTCATCAAGATTTTGCACGGATTTTTTAGGAATTTTCAAATTTTCAGATGGGAGGTTCCAGATAAGGTCAAAAACTACATACTCAGATCTTCACCAAACTTTGCAGGGATACATTGGATGTCAAGACACGTGGAAAAAACGTACAAAACAAGAGATTGGAGACATCAAGATTTTGGACGAATTTTTTAAGAATTTTCAAATTTTCAGATAGGAGGTTCCATATAAGGTCAAAAACTACATACTCAGATCTTCACCAAACTTTGCATGGATACATTATGTGTCAAGACACGTGGAAAAAACGTACAAAACAAAAGATTGGAGACATCAAGATTTTGGTCGAATTTTTTAAGAATTTTCAAATTTTCAGATGGGAGGTTCCAGATAAGGTCAAAAACTACATACTCAGATCTTCACCAAACTTTGCAGGGATACATTGGATGTCAAGACACGTGGAAAAAACGTACAAAAAAGAGATTGGAGACATCAAGATTTTGGACGAATTTTTTAACAATTTTCAAATTTTCAGAAAGGATGTTCCAGATAAGGTCAAAAACGACATACTCAGATCTTCACCAAACTTTGCAGGGATACATTGGATATCAAGACACGTGGAAAAAACGTACAAAACAAGAGATTGGAGACATCAAGATTTTCGACGAATTTTTTAAGAATTTTCAAATTTTCAGATAGGAGGTTCCAGATAAGGTCAAAAACTACATACTCAGATCTTCACCAAACGTTGCAGGGATACTTTGCATGTCAAGACACGTGGAAAAAACGTACAAAACAAAAGATTGGAGACCAAGATTTTCGACGAATTTTTTAAGAATTTTCAAATTTTCAGATGGGAGGTTCCAGATAAGGTCAAAAACGACATACTCAGATCTTCACCAAACTTTGCATGGATACATTGGATGTCAAGACACGTGGAAAAAACGTACAAAACAAGAGATTGGAGACATCAAGATTTTGGACGAATTTTTTAAGAATTCTCAAATTTTCAGAAAGGAGGTTCCATATAAGGTCAAAAACTACATACTCAGATCTTCACCAAACTTTGCAGGGATACTTTGGATGTCAAGACACGTGGAAAAAACGTACAAAACAAGAGATTGGAGACATCAAGATTTTGGACGAATTTTTTAAGAATTTTCAAATTTTCAGATAGGAGGTTCCATATAAGGTCAAAAACTACATACTCAGATCTTCACCAAACTTTGCATGGATACATTATGTGTCAAGACACGTGGAAAAAACGTACAAAACAAAAGATTGGAGACATCAAGATTTTGGTCGAATTTTTTAAGAATTTTCAAATTTTCAGATGGGAGGTTCCAGATAAGGTCAAAAACTACATACTCAGATCTTCACCAAACTTTGCAGGGATCCATTGGATGTCAAGACACGTGGAAAAAACGTACAAAAAAGAGATTGGAGACATCAAGATTTTGGACGAATTTTTTAACAATTTTCAAATTTTCAGAAAGGATGTTCCAGATAAGGTCAAAAACGACATACTCAGATCTTCACCAAACTTTGCATGGATACATTGGATGTCAAGACACGTGGAAAAAACGTACAAAACAAGAGATTGGGGTCATCAAGATTTTGCACGGATTTTTTAGGAATTTTCAAATTTTCAGATGGGAGGTTCCAGATAAGGTCAAAAACTACATACTCAGATCTTCACCAAACTTTGCAGGGATACATTGGATGTCAAGACACGTGGAAAAAACGTACAAAACAAGAGATTGGAGACATCAAGATTTTGGACGAATTTTTTAAGAATTTTCAAATTTTCAGATAGGAGGTTCCATATAAGGTCAAAAACTACATACTCAGATCTTCACCAAACTTTGCATGGATACATTATGTGTCAAGACACGTGGAAAAAACGTACAAAACAAAAGATTGGAGACATCAAGATTTTGGTCGAATTTTTTAAGAATTTTCAAATTTTCAGATGGGAGGTTCCAGATAAGGTCAAAAACTACATACTCAGATCTTCACCAAACTTTGCAGGGATACATTGGATGTCAAGACACGTGGAAAAAACGTACAAAAAAGAGATTGGAGACATCAAGATTTTGGACGAATTTTTTAACAATTTTCAAATTTTCAGAAAGAATGTTCCAGATAAGGTCAAAAACGACATACTCAGATCTTCACCAAACTTTGCAGGGATACATTGGATATCAAGACACGTGGAAAGAACGTACAAAACAAGAGATTGGAGACATCAAGATTTTCGACGAATTTTTTAAGAATTTTCAAATTTTCAGATAGGAGGTTCCAGATAAGGTCAAAAACTACATACTCAGATCTTCACCAAACGTTGCAGGGATACTTTGCATGTCAAGACACGTGGAAAAAACGTACAAAACAAAAGATTGGAGACATCAAGATTTTCGACGAATTTTTTAAGAATTTTCAAATTTTCAGATGGGAGGTTCCAGATAAGGTCAAAAACGACATACTCAGATCTTCACCAAACTTTGCATGGATACATTGGATGTCAAGACACGTGGAAAAAACGTACAAAACAAGAGATCGGAGACATCAAGATTTTGGACGAATTTTTTAAGAATTCTCAAATTTTCAGAAAGGAGGTTCCATATAAGGTCAAAAACTACATACTCAGATCTTCACCAAACTTTGCAGGGATACTTTGGATGTCAAGACACGTGGAAAAAACGTACAAAACAAGAGATTGGGGTCATCAAGATTTTGGACGAATTTTTTAAGAATTTTCAAATTTTCAGATGGGAGGTTCAATATAAGGTCAAAAACTACATACTCAGATCTTCACCAAACTTTGCAGGGATACATTGGATGTCAAGACACGTGGAAAAAACATACAAAACATAGGATTCGGAACATCAAGATTTTGGTCGAATTTTTTAAGAATTTTCAAATTTTCAGATAGGAGGTTCCATATAAGGTCAAAAACTACATACTCAGATCTTCACCAAACTTTGCATGGATACATTATGTGTCAAGACACGTGGAAAAAACGTACAAAACAAGAGATTGGAGACATCAAGATTTTGGACGAATTTTTTAAGAATTTTCAAATTTTCAGATAGGAGGTTCCATATAAGGTCAAAAACTACATACTCAGATCTTCACCAAACTTTGCATGGATACATTATGTGTCAAGACACGTAGAAAAAACGTACAAAATAAAAGATTGGAGACATCAAGATTTTGGTCGAATTTTTTAAGAATTTTCAAATTTTCAGATGGGAGGTTCCAGATAAGGTCAAAAACTACATACTCAGATCTTCACCAAACTTTGCAGGGATCCATTGGATGTCAAGACACGTGGAAAAAACGTACAAAAAAGAGATTGGAGACATCAAGATTTTGGACGAATTTTTTAGCAATTTTCAAATTTTCAGAAAGGATGTTCCAGATAAGGTCAAAAACGACATACTCAGATCTTCACCAAACTTTGCAGGGATACATTGGATATCAAGACACGTGGAAAAAACGTACAAAACAAGAGATTGGAGACATCAAGATTTTGGACGAATTTTTTAAGAATTTTCAAATTTTCAGATAGGAGGTTCCAGATAAGGTCAAAAACTACATACTCAGATCTTCACCAAACTTTGCAGGGATACATTGGATGTCAAGACACGTGGAAAAAACGTACAAAACAAGAGATTGGAGACATCAAGATTTTGGACGAATTTTTTAAGAATTTTCAAATTTTCAGATAGGAGGTTCCAGATGAGGTCAAAAACTACATACTCAGATCTTCACCAAACTTTGCAGGAATACTTTGCATGTCAAGACACGTGGAAAAAACGTACAAAACAAGAGATCGGAGACATCAAGATTTTCGACGAATTTTTTAAGAATTTTCAAATTTTCAGATGGGAGGTTCCAGGTAAGGTCAAAAACGACATACTCAGATCTTCACCAAACTTTGCAGGGATCCATTGGAGGTCGAGACACGTGGAAAAAACGTACAAAACAAGAGATTGGAGACATCAAGATTTTGGACGAATTTTTTAAGAATTTTCAAATTTTCAGATAGGAGGTTCCATATAAGGTCAAAAACTACATACTCAGATCTTCACCAAACTTTGCAGGGATACATTGGATGTCAAGACACGTGGAAAAAACGTACAAAACAAGAGATTGGAGACATCAAGATTTTGGACGATTTTTTTAAAAATTTTCAAATTTTCAGAAATGCGGTTCCAGATAAGGTCAAAAACTACATACTCAGATCTTCACCAAACTTTGCAGGGATACATTGGATGTCAAGACACGTGGAAAAAACGTACAAAACAAGAGATTCGGGTCAACAAGATTTTGGACGGATTTTTTAGGAATTTTCAAATTTTCAGATCGGAGGTTCCAGATAAGGTCAAAAACTACATACTCAGATCTTCACCAAACTCTGCAGGGATACATTGTATGTCAAGACACGTGGAAAAAACATACAAAACATAGGATTGGGGACATCAAGATTTTGTTAAATTCTTTTAAGAATTTTCAAATTTTCAGATAGGAGGTTCCATATAAGGTCAAAAACTACATACTCAGATCTTCACCAAACATTGCAGGGATACATTGGATGTCAAGACACGTGGAAAGAACGTACAAAACAAGAGATTGGAGACATCAAGATTTTGGACGAATTTTTTAAGAATTTTCAAATTTTCAGATAGGAGGCTCCATATAAGGTCAAAAACTACATACTCAGATCTTCACCAAACATTGCAGGGATACATTGGATGTCAAGACACGTGGAAAAAACGTACAAAACAAGAGATTGGAGACATCAAGATTTTGGACGAATTTTTTAAGAATTTTCAAATTTTCAGATAGGAGGTTCCAGATAAGGTCAAAAACTACATACTCAGATCTTCACCAAACGTTGCAGGGATACTTTGCATGTCAAGACACGTGGAAAAAACGTACAAAACAAGAGATCGGAGACATCAAGATTTTCGACGAATTTTTTAAGAATTTTCAAATTTTCAGATGGGAGGTTCCAGATAAGGTCAAAAACGACATACTCAGATCTTCACCAAACTTTGCATGGATACATTGGATGTCAAGACACGTGGAAAAAACATACAAAACATAGGATTGGTGACATCAAGATTTTGGACGAATTTTTTAAGAATTTTCAAATTTTCAGATAGGAGGTTCCATATAAGGTCAAAAACTACATACTCAGATCTTCACCAAACTTTGCATGGATACATTATGTGTCAAGACACGTGGAAAAAACGTACAAAACAAAAGATTGGAGACATCAAGATTTTGGTCGAATTTTTTAAGAATTTTCAAATTTTCAGATGGGAGGTTCCAGATAAGGTCAAAAACTACATACTCAGATCTTCACCAAACTTTGCAGGGATACATTGGATGTCAAGACACGTGGAAAAAACGTACAAAAAAGAGATTGGAGACATCAAGATTTTGGACGAATTTTTTAACAATTTTCAAATTTTCAGAAAGAATGTTCCAGATAAGGTCAAAAACGACATACTCAGATCTTCACCAAACTTTGCAGGGATACATTGGATATCAAGACACGTGGAAAGAACGTACAAAACAAGAGATTGGAGACATCAAGATTTTCGACGAATTTTTTAAGAATTTTCAAATTTTCAGATAGGAGGTTCCAGATAAGGTCAAAAACTACATACTCAGATCTTCACCAAACGTTGCAGGGATACTTTGCATGTCAAGACACGTGGAAAAAACGTACAAAACAAAAGATTGGAGACATCAAGATTTTCGACGAATTTTTTAAGAATTTTCAAATTTTCAGATGGGAGGTTCCAGATAAGGTCAAAAACGACATACTCAGATCTTCACCAAACTTTGCATGGATACATTGGATGTCAAGACACGTGGAAAAAACGTACAAAACAAGAGATCGGAGACATCAAGATTTTGGACGAATTTTTTAAGAATTCTCAAATTTTCAGAAAGGAGGTTCCATATAAGGTCAAAAACTACATACTCAGATCTTCACCAAACTTTGCAGGGATACTTTGGATGTCAAGACACGTGGAAAAAACGTACAAAACAAGAGATTGGGGTCATCAAGATTTTGGACGAATTTTTTAAGAATTTTCAAATTTTCAGATGGGAGGTTCAATATAAGGTCAAAAACTACATACTCAGATCTTCACCAAACTTTGCAGGGATACATTGGATGTCAAGACACGTGGAAAAAACATACAAAACATAGGATTCGGAACATCAAGATTTTGGTCGAATTTTTTAAGAATTTTCAAATTTTCAGATAGGAGGTTCCATATAAGGTCAAAAACTACATACTCAGATCTTCACCAAACATTGCAGGAATACATTGGATGTCAAGACACGTGGAAAAAACGTACAAAACAAGAGATTGGGGTCATCAAGATTTTGCACGGATTTTTTAGGAATTTTCAAATTTTCAGATGGGAGGTTCCAGATAAGGTCAAAAACTACATACTCAGATCTTCACCAAACTTTGCAGGGATACATTGGATGTCAAGACACGTGGAAAAAACGTACAAAACAAGAGATTGGAGACATCAAGATTTTGGACGAATTTTTTAAGAATTTTCAAATTTTCAGATAGGAGGTTCCATATAAGGTCAAAAACTACATACTCAGATCTTCACCAAACTTTGCATGGATACATTATGTGTCAAGACACGTAGAAAAAACGTACAAAATAAAAGATTGGAGACATCAAGATTTTGGTCGAATTTTTTAAGAATTTTCAAATTTTCAGATGGGAGGTTCCAGATAAGGTCAAAAACTACATACTCAGATCTTCACCAAACTTTGCAGGGATCCATTGGATGTCAAGACACGTGGAAAAAACGTACAAAAAAGAGATTGGAGACATCAAGATTTTGGACGAATTTTTTAACAATTTTCAAATTTTCAGAAAGGATGTTCCAGATAAGGTCAAAAACGACATACTCAGATCTTCACCAAACTTTGCAGGGATACATTGGATATCAAGACACGTGGAAAAAACGTACAAAACAAGAGATTGGAGACATCAAGATTTTGGACGAATTTTTTAAGAATTTTCAAATTTTCAGATAGGAGGTTCCAGATAAGGTCAAAAACTACATACTCAGATCTTCACCAAACTTTGCAGGGATACATTGGATGTCAAGACACGTGGAAAAAACGTACAAAACAAGAGATTGGAGACATCAAGATTTTGGACGAATTTTTTAAGAATTTTCAAATTTTCAGATAGGAGGTTCCAGATGAGGTCAAAAACTACATACTCAGATCTTCACCAAACTTTGCAGGAATACTTTGCATGTCAAGACACGTGGAAAAAACGTACAAAACAAGAGATCGGAGACATCAAGATTTTCGACGAATTTTTTAAGAATTTTCAAATTTTCAGATGGGAGGTTCCAGGTAAGGTCAAAAACGACATACTCAGATCTTCACCAAACTTTGCAGGGATCCATTGGAGGTCGAGACACGTGGAAAAAACGTACAAAACAAGAGATTGGAGACATCAAGATTTTGGACGAATTTTTTAAGAATTTTCAAATTTTCAGATAGGAGGTTCCATATAAGGTCAAAAACTACATACTCAGATCTTCACCAAACTTTGCAGGGATACATTGGATGTCAAGACACGTGGAAAAAACGTACAAAACAAGAGATTGGAGACATCAAGATTTTGGACGATTTTTTTAAAAATTTTCAAATTTTCAGAAATGCGGTTCCAGATAAGGTCAAAAACTACATACTCAGATCTTCACCAAACTTTGCAGGGATACATTGGATGTCAAGACACGTGGAAAAAACGTACAAAACAAGAGATTCGGGTCAACAAGATTTTGGACGGATTTTTTAGGAATTTTCAAATTTTCAGATGGGAGGTTCCAGATAAGGTCAAAAACTACATACTCAGATCTTCACCAAACTCTGCAGGGATACATTGTATGTCAAGACACGTGGAAAAAACATACAAAACATAGGATTGGGGACATCAAGATTTTGTTAAATTCTTTTAAGAATTTTCAAATTTTCAGATAGGAGGTTCCATATAAGGTCAAAAACTACATACTCAGATCTTCACCAAACATTGCAGGGATACATTGGATGTCAAGACACGTGGAAAGAACGTACAAAACAAGAGATTGGAGACATCAAGATTTTGGACGAATTTTTTAAGAATTTTCAAATTTTCAGATAGGAGGCTCCATATAAGGTCAAAAACTACATACTCAGATCTTCACCAAACATTGCAGGGATACATTGGATGTCAAGACACGTGGAAAAAACGTACAAAACAAGAGATTGGAGACATCAAGATTTTGGACGATATTTTTAAGAATTTTCAAATTTTCAGATAGGAGGTTCCAGATAAGGTCAAAAACTACATACTCAGATCTTCACCAAACGTTGCAGGGATACTTTGCATGTCAAGACACGTGGAAAAAACGTACAAAACAAGAGATCGGAGACATCAAGATTTTCGACGAATTTTTTAAGAATTTTCAAATTTTCAGATGGGAGGTTCCAGATAAGGTCAAAAACGACATACTCAGATCTTCACCAAACTTTGCATGGATACATTGGATGTCAAGACACGTGGAAAAAACATACAAAACATAGGATTGGTGACATCAAGATTTTGGACGAATTTTTTAAGAATTTTCAAATTTTCAGATAGGAGGTTCCATATAAGGTCAAAAACTACATACTCAGATCTTCACCAAACTTTGCAGGGATACATTGGAGGTCGAGACACGTGGAAAAAAAGTACAAAACAAGAGATTGGGGTCATCAAGATTTTGGACGGATTTTTTAGGAATTTTCAAATTTTCAGATGGGAGGTTCAAGATAAGGTCAAAAACTACATACTCAGATCTTCACCAAACATTGCAGGGATACATTGGATGTCAAGACACGTGGAAAAAACGTACAAAACAAGAGATTGGAGACATCAAGATTTTGGACGAATTTTTTAAGAATTTTCAAATTTTCAGATAGGAGGTTCCAGATGAGGTCAAAAACTACATACTCAGATCTTCACCAAACTTTGCAGGAATACTTTGCATGTCAAGACACGTGGAAAAAACGTACAAAACAAGAGATCGGAGACATCAAGATTTTCGACGAATTTTTTAAGAATTTTCAAATTTTCAGATGGGAGGTTCCAGATAAGGTCAAAAACGACATACTCAGATCTTCACCAAACTTTGCAGGGATCCATTGGAGGTCGAGACACGTGGAAAAAACGTACAAAACAAGAGATTGGAGACATCAAGATTTTCGACGAATTTTTTAAGAATTTTCAAATTTTCAGATGGGAGGTTCCAGATAAGGTCAAAAACGACATACTCAGATCTTCACCAAACTTTGCATGGATACATTGGATGTCAAGACACGTGGAAAAAACATACAAAACATAGGATTGGTGACATCAAGATTTTGGACGAATTTTTTAAGAATTTTCAAATTTTCAGATAGGAGGTTCCATATAAGGTCAAAAACTACATACTCAGATCTTCACCAAACTTTGCAGGGATACATTGGAGGTCGAGACACGTGGAAAAAAAGTACAAAACAAGAGAATGGGGTCATCAAGATTTTGGACGGATTTTTTAGGAATTTTCAAATTTTCAGATGGGAGGTTCCAGATAAGGTCAAAAACTACATACTCAGATCTTCACCAAACATTGCAGGGATACATTGGATGTCAAGACACGTGGAAAAAACGTACAAAACAAGAGATTGGAGACATCAAGATTTTGGACGAATTTTTTAAGAATTTTCAAATTTTCAGATAGGAGGTTCCAGATGAGGTCAAAAACTACATACTCAGATCTTCACCAAACTTTGCAGGAATACTTTGCATGTCAAGACACGTGGAAAAAACGTACAAAACAAGAGATCGGAGACATCAAGATTTTCGACGAATTTTTTAAGAATTTTCAAATTTTCAGATGGGAGGTTCCAGATAAGGTCAAAAACGACATACTCAGATCTTCACCAAACTTTGCAGGGATCCATTGGAGGTCGAGACACGTGGAAAAAACGTACAAAACAAGAGATTGGAGACATCAAGATTTTGGACGAATTTTTTAAGAATTTTCAAATTTTCAGATAGGAGGTTCCATATAAGGTCAAAAACTACATACTCAGATCTTCACCAAACTTTGCAGGGATACATTGGATGTCAAGACACGTGGAAAAAACGTACAAAACAAAAGATTGGAGACATCAAGATTTTCGACGAATTTTTTAAGAATTTTCAAATTTTCAGATAGGAGTTTCCAGATAAGGTCAAAAACTACATACTCAGATCTTCACCAAACTTTGCAGGGATACATTATGTGTCAAGACACGTGGAAAAAACGTACAAAACAAAAGATTGGAGACATCAAGATTTTGGTCGAATTTTTTAAGAATTTTCAAATTTTCAGATGGGAGGTTCCAGATAAGGTCAAAAACTACATACTCAGATCTTCACCAAACTTTGCAGGGATCCATTGGAGGTCGAGACACGTGGAAAAAACGTACAAAACAAGAGATTGGAGACATCAAGATTTTGGACGAATTTTTTAAGAATTTTCAAATTTTCAGATAGGAGGTTCCATATAAGGTCAAAAACTACATACTCAGATCTTCACCAAACTTTGCAGGGATACATTGGATATCAAGACACGTGGAAAAAACGTACAAAACAAGAGATTGGAGACATCAAGATTTTGGACGAATTTTTTAAGAATTTTCAAATTTTCAGATGGGAGGTTCAATATAAGGTCAAAAACTACATACTCAGATCTTCACCAAACTTTGCAGGGATACATTGGATGTCAAGACACGTGGAAAAAACGTACAAAACAAGAGATTGGGGTCATCAAGATTTTGGACGGATTTTTTAGGAATTTTCAAATTTTCAGATGGGAGGTTCCAGATAAGGTCAAAAACTACATACTCAGATCTTCACCAAACATTGCAGGGATACATTGGATGTCAAGACACGTGGAAAAAACGTACAAAACAAGAGATTGGAGACATCAAGATTTTGGACGAATTTTTTAAGAATTTTCAAATTTTCAGATGGGAGGTTCAATATAAGGTCAAAAACTACATACTCAGATCTTCACCAAACTTTGCAGGGATACATTGGATGTCAAGACACGTGGAAAAAACGTACAAAACAAGAGATTGGAGACATCAAGATTTTGGACGAATTTTTTAAGAATTTTCAAATTTTCAGATAGGAGGTTCCATATAAGGTCAAAAACTACAGACTCAGATCTTCACCAAACTTTGCAGGGATACATTGGATATCAAGACACGTGGAAAAAACGTACAAAACAAGAGATTGGAGACATCAAGATTTTGGACGAATTTTTTAAGAATTTTCAAATTTTCAGATAGGAGGTTCCAGATAAGGTCAAAAACTACATACTCAGATCTTCACCAAACTTTGCAGGGATACATTGGATGTCAAGACACGTGGAAAAAACGTACAAAACAAGAGATTGGGGTCATCAAGATTTTGGACGGATTTTTTAGGAATTTTCAAATTTTCAGATGGGAGGTTCCAGATAAGGTCAAAAACTACATACTCAGATCTTCACCAAACATTGCAGGGATACATTGGATGTCAAGACACGTGGAAAAAACGTACAAAACAAGAGATTGGAGACATCAAAATTTTGGACGAATTTTTTAAGAATTTTCAAATTTTCAGATAGGAGGTTCCAGATGAGGTCAAAAACTACATACTCAGATCTTCACCAAACTTTGCAGGAATACTTTGCATGTCAAGACACGTGGAAAAAACGTACAAAACAAGAGATCGGAGACATCAAGATTTTCGACGAATTTTTTAAGAATTTTCAAATTTTCAGATGGGAGGTTCCAGATAAGGTCAAAAACGACATACTCAGATCTTCACCAAACTTTGCATGGATACATTGGATGTCAAGACACGTGGAAAAAACATACAAAACATAGGATTGGTGACATCAAGATTTTGGACGAATTTTTTAAGAATTTTCAAATTTTCAGATAGGAGGTTCCATATAAGGTCAAAAACTACATACTCAGATCTTCACCAAACTTTGCAGGGATACATTGGAGGTCGAGACACGTGGAAAAAAAGTACAAAACAAGAGATTGGGGTCATCAAGATTTTGGACGGATTTTTTAGGAATTTTCAAATTTTCAGATGGGAGATTCCAGATAAGGTCAAAAACTACATACTCAGATCTTCACCAAACATTGCAGGGATACATTGGATGTCAAGACACGTGGAAAAAACGTACAAAACAAGAGATTGGAGACATCAAGATTTTGGACGAATTTTTTAAGAATTTTCAAATTTTCAGATAGGAGGTTCCAGATGAGGTCAAAAACTACATACTCAGATCTTCACCAAACTTTGCAGGAATACTTTGCATGTCAAGACACGTGGAAAAAACGTACAAAACAAGAGATCGGAGACATCAAGATTTTCGACGAATTTTTTAAGAATTTTCAAATTTTCAGATGGGAGGTTCCAGATAAGGTCAAAAACGACATACTCAGATCTTCACCAAACTTTGCAGGGATCCATTGGAGGTCGAGACACGTGGAAAAAACGTACAAAACAAGAGATTGGAGACATCAAGATTTTCGACCAATTTTTTAAGAATTTTCAAATTTTCAGATGGGAGGTTCCAGATAAGGTCAAAAACGACATACTCAGATCTTCACCAAACTTTGCATGGATACATTGGATGTCAAGACACGTGGAAAAAACATACAAAACATAGGATTGGTGACATCAAGATTTTGGACGAATTTTTTAAGAATTTTCAAATTTTCAGATAGGAGGTTCCATATAAGGTCAAAAACTACATACTCAGATCTTCACCAAACTTTGCAGGGATACATTGGAGGTCGAGACACGTGGAAAAAAAGTACAAAACAAGAGAATGGGGTCATCAAGATTTTGGACGGATTTTTTAGGAATTTTCAAATTTTCAGATGGGAGGTTCCAGATAAGGTCAAAAACTACATACTCAGATCTTCACCAAACATTGCAGGGATACATTGGATGTCAAGACACGTGGAAAAAACGTACAAAACAAGAGATTGGAGACATCAAGATTTTGGACGAATTTTTTAAGAATTTTCAAATTTTCAGATAGGAGGTTCCAGATGAGGTCAAAAACTACATACTCAGATCTTCACCAAACTTTGCAGGAATACTTTGCATGTCAAGACACGTGGAAAAAACGTACAAAACAAGAGATCGGAGACATCAAGATTTTCGACGAATTTTTTAAGAATTTTCAAATTTTCAGATGGGAGGTTCCAGATAAGGTCAAAAACGACATACTCAGATCTTCACCAAACTTTGCAGGGATCCATTGGAGGTCGAGACACGTGGAAAAAACGTACAAAACAAGAGATTGGAGACATCAAGATTTTGGACGAATTTTTTAAGAATTTTCAAATTTTCAGATAGGAGGTTCCATATAAGGTCAAAAACTACATACTCAGATCTTCACCAAACTTTGCAGGGATACATTGGATGTCAAGACACGTGGAAAAAACGTACAAAACAAAAGATTGGAGACATCAAGATTTTCGACGAATTTTTTAAGAATTTTCAAATTTTCAGATAGGAGGTTCCAGATAAGGTCAAAAACTACATACTCAGATCTTCACCAAACTTTGCAGGGATACATTATGTGTCAAGACACGTGGAAAAAACGTACAAAACAAAAGATTGGAGACATCAAGATTTTGGTCGAATTTTTTAAGAATTTTCAAATTTTCAGATGGGAGGTTCCAGATAAGGTCAAAAACTACATACTCAGATCTTCACCAAACTTTGCAGGGATCCATTGGAGGTCGAGACACGTGGAAAAAACGTACAAAACAAGAGATTGGAGACATCAAGATTTTGGACGAATTTTTTAAGAATTTTCAAATTTTCAGATAGGAGGTTCCATATAAGGTCAAAAACTACATACTCAGATCTTCACCAAACTTTGCAGGGATACATTGGATATCAAGACACGTGGAAAAAACGTACAAAACAAGAGATTGGAGACATCAAGATTTTGGACGAATTTTTTAAGAATTTTCAAATTTTCAGATGGGAGGTTCAATATAAGGTCAAAAACTACATACTCAGATCTTCACCAAACTTTGCAGGGATACATTGGATGTCAAGACACGTGGAAAAAACGTACAAAACAAGAGATTGGGGTCATCAAGATTTTGGACGGATTTTTTAGGAATTTTCAAATTTTCAGATGGGAGGTTCCAGATAAGGTCAAAAACTACATACTCAGATCTTCACCAAACATTGCAGGGATACATTGGATGTCAAGACACGTGGAAAAAACGTACAAAACAAGAGATTGGAGACATCAAGATTTTGGACGAATTTTTTAAGAATTTTCAAATTTTCAGATGGGAGGTTCAATATAAGGTCAAAAACTACATACTCAGATCTTCACCAAACTTTGCAGGGATACATTGGATGTCAAGACACGTGGAAAAAACGTACAAAACAAGAGATTGGAGACATCAAGATTTTGGACGAATTTTTTAAGAATTTTCAAATTTTCAGATAGGAGGTTCCATATAAGGTCAAAAACTACAGACTCAGATCTTCACCAAACTTTGCAGGGATACATTGGATATCAAGACACGTGGAAAAAACGTACAAAACAAGAGATTGGAGACATCAAGATTTTGGACGAATTTTTTAAGAATTTTCAAATTTTCAGATAGGAGGTTCCAGATAAGGTCAAAAACTACATACTCAGATCTTCACCAAACTTTGCAGGGATACATTGGATGTCAAGACACGTGGAAAAAACGTACAAAACAAGAGATTGGGGTCATCAAGATTTTGGACGGATTTTTTAGGAATTTTCAAATTTTCAGATGGGAGGTTCCAGATAAGGTCAAAAACTACATACTCAGATCTTCACCAAACATTGCAGGGATACATTGGATGTCAAGACACGTGGAAAAAACGTACAAAACAAGAGATTGGAGACATCAAAATTTTGGACGAATTTTTTAAGAATTTTCAAATTTTCAGATAGGAGGTTCCAGATGAGGTCAAAAACTACATACTCAGATCTTCACCAAACTTTGCAGGAATACTTTGCATGTCAAGACACGTGGAAAAAACGTACAAAACAAGAGATCGGAGACATCAAGATTTTCGACGAATTTTTTAAGAATTTTCAAATTTTCAGATGGGAGGTTCCAGATAAGGTCAAAAACGACATACTCAGATCTTCACCAAACTTTGCATGGATACATTGGATGTCAAGACACGTGGAAAAAACATACAAAACATAGGATTGGTGACATCAAGATTTTGGACGAATTTTTTAAGAATTTTCAAATTTTCAGATAGGAGGTTCCATATAAGGTCAAAAACTACATACTCAGATCTTCACCAAACTTTGCAGGGATACATTGGAGGTCGAGACACGTGGAAAAAAAGTACAAAACAAGAGATTGGAGTCATCAAGATTTTGGACGGATTTTTTAGGAATTTTCAAATTTTCAGATGGGAGATTCCAGATAAGGTCAAAAACTACATACTCAGATCTTCACCAAACATTGCAGGGATACATTGGATGTCAAGACACGTGGAAAAAACGTACAAAACAAGAGATTGGAGACATCAAGATTTTGGACGAATTTTTTAAGAATTTTCAAATTTTCAGATAGGAGGTTCCAGATGAGGTCAAAAACTACATACTCAGATCTTCACCAAACTTTGCAGGAATACTTTGCATGTCAAGACACGTGGAAAAAACGTACAAAACAAGAGATCGGAGACATCAAGATTTTCGACGAATTTTTTAAGAATTTTCAAATTTTCAGATGGGAGGTTCCAGATAAGGTCAAAAACGACATACTCAGATCTTCACCAAACTTTGCAGGGATCCATTGGAGGTCGAGACACGTGGAAAAAACGTACAAAACAAGAGATTGGAGACATCAAGATTTTGGACGAATTTTTTAAGAATTTTCAAATTTTCAGATAGGAGGTTCCATATAAGGTCAAAAACTACATACTCAGATCTTCACCAAACTTTGCAGGGATACATTGGATGTCAAGACACGTGGAAAAAACGTACAAAACAAGAGATTGGAGACATCAAGATTTTCGACGAATTTTTTAAGAATTTTCAAATTTTCAGAAAGGATGTTCCAGATAAGGTCAAAAACGACATACTCAGATCTTCACCAAACTTTGCAGGGATCCATTGGAGGTCGAGACACATGGAAAAAACGTACAAAACAAGAGATTGGAGACATCAAGATTTTCGACGAATTTTTGAAGAATTTTCAAATTTTCAGATAGGAGGTTCCAGATAAGGTCAAAAACTACATACTCAGATCTTCACCAAACGTTGCAGGGATACTCTGCATGTCAAGACACGTGGAAAAAACGTACAAAACAAGAGATTGGAGACATCAAGATTTTCGACGAATTTTTTAAGAATTTTCAAATTTTCGGATGGGAGGTTCCAGATAAGGTCAAAAACGACATACTCAGATCTTCACCAAACTTTGCATGGATACATTGGATGTCAAGACACGTGGAAAAAACGTACAAAACAAGAGATTGGAGACATCAAGATTTTGGACGAATTTTTTAAGAATTCTCAAATTTTCAGAAAGGAGGTTCCATATAAGGTCAAAAACTACATACTCAGATCTTCACCAAACTTTGCATGGATACATTGGATGTCAAGACACGTGGAAAAAACGTACAAAACAAGAGATTGGGGTCTTCAAGATTTTGGACGAATTTTTTAAGAATTTTCAAATTTTCAGATAGGAGGTTCCAGATAAGGTCAAAAACTACATACTCAGATCTTCACCAAACGTTGCAGGGATACTTTGCATGTCAAGACACGTGGAAAAAACGTACAAAACAAGAGATTGGAGACATCAAGATTTTCGACGAATTTTTTAAGAATTTTCAAATTTTCAGATAGGAGGTTCCATATAAGGTCAAAAACTACATACTCAGATCTTCACCAAACATTGCAGGAATACATTGGATGTCAAGACACGTGGAAAAAACGTACAAAACAAGAGATTGGAGACATCAAGATTTTCGACGAATTTTTGAAGAATTTTCAAATTTTCAGATAGGAGGTTCCAGATAAGGTCAAAAACTACATACTCAGATCTTCACCAAACGTTGCAGGGATACTTTGCATGTCAAGACACGTGGAAAAAACGTACAAAACAAGAGATTGGAGACATCAAGATTTTCGACGAATTTTTTAAGAATTTTCAAATTTTCAGATAGGAGGTTCCATATGAGGTCAAAAACTACATACTCAGATCTTCACCAAACATTGCAGGAATACATTGGATGTCAAGACACGTGGAAAAAACGTACAAAACAAGAGATTGGGGTCATCAAGATTTTGCACGGATTTTTTAGGAATTTTCAAATTTTCAGATGGGAGGTTCCAGATAAGGTCAAAAACTACATACTCAGATCTTCACCAAACTTTGCAGGGATACATTGGATGTCAAGACACGTGGAAAAAACGTACAAAACAAGAGATTGGAGACATCAAGATTTTGGACGAATTTTTTAAGAATTTTCAAATTTTCAGATAGGAGGTTCCATATAAGGTCAAAAACTACATACTCAGATCTTCACCAAACTTTGCATGGATACATTATGTGTCAAGACACGTGGAAAAAACGTACAAAACAAAAGATTGGAGACATCAAGATTTTGGTCGAATTTTTTAAGAATTTTCAAATTTTCAGATGGGAGGTTCCAGATAAGGTCAAAAACTACATACTCAGATCTTCACCAAACTTTGCAGGGATACATTAGATGTCAAGACACGTGGAAAAAACGTACAAAACAAGAGATTGGAGACATCAAGATTATGGACGAATTTTTTGAGAATTTTCAAATTTTCAGAAAGGAGGTTCCATATAAGGTCAAAAACTACATACTCAGATCTTCACCAAACTTTGCAGGGATACATTGGATGTCAAGACACGTGGAAAAAACGTACAAAACAAGAGATTGGAGACATCAAGATTTTCGACGAATTTTTTAAGAATTTTCAAATTTTCAGAAAGGATGTTCCAGATAAGGTCAAAAACGACATACTCAGATCTTCACCAAACTTTGCAGGGATACATTGGAGGTCGAGACACGTGGAAAAAACGTACAAAACAAGAGATTGGAGACATCAAGATTTTGGACGAATTTTTGAAGAATTTTCAAATTTTCTGATAGGAGGTCCCAGATAAGGTCAAAAACTACATACTCAGATCTCCACCAAACATTGCAGGGATACATTGGATGTCAAGACACGTGGAAAAAACGTACAAAACAAGAGATTGGAGACATCAAGATTTTCGACGAATTTTTGAAGAATTTTCAAATTTTCAGATGGGAGGTTCCAGATAAGGTCAAAAACTACATACTCAGATCTTCACCAAACTTTGCAGGGATACATTGGATGTCAAGACACGTGGAAAAAACGTACAAAAAAGAGATTGGAGACATCAAGATTTTGGACGAATTTTTTAACAATTTTCAAATTTTCAGAAAGGATGTTCCAGATAAGGTCAAAAACGACATACTCAGATCTTCACCAAACTTTGCATGGATACATTGGATGTCAAGACACGTGGAAAAAACGTACAAAACAAGAGATTGGGGTCATCAAGATTTTGCACGGATTTTTTAGGAATTTTCAAATTTTCAGATGGGAGGTTCCAGATAAGGTCAAAAACTACATACTCAGATCTTCACCAAACTTTGCAGGGATACATTGGATGTCAAGACACGTGGAAAAAACGTACAAAACAAGAGATTGGAGACATCAAGATTTTGGACGAATTTTTTAAGAATTTTCAAATTTTCAGATAGGAGGTTCCATATAAGGTCAAAAACTACATACTCAGATCTTCACCAAACTTTGCATGGATACATTATGTGTCAAGACACGTGGAAAAAACGTACAAAACAAAAGATTGGAGACATCAAGATTTTGGTCGAATTTTTTAAGAATTTTCAAATTTTCAGATGGGAGGTTCCAGATAAGGTCAAAAACTACATACTCAGATCTTCACCAAACTTTGCAGGGATACATTGGATGTCAAGACACGTGGAAAAAACGAACAAAAAAGAGATTGGAGACATCAAGATTTTGGACGAATTTTTTAACAATTTTCAAATTTTCAGAAAGGATGTTCCAGATAAGGTCAAAAACGACATACTCAGATCTTCACCAAACTTTGCAGGGATACATTGGATATCAAGACACGTGGAAAAAACGTACAAAACAAGAGATTGGAGACATCAAGATTTTCGACGAATTTTTTAAGAATTTTCAAATTTTCAGATAGGAGGTTCCAGATAAGGTCAAAAACTACATACTCAGATCTTCACCAAACGTTGCAGGGATACTTTGCATGTCAAGACACGTGGAAAAAACGTACAAAACAAAAGATTGGAGACATCAAGATTTTCGACGAATTTTTTAAGAATTTTCAAATTTTCAGATGGGAGGTTCCAGATAAGGTCAAAAACGACATACTCAGATCTTCACCAAACTTTGCATGGATACATTGGATGTCAAGACACGTGGAAAAAACGTACAAAACAAGAGATTGGAGACATCAAGATTTTGGACGAATTTTTTAAGAATTCTCAAATTTTCAGAAAGGAGGTTCCATATAAGGTCAAAAACTACATACTCAGATCTTCACCAAACTTTGCAGGGATACTTTGGATGTCAAGACACGTGGAAAAAACGTACAAAACAAGAGATTGGGGTCATCATGATTTTGGACGAATTTTTTAAGAATTTTCAAATTTTCAGATGGGAGGTTCAATATAAGGTCAAAAACTACATACTCAGATCTTCACCAAACTTTGCAGGGATACATTGGATGTCAAGACACGTGGAAAAAACATACAAAACATAGGATTCGGAACATCAAGATTTTGGTCGAATTTTTTAAGAATTTTCAAATTTTCAGATAGGAGGTTCCATATAAGGTCAAAAACTACATACTCAGATCTTCACCAAACATTGCAGGAATACATTGGATGTCAAGACACGTGAAAAAAACGTACAAAACAAGAGATTGGGGTCATCAAGATTTTGCACGGATTTTTTAGGAATTTTCAAATTTTCAGATGGGAGGTTCCAGATAAGGTCAAAAACTACATACTCAGATCTTCACCAAACTTTGCAGGGATACATTGGATGTCAAGACACGTGGAAAAAACGTACAAAACAAGAGATTGGAGACATCAAGATTTTGGACGAATTTTTTAAGAATTTTCAAATTTTCAGATAGGAGGTTCCATATAAGGTCAAAATCTACATACTCAGATCTTCACCAAACTTTGCATGGATACATTATGTGTCAAGACACGTGGAAAAAACGTACAAAACAAAAGATTGGAGACATCAAGATTTTGGTCGAATTTTTTAAGAATTTTCAAATTTTCAGATGGGAGGTTCCAGATAAGGTCAAAAACTACATACTCAGATCTTCACCAAACTTTGCAGGGATCCATTGGATGTCAAGACACGTGGAAAAAACGTACAAAAAAGAGATTGGAGACATCAAGATTTTGGACGAATTTTTTAACAATTTTCAAATTTTCAGAAAGGATGTTCCAGATAAGGTCAAAAACGACATACTCAGATCTTCACCAAACTTTGCAGGGATACATTGGATATCAAGACACGTGGAAAAAACGTACAAAACAAGAGATTGGAGACATCAAGATTTTGGACGAATTTTTTAAGAATTTTCAAATTTTCAGATAGGAGGTTCCAGATAAGGTCAAAAACTACATACTCAGATCTTCACCAAACTTTGCAGGGATACATTGGATGTCAAGACACGTGGAAAAAACGTACAAAACAAGAGATTGGAGACATCAAGATTTTGGACGAATTTTTTAAGAATTTTCAAATTTTCAGATAGGAGGTTCCAGATGAGGTCAAAAACTACATACTCAGATCTTCACCAAACTTTGCAGGAATACTTTGCATGTCAAGACACGTGGAAAAAACGTACAAAACAAGAGATCGGAGACATCAAGATTTTCGACGAATTTTTTAAGAATTTTCAAATTTTCAGATGGGAGGTTCCAGATAAGGTCAAAAACGACATACTCAGATCTTCACCAAACTTTGCAGGGATCCATTGGAGGTCGAGACACGTGGAAAAAACGTACAAAACAAGCGATTGGAGACATCAAGATTTTGGACGAATTTTTTAAGAATTTTCAAATTTTCAGATAGGAGGTTCCATATAAGGTCAAAAACTACATACTCAGATCTTCACCAAACTTTGCAGGGATACATTGGATGTCAAGACACGTGGAAAAAACGTACAAAACAAGAGATTGGAGACATCAAGATTTTGGACGATTTTTTTAAAAATTTTCAAATTTTCAGAAATGCGGTTCCAGATAAGGTCAAAAACTACATACTCAGATCTTCACCAAACTTTGCAGGGATACATTGGATGTCAAGACACGTGGAAAAAACGTACAAAACAAGAGATTCGGGTCAACAAGATTTTGGACGGATTTTTTAGGAATTTTCAAATTTTCAGATGGGAGGTTCCAGATAAGGTCAAAAACTACATACTCAGATCTTCACCAAACTCTGCAGGGATACATTGTATGTCAAGACACGTGGAAAAAACATACAAAACATAGGATTGGGGACATCAAGATTTTGTTAAATTCATTTAAGAATTTTCAAATTTTCAGATAGGAGGTTCCATATAAGGTCAAAAACTACATACTCAGATCTTGACCAAACATTGCAGGGATACATTGGATGTCAAGACACGTGGAAAGAACGTACAAAACAAGAGATTGGAGACATCAAGATTTTGGACGAATTTTTTAAGAATTTTCAAATTTTCAGATAGGAGGCTCCATATAAGGTCAAAAACTACATACTCAGATCTTGACCAAATATTGCAGGGATACATTGGATGTCAAGACACGTGGAAAAAACGTACAAAACAAGAGATTGGAGACATCAAGATTTTGGACGAATTTTTTAAGAATTTTCAAATTTTCAGATAGGAGGTTCCAGATAAGGTCAAAAACTACGTACTCAGATCTTCACCAAACGTTGCAGGGATACTTTGCATGTCAAGACACGTGGAAAAAACGTACAAAACAAGAGATCGGAGACATCAAGATTTTCGACGAATTTTTTAAGAATTTTCAAATTTTCAGATGGGAGGTTCCAGATAAGGTCAAAAACGACATACTCAGATCTTCACCAAACTTTGCATGGATACATTGGATGTCAAGACACGTGGAAAAAACATACAAAACATAGGATTGGGGTCATCAAGATTTTGCACGGATTTTTTAAGAATTTTCAAATTTTCAGATGGGAGGTTCCAGATAAGGTCAAAAACTACATACTCAGATCTTCACCAAACTTTGCAGGGATCCATTGGAGGTCGAGACACGTGGAAAAAACGTACAAAACAAGAGATTGGAGACATCAAGATTTTGGACGAATTTTTTAAGAATTTTCAAATTTTCAGATAGGAGGTTCCATATAAGGTCAAAAACTACATACTCAGATCTTCACCAAACTTTGCAGGGATACATTGGATATCAAGACACGTGGAAAAAACGTACAAAACAAGAGATTGGAGACATCAAGATTTTGGACGAATTTTTTAAGAATTTTCAAATTTTCAGATGGGAGGTTCAATATAAGGTCAAAAACTACATACTCAGATCTTCACCAAACTTTGCAGGGATACATTGGATGTCAAGACACGTGGAAAAAACGTACAAAACAAGAGATTGGGGTCATCAAGATTTCGGACGGATTTTTTAGGAATTTTCAAATTTTCAGATGGGAGGTTCCAGATAAGGTCAAAAACTACATACTCAGATCTTCACCAAACATTGCAGGGATACATTGGATGTCAAGACACGTAGAAAAAACGTACAAAACAAGAGATTGGAGACATCAAAATTTTGGACGAATTTTTTAAGAATTTTCAAATTTTCAGATGGGAGGTTCAATATAAGGTCAAAAACTACATACTCAGATCTTCACCAAACTTTGCAGGGATACATTGGATGTCAAGACACGTGGAAAAAACGTACAAAACAAGAGATTGGAGACATCAAGATTTTGGACGAATTTTTTAAGAATTTTCAAATTTTCAGATAGGAGGTTCCATATAAGGTCAAAAACTACATACTCAGATCTTCACCAAACTTTGCAGGGATACATTGGATATCAAGACACGTGGAAAAAACGTACAAAACAAGAGATTGGAGACATCAAGATTTTGGACAAATTTTTTAAGAATTTTCAAATTTTCAGATGGGAGGTTCCAGATAAGGTCAAAAACTACATACTCAGATCTTCACCAAACTTTGCAGGGATACATTGGATATCAAGACACGTGGAAAAAACGTACAAAACAAGAGATTGGGGTCATCAAGATTTTGGACGAATTTTTTAAGAATTTTCAAATTTTCAGATAGGAGGTTCCAGATAAGGTCAAAAACTACATACTCAGATCTTCACCAAACTTTGCAGGGATACATTGGATGTCAAGACACGTGGAAAAAACGTACAAAACAAGAGATTGGAGACATCAAGATTTTGGACGAATTTTTTAAGAATTTTCAAATTTTCAGATAGGAGGTTCCAGATGAGGTCAAAAACTACATACTCAGATCTTCACCAAACTTTGCAGGAATACTTTGCATGTCAAGACACGTGGAAAAAACGTACAAAACAAGAGATCGGAGACATCAAGATTTTCGACGAATTTTTTAAGAATTTTCAAATTTTCAGATGGGAGGTTCCAGATAAGGTCAAAAACGACATACTCAGATCTTCACCAAACTTTGCAGGGATCCATTGGAGGTCGAGACACGTGGAAAAAACGTACAAAACAAGCGATTGGAGACATCAAGATTTTGGACGAATTTTTTAAGAATTTTCAAATTTTCAGATAGGAGGTTCCATATAAGGTCAAAAACTACATACTCAGATCTTCACCAAACTTTGCAGGGATACATTGGATGTCAAGACACGTGGAAAAAACGTACAAAACAAGAGATTGGAGACATCAAGATTTTGGACGATTTTTTTAAAAATTTTCAAATTTTCAGAAATGCGGTTCCAGATAAGGTCAAAAACTACATACTCAGATCTTCACCAAACTTTGCAGGGATACATTGGATGTCAAGACACGTGGAAAAAACGTACAAAACAAGAGATTCGGGTCAACAAGATTTTGGACGGATTTTTTAGGAATTTTCAAATTTTCAGATGGGAGGTTCCAGATAAGGTCAAAAACTACATACTCAGATCTTCACCAAACTCTGCAGGGATACATTGTATGTCAAGACACGTGGAAAAAACATACAAAACATAGGATTGGGGACATCAAGATTTTGTTAAATTCTTTTAAGAATTTTCAAATTTTCAGATAGGAGGTTCCATATAAGGTCAAAAACTACATACTCAGATCTTGACCAAACATTGCAGGGATACATTGGATGTCAAGACACGTGGAAAGAACGTACAAAACAAGAGATTGGAGACATCAAGATTTTGGACGAATTTTTTAAGAATTTTCAAATTTTCAGATAGGAGGCTCCATATAAGGTCAAAAACTACATACTCAGATCTTGACCAAATATTGCAGGGATACATTGGATGTCAAGACACGTGGAAAAAACGTACAAAACAAGAGATTGGAGACATCAAGATTTTGGACGAATTTTTTTAGAATTTTCAAATTTTCAGATAGGAGGTTCCAGATAAGGTCAAAAACTACGTACTCAGATCTTCACCAAACGTTGCAGGGATACTTTGCATGTCAAGACACGTGGAAAAAACGTACAAAACAAGAGATCGGAGACATCAAGATTTTCGACGAATTTTTTAAGAATTTTCAAATTTTCAGATGGGAGGTTCCAGATAAGGTCAAAAACGACATACTCAGATCTTCACCAAACTTTGCATGGATACATTGGATGTCAAGACACGTGGAAAAAACATACAAAACATAGGATTGGGGTCATCAAGATTTTGCACGGATTTTTTAAGAATTTTCAAATTTTCAGATGGGAGGTTCCAGATAAGGTCAAAAACTACATACTCAGATCTTCACCAAACTTTGCAGGGATCCATTGGAGGTCGAGACACGTGGAAAAAACGTACAAAACAAGAGATTGGAGACATCAAGATTTTGGACGAATTTTTTAAGAATTTTCAAATTTTCAGATAGGAGGTTCCATATAAGGTCAAAAACTACATACTCAGATCTTCACCAAACTTTGCAGGGATACATTGGATATCAAGACACGTGGAAAAAACGTACAAAACAAGAGATTGGAGACATCAAGATTTTGGACGAATTTTTTAAGAATTTTCAAATTTTCAGATGGGAGGTTCAATATAAGGTCAAAAACTACATACTCAGATCTTCACCAAACTTTGCAGGGATACATTGGATGTCAAGACACGTGGAAAAAACGTACAAAACAAGAGATTGGGGTCATCAAGATTTCGGACGGATTTTTTAGGAATTTTCAAATTTTCAGATGGGAGGTTCCAGATAAGGTCAAAAACTACATACTCAGATCTTCACCAAACATTGCAGGGATACATTGGATGTCAAGACACGTAGAAAAAACGTACAAAACAAGAGATTGGAGACATCAAAATTTTGGACGAATTTTTTAAGAATTTTCAAATTTTCAGATGGGAGGTTCAATATAAGGTCAAAAACTACATACTCAGATCTTCACCAAACTTTGCAGGGATACATTGGATGTCAAGACACGTGGAAAAAACGTACAAAACAAGAGATTGGAGACATCAAGATTTTGGACGAATTTTTTAAGAATTTTCAAATTTTCAGATAGGAGGTTCCATATAAGGTCAAAAACTACATACTCAGATCTTCACCAAACTTTGCAGGGATACATTGGATATCAAGACACGTGGAAAAAACGTACAAAACAAGAGATTGGAGACATCAAGATTTTGGACAAATTTTTTAAGAATTTTCAAATTTTCAGATGGGAGGTTCCAGATAAGGTCAAAAACTACATACTCAGATCTTCACCAAACTTTGCAGGGATACATTGGATGTCAAGACACGTGGAAAAAACGTACAAAACAAGAGATTGGGGTCATCAAGATTTTGGACGGATTTTTTAGGAATTTTCAAATTTTCAGATGGGAGGTTCCAGATAAGGTCAAAAACTACATACTCAGATCTTCACCAAACATTGCAGGGATACATTGGATGTCAAGACACGTGGAAAAAACGTACAAAACAAGAGATTGGAGACATCAAAATTTTGGACGAATTTTTTAAGAATTTTCAAATTTTCAGATAGGAGGTTCCAGATGAGGTCAAAAACTACATACTCAGATCTTCACCAAACTTTGCAGGAATACTTTGCATGTCAAGACACGTGGAAAAAACGTACAAAACAAGAGATCGGAGACATCAAGATTTTCGACGAATTTTTTAAGAATTTTCAAATTTTCAGATGGGAGGTTCCAGATAAGGTCAAAAACGACATACTCAGATCTTCACCAAACTTTGCATGGATACATTGGATGTCAAGACACGTGGAAAAAACATACAAAACATAGGATTGGTGACATCAAGATTTTGGACGAATTTTTTAAGAATTTTCAAATTTTCAGATAGGAGGTTCCATATAAGGTCAAAAACTACATACTCAGATCTTCACCAAACTTTGCAGGGATACATTGGAGGTCGAGACACGTGGAAAAAAAGTACAAAACAAGAGATTGGGGTCATCAAGATTTTGGACGGATTTTTTAGGAATTTTCAAATTTTCAGATGGGAGGTTCCAGATAAGGTCAAAAACTACATACTCAGATCTTCACCAAACATTGCAGGGATACATTGGATGTCAAGACACGTGGAAAAAACGTACAAAACAAGAGATTGGAGACATCAAGATTTTGGACGAATTTTTTAAGAATTTTCAAATTTTCAGATAGGAGGTTCCAGATGAGGTCAAAAACTACATACTCAGATCTTCACCAAACTTTGCAGGAATACTTTGCATGTCAAGACACGTGGAAAAAACGTACAAAACAAGAGATCGGAGACATCAAGATTTTCGACGAATTTTTTAAGAATTTTCAAATTTTCAGATGGGAGGTTCCAGATAAGGTCAAAAACGACATACTCAGATCTTCACCAAACTTTGCAGGGATCCATTGGAGGTCGAGACACGTGGAAAAAACGTACAAAACAAGAGATTGGAGACATCAAGATTTTGGACGAATTTTTTAAGACTTTTCAAATTTTCAGATAGGAGGTTCCATATAAGGTCAAAAACTACATACTCAGATCTTCACCAAACTTTGCAGGGATACATTGGATGTCAAGACACGTGGAAAAAACGTACAAAACAAGAGATTGGAGACATCAAGATTTTCGACGAATTTTTTAAGAATTTTCAAATTTTCAGAAAGGATGTTCCAGATAAGGTCAAAAACGACATACTCAGATCTTCACTAACTTTGCAGGGATACATTGGAGGTCGAGACACGTGGAAAAAACGTACAAAACAAGAGATTGGAGACATCAAGATTTTGGACGAATTTTTGAAGAATTTTCAAATTTTCAGATAGGAGGTTCCAGATAAGGTCTAAAACTACATACTCAGATCTCCACCAAACATTGCAGGAATACATTGGATGTCAAGACACGTGGAAAAAACGTACAAACAAGAGATTGGAGACATCAAGATTTTCGACGAATTTTTGAAGAATTTTCAAATTTTCAGATAGGAGGTTCCAGATAAGGTCCAAAACTACATACTCAGATCTTCACCAAACGTTGCAGGGATACTTTGCATGTCAAGACACGTGGAAAAAACGTACAAAACAAGAGATTGGAGACATCAAGATTTTCGACGAATTTTTTAAGAATTTTCAAATTTTCGGATGGGAGGTTCCAGATAAGGTCAAAAACGACATACTCAGATCTTCACCAAACTTTGCATGGATACATTGGATGTCAAGACACGTGGAAAAAACGTACAAAACAAGAGATTGGAGACATCAAGATTTTGGACGAATTTTTTAAGAATTCTCAAATTTTCAGAAAGGAGGTTCCATATAAGGTCAAAAACTACATACTCAGATCTTCACCAAACTTTGCAGGGATACATTGGATGTCAAGACACGTGGAAAAAACGTACAAAACAAGAGATTGGGGTCTTCAAGATTTTGGACGAATTTTTTAAGAATTTTCAAATTTTCAGATAGGAGGTTCCATATAAGGTCAAAAACTACATACTCAGATCTTCACCAAACGTTGCAGGGATACTTTGCATGTCAAGACACGTGGAAAAAACGTACAAAACAAGAGATTGGAGACATCAAGATTTTCGACGAATTTTTTAAGAATTTTCAAATTTTCAGATAGGAGGTTCCATATAAGGTCAAAAACTACATACTCAAATCTTCACCAAACATTGCAGGAATACATTGGATGTCAAGACACGTGGAAAAAACGTACAAAACAAGAGATTGGAGACATCAAGATTTTCGACGAATTTTTGAAGAATTTTCAAATTTTTAGATAGGAGGTTCCAGATAAGGTCAAAAACTACATACTCAGATCTTCACCAAACGTTGCAGGGATACTTTGCATGTCAAGACACGTGGAAAAAACGTACAAAACAAGAGATTGGAGACATCAAGATTTTCGACGAATTTTTTAAGAATTTTCAAATTTTCAGATAGGAGGTTCCAGATGAGGTCAAAAACTACATACTCAGATCTTCACCAAACATTGCAGGAATACATTGGATGTCAAGACACGTGGAAAAAACGTACAAAACAAGAGATTGGGGTCATCAAGATTTTGCACGGATTTTTTAGGAATTTTCAAATTTTCAGATGGGAGGTTCCAGATAAGGTCAAAAACTACATACTCAGATCTTCACCAAACTTTGCAGGGATACATTGGATGTCAAGACACGTGGAAAAAACGTACAAAACAAGAGATTGGAGAAATCAAGATTTTGGACGAATTTTTTAAGAATTTTCAAATTTTCAGATAGGAGGTTCCATATAAGGTCAAAAACTACATACTCAGATCTTCACCAAACTTTGCATGGATACATTATGTGTCAAGACACGTGGAAAAAACGTACAAAACAAAAGATTGGAGACATCAAGATTTTGGTCGAATTTTTTAAGAATTTTCAAATTTTCAGATGGGAGGTTCCAGATAAGGTCAAAAACTACATACTCAGATCTTCACCAAACTTTGCAGGGATACATTGGATGTCAAGACACGTGGAAAAAACGTACAAAACAAGAGATTGGAGACATCAAGATTATGGACGAATTTTTTGAGAATTTTCAAATTTTCAGAAAGGAGGTTCCATATAAGGTCAAAAACTACATACTCAGATCTTCACCAAACTTTGCAGGGATACATTGGATGTCAAGACACGTGGAAAAAACGTACAAAACAAGAGATTGGAGACATCAAGATTTTCGACGAATTTTTTAAGAATTTTCAAATTTTCAGAAAGGATGTTCCAGATAAGGTCAAAAACGACATACTCAGATCTTCACCAAACTTTGCAGGGATACATTGGAGGTCGAGACACGTGGAAAAAACGTACAAAACAAGAGATTGGAGACATCAAGATTTTGGACGAATTTTTGAAGAATTTTCAAATTTTCTGATAGGAGGTCCCAGATAAGGTCAAAAACTACATACTCAGATCTCCACCAAACATTGCAGGGATACATTGGATGTCAAGACACGTGGAAAAAACGTACAAAACAAGAGATTGGAGACATCAAGATTTTCGACGAATTTTTGAAGAATTTTCAAATTTTCAGATGGGAGGTTCCAGATAAGGTCAAAAACTACATACTCAGATCTTCACCAAACTTTGCAGGGATACATTGGATGTCAAGACACGTGGAAAAAACGTACAAAAAAGAGATTGGAGACATCAAGATTTTGGACGAATTTTTTAACAATTTTCAAATTTTCAGAAAGGATGTTCCAGATAAGGTCAAAAACGACATACTCAGATCTTCACCAAACTTTGCATGGATACATTGGATGTCAAGACACGTGGAAAAAACGTACAAAACAAGATATTGGGGTTATCAAGATTTTGCACGGATTTTTTAGGAATTTTCAAATTTTCAGATGGGAGGTTCCAGATAAGGTCAAAAACTACATACTCAGATCTTCACCAAACTTTGCAGGGATACATTGGATGTCAAGACACGTGGAAAGAAAGTACAAAACAAGAGATTGGAGACATCAAGATTTTGGACGAATTTTTTAAGAATTTTCAAATTTTCAGATAGGAGGTTCCATATAAGGTCAAAAACTACATACTCAGATCTTCACCAAACTTTGCATGGATACATTATGTGTCAAGACACGTGGAAAAAACGTACAAAACAAAAGATTGGAGACATCAAGATTTTGGTCGAATTTTTTAAGAATTTTCAAATTTTCAGATGGGAGGTTCCAGATAAGGTCAAAAACTACATACTCAGATCTTCACCAAACTTTGCAGGGATACATTGGATGTGAAGACACGTGGAAAAAACGTACAAAAAAGAGATTGGAGACATCAAGATTTTGGACGAATTTTTTAACAATTTTCAAATTTTCAGAAAGGATGTTCCAGATAAGGTCAAAAACGACATACTCAGATCTTCACCAAACTTTGCAGGGATACATTGGATATCAAGACACGTGGAAAAAACGTACAAAACAAGAGATTGGAGACATCAAGATTTTCGACGAATTTTTTAAGAATTTTCAAATTTTCAGATAGGAGGTTCCAGATAAGGTCAAAAACTACATACTCAGATCTTCACCAAACGTTGCAGGGATACTTTGCATGTCAAGACACGTGGAAAAAACGTACAAAACAAAAGATTGGAGACATCAAGATTTTCGACGAATTTTTTAAGAATTTTCAAATTTTCAGATGGGAGGTTCCAGATAAGGTCAAAAACGACATACTCAGATCTTCACCAAACTTTGCATGGATACATTGGATGTCAAGACACGTGGAAAAAACGTACAAAACAAGAGATTGGAGACATCAAGATTTTGGACGAATTTTTTAAGAATTCTCAAATTTTCAGAAAGGAGGTTCCATATAAGGTCAAACACTACATACTCAGATTTTCACCAAACTTTGCAGGGATACTTTGGATGTCAAGACACGTGGAAAAAACGTACAAAACAAGAGATTGGGGTCATCAAGATTTTGGACGAATTTTTTAAGAATTTTCAAATTTTCAGATGGGAGGTTCAATATAAGGTCAAAAACTACATACTCAGATCTTCACCAAACTTTGCAGGGATACATTGGATGTCAAGACACGTGGAAAAAACATACAAAACATAGGATTCGGAACATCAAGATTTTGGTCGAATTTTTTAAGAATTTTCAAATTTTCAGATAGGAGGTTCCATATAAGGTCAAAAACTACATACTCAGATCTTCACCAAACATTGCAGGAATACATAGGATGTCAAGACACGTGGAAAAAACGTACAAAACAAGAGATTGGGGTCATCAAGATTTTGCACGGATTTTTTAGGAATTTTCAAATTTTCAGATGGGAGGTTCCAGATAAGGTCAAAAACTACATACTCAGATCTTCACCAAACTTTGCAGGGATACATTGGATGTCAAGACACGTGGAAAAAACGTACAAAACAAGAGATTGGAGACATCAAGATTTTGGACGAATTTTTTAAGAATTTTCAAATTTTCAGATAGGAGGTTCCATATAAGGTCAAAAACTACATACTCAGATCTTCACCAAACTTTGCATGGATACATTATGTGTCAAGACACGTGGAAAAAACGTACAAAACAAAAGATTGGAGACATCAAGATTTTGGTCGAATTTTTTAAGAATTTTCAAATTTTCAGATGGGAGGTTCCAGATAAGGTCAAAAACTACATACTCAGATCTTCACCAAACTTTGCAGGGATCCATTGGATGTCAAGACACGTGGAAAAAACGTACAAAAAAGAGATTGGAGACATCAAGATTTTGGACGAATTTTTTAACAATTTTCAAATTTTCAGAAAGGATGTTCCAGATAAGGTCAAAAACGACATACTCAGATCTTCACCAAACTTTGCAGGGATACATTGGATATCAAGACACGTGGAAAAAACGTACAAAACAAGAGATTGGAGACATCAAGATTTTGGACGAATTTTTTAAGAATTTTCAAATTTTCAGATAGGAGGTTCCAGATAAGGTCAAAAACTACATACTCAGATCTTCACCAAACTTTGCAGGGATACATTGGATGTCAAGACACGTGGAAAAAACGTACAAAACAAGAGATTGGAGACATCAAGATTTTGGACGAATTTTTTAAGAATTTTCAAATTTTCAGATAGGAGGTTCCAGATGAGGTCAAAAACTACATACTCAGATCTTCACCAAACTTTGCAGGAATACTTTGCATGTCAAGACACGTGGAAAAAACGTACAAAACAAGAGATCGGAGACATCAAGATTTTTCGACGAATTTTTTAAGAATTTTCAAATTTTCAGATGGGAGGTTCCAGATAAGGTCAAAAACGACATACTCAGATCTTCACCAAACTTTGCAGGGATCCATTGGAGGTCGAGACACGTGGAAAAAACGTACAAAACAAGAGATTGGAGACATCAAGATTTTGGACGAATTTTTTAAGAATTTTCAAATTTTCAGATAGGAGGTTCCATATAAGGTCAAAAACTACATACTCAGATCTTCACCAAACTTTGCAGGGATACATTGGATGTCAAGACACGTGGAAAAAACGTACAAAACAAGAGATTGGACACATCAAGATTTTGGACGATTTTTTTAAAAATTTTCAAATTTTCAGAAATGCGGTTCCAGATAAGGTCAAAAACTACATACTCAGATCTTCACCAAACTTTGCAGGGATACATTGGATGTCAAGACACGTGGAAAAAACGTACAAAACAAGAGATTCGGGTCAACAAGATTTTGGACGGATTTTTTAGGAATTTTCAAATTTTCAGATGGGAGGTTCCAGATAAGGTCAAAAACTACATACTCAGATCTTCACCAAACTCTGCAGGGATACATTGTATGTCAAGACACGTGGAAAAAACATACAAAACATAGGATTGGGGACATCAATATTTTGTTAAATTCTTTTAAGAATTTTCAAATTTTCAGATAGGAGGTTCCATATAAGGTCAAAAACTACATACTCAGATCTTCACCAAACATTGCAGGGATACATTGGATGTCAAGACACGTGGAAAGAACGTACAAAACAAGAGATTGGAGACATCAAGATTTTGGACGAATTTTTTAAGAATTTTCAAATTTTCAGATAGGAGGCTCCATATAAGGTCAAAAACTACATACTCAGATCTTCACCAAACATTGCAGGGATACATTGGATGTCAAGACACGTGGAAAAAACGTACAAAACAAGAGATTGGAGACATCAAGATTTTGGACGAATTTTTTAAGAATTTTCAAATTTTCAGATAGGAGGTTCCAGATAAGGTCAAAAACTACATACTCAGATCTTCACCAAACGTTGCAGGGATACTTTGCATGTCAAGACACGTGGAAAAAACGTACAAAACAAGAGATCGGAGACATCAAGATTTTCGACGAATTTTTTAAGAATTTTCAAATTTTCAGATGGGAGGTTCCAGATAAGGTCAAAAACGACATACTCAGATCTTCACCAAACTTTGCATGGATACATTGGATGTCAAGACACGTGGAAAAAACATACAAAACATAGGATTGGTGACATCAAGATTTTGGACGAATTTTTTAAGAATTTTCAAATTTTCAGATAGGAGGTTCCATATAAGGTCAAAAACTACATACTCAGATCTTCACCAAACTTTGCAGGGATACATTGGAGGTCGAGACACGTGGAAAAAAAGTACAAAACAAGAGATTGGGGTCATCAAGATTTTGGACGGATTTTTTAGGAATTTTCAAATTTTCAGATGGGAGGTTCCAGATAAGGTCAAAAACTACATACTCAGATCTTCACCAAACTTTGCAGGAATACTTTGCATGTTAAGACACGTGGAAAAAACGTACAAAACAAGAGATCGGAGACATCAAGATTTTCGACGAATTTTTTAAGAATTTTCAAATTTTCAGATGGGAGGTTCCAGATAAGGTCAAAAACGACATACTCAGATCTTCACCAAACTTTGCAGGGATCCATTGGAGGTCGAGACACGTGGAAAAAACGTACAAAACAAGAGATTGGAGACATCAAGATTTTGGACGAATTTTTTAAGAATTTTCAAATTTTCAGATGGGAGGTTCCAGATAAGGTCAAAAACGACATACTCAGATCTTCACCAAACTTTGCATGGATACATTGGATGTCAAGACACGTGGAAAAAACATACAAAACATAGGATTGGTGACATCAAGATTTTGGACGAATTTTTTAAGAATTTTCAAATTTTCAGATAGGAGGTTCCATATAAGGTCAAAAACTACATACTCAGATCTTCACCAAACTTTGCAGGGATACATTGGAGGTCGAGACACGTGGAAAAAAACGTACAAAACAAGAGATTGGAGACATCAAGATTTTGGACGAATTTTTTAAGAATTTTCAAATTTTCAGATGGGAGGTTCAATATAAGGTCAAAAACTACATACTCAGATCTTCACCAAACTTTGCAGGGATACATTGGATGTCAAGACACGTGGAAAAAACGTACAAAACAAGAGATTGGGGTCATCAAGATTTTGGACGGATTTTTTAGGAATTTTCAAATTTTCAGATGGGAGGTTCCAGATAAGGTCAAAAACTACATACTCAGATCTTCACCAAACATTGCAGGGATACATTGGATGTCAAGACACGTGGAAAAAACGCACAAAACAAGAGATTGGAGACATCAAAATTTTGGACGAATTTTTTAAGAATTTTCAAATTTTCAGATAGGAGGTTCCAGATGAGGTCAAAAACTACATACTCAGATCTTCACCAAACTTTGCAGGAATACTTTGCATGTCAAGACACGTGGAAAAAACGTACAAAACAAGAGATCGGAGACATCAAGATTTTCGACGAATTTTTTAAGAATTTTCAAATTTTCAGATGGGAGGTTCCAGATAAGGTCAAAAACGACATACTCAGATCTTCACCAAACTTTGCATGGATACATTGGATGTCAAGACACGTGGAAAAAACATACAAAACATAGGATTGGTGACATCAATATTTTGGACGAATTTTTTAAGAATTTTCAAATTTTCAGATAGGAGGTTCCATATAAGGTCAAAAACTACATACTCAGATCTTCACCAAACTTTGCAGGGATACATTGGAGGTCGAGACACGTGGAAAAAAAGTACAAAACAAGAGATTGGGGTCATCAAGATTTTGGACGGATTTTTTAGGAATTTTCAAATTTTCAGATGGGAGGTTCCAGATAAGGTCAAAAACTACATACTCAGATCTTCACCAAACATTGCAGGGATACATTGGATGTCAAGACACGTGGAAAAAACGTACAAAACAAGAGATTGGAGACATCAAGATTTTGGACGAATTTTTTAAGAATTTTCAAATTTTCAGATAGGAGGTTCCAGATGAGGTCAAAAACTACATACTCAGATCTTCACCAAACTTTGCAGGAATACTTTGCATGTCAAGACACGTGGAAAAAACGTACAAAACAAGAGATCGGAGACATCAAGATTTTCGACGAATTTTTTAAGAATTTTCAAATTTTCAGATGGGAGGTTCCAGATAAGGTCAAAAACGACATACTCAGATCTTCACCAAAATTTGCAGGGATCCATTGGAGGTCGAGACACGTGGAAAAAACGTACAAAACAAGAGATTGGAGACATCAAGATTTTGGACGAATTTTTTAAGAATTTTCAAATTTTCAGATAGGAGGTTCCATATATGGTCAAAAACTACATACTCAGATCTTCACCAAACTTTGCAGGGATACATTGGATGTCAAGACACGTGGAAAAAACGTACAAAACAAGAGATTGGAGACATCAAGATTTTCGACGAATTTTTTAAGAATTTTCAAATTTTCAGAAAGGATGTTCCAGATAAGGTCAAAAACGACATACTCAGATCTTCACCAAACTTTGCAGGGATCCATTGGAGGTCGAGACACGTGGAAAAAACGTACAAAACAAGAGATTGGAGACATCAAGATTTTCGACGAATTTTTTAAGAATTTTCAAATTTTCAGAAAGGATGTTCCAGATAAGGTCAAAAACGACATACTCAGATCTTCACCAAACTTTGCATGGATACATTGGATGTCAAGACACGTGGAAAAAACGTACAAAACAAGAGATTGGAGACATCAAGATTTTCGACGAATTTTTGAAGAATTTTCAAATTTTCAGATAGGAGGTTCCAGATAAGGTCAAAAACTACATACTCAGATCTTCACCAAACGTTGCAGGGATACTTTGCATGTCAAGACACGTGGAAAAAACGTACAAAACAAAAGATTGGAGACATCAAGATTTTCGACGAATTTTTTAAGAATTTTCAAATTTTCAGATGGGAGGTTCCAGATAAGGTCAAAAACGACATACTCAGATCTTCACCAAACTTTGCATGGATACATTGGATGTCAAGACACGTGGAAAAAACGTACAAAACAAGAGATTGGAGACATCAAGATTTTGGACGAATTTTTTAAGAATTTTCAAATTTTCAGATGGGAGGTTCAATATAAGGTCAAAAACTACATACTCAGATCTTCACCAAACTTTGCAGGGATACTTTGGATGTCAAGACACGTGGAAAAAACGTACAAAACAAGAGATTGGGGTCATCAAGATTTTGGACGATTTTTTTAAGAATTTTCAAATTTTCAGATGGGAGGTTCAATATAAGGTCAAAAACTACATACTCAGATCTTCACCAAACTTTGCATGGATACATTGGATGTCAAGACACGTGGAAAAAACATACAAAACATAGGATTCGGAACATCAAGATTTTGGTCGAATTTTTTAAGAATTTTCAAATTTTCAGATAGGAGGTTCCATATAAGGTCAAAAACTACATACTCAGATCTTCACCAAACATTGCAGGAATACATTGGATGTCAAGACACGTGGAAAAAACGTACAAAACAAGAGATTGGGGTCATCAAGATTTTGCACGGATTTTTTAGGAATTTTCAAATTTTCAGATGGGAGGTTCCAGATAAGGTCAAAAACTACATACTCAGATCTTCACCAAACTTTGCAGGGATACATTGGATGTCAAGACACGTGGAAAAAACGTACAAAACAAGAGATTGGAGACATCAAGATTTTGGACGAATTTTTTAAGAATTTTCAAATTTTCAGATAGGAGGTTCCATATAAGGTCAAAAACTACATACTCAGATCTTCACCAAACTTTGCATGGATACATTATGTGTCAAGACACGTGGAAAAAACGTACAAAACAAAAGATTGGAGACATCAAGATTTTGGTCGAATTTTTTAAGAATTTTCAAATTTTCAGATGGGAGGTTCCAGATAAGGTCAAAAACTACATACTCAGATCTTCACCAAACTTTGCAGGGATACATTGGATGTCAAGACACGTGGAAAAAACGTACAAAAAAGAGATTGGAGACATCAAGATTTTGGACGAATTTTTTAACAATTTTCAAATTTTCAGAAAGGATGTTCCAGATAAGGTCAAAAACGACATACTCAGATCTTCACCAAACTTTGCAGGGATACATTGGATATCAAGACACGTGGAAAAAACGTACAAAACAAGAGATTGGAGACATCAAGATTTTCGACGAATTTTTTAAGAATTTTCAAATTTTCAGATAGGAGGTTCCAGATAAGGTCAAAAACTACATACTCAGATCTTCACCAAACGTTGCAGGGATACTTTGCATGTCAAGACACGTGGAAAAAACGTACAAAACAAAAGATTGGAGACATCAAGATTTTCGACGAATTTTTTAAGAATTTTCAAATTTTCAGATGGGAGGTTCCAGATAAGGTCAAAAACGACATACTCAGATCTTCACCAAACTTTGCATGGATACATTGGATGTCAAGACACGTGGAAAAAACGTACAAAACAAGAGATTGGAGACATCAAGATTTTGGACGAATTTTTTAAGAATTCTCAAATTTTCAGAAAGGAGGTTCCATATAAGGTCAAAAACTACATACTCAGATCTTCACCAAACTTTGCAGGGATACTTTGGATGTCAAGACACGTGGAAAAAACATACAAAACATAGGATTCGGAACATCAAGATTTTGGTCGAATTTTTTAAGAATTTTCAAATTTTCAGATAGGAGGTTCCATATAAGGTCAAAAACTACATACTCAGATCTTCACCAAACATTGCAGGAATACATTGGATGTCAAGACACGTGGAAAAAACGTACAAAACAAGAGATTGGGGTCATCAAGATTTTGCACGGATTTTTTAAGAATTTTCAAATTTTCAGATGGGAGGTTCCAGATAAGGTCAAAAACTACATACTCAGATCTTCACCAAACTTTGCAGGGATACATTGGATGTCAAGACACGTGGAAAAAACGTACAAAACAAGAGATTGGAGACATCAAGATTTTGGACGAATTTTTTAAGAATTTTCAAATTTTCAGATAGGAGGTTCCATATAAGGTCAAAAACTACATACTCAGATCTTCACCAAACTTTGCATGGATACATTATGTGTCAAGACACGTGGAAAAAACGTACAAAACAAAAGATTGGAGACATCAAGATTTTGGTCGAATTTTTTAAGAATTTTCAAATTTTCAGATGGGAGGTTCCAGATAAGGTCAAAAACTACATACTCAGATCTTCACCAAACTTTGCAGGGATACATTAGATGTCAAGACACGTGGAAAAAACGTACAAAACAAGAGATTGGAGACATCAAGATTATGGACGAATTTTTTGAGAATTTTCAAATTTTCAGAAAGGAGGTTCCATATAAGGTCAAAAACTACATACTCAGATCTTCACCAAACTTTGCAGGGATACATTGGATGTCAAGACACGTGGAAAAAACGTACAAAAAAGAGATTGGAGACATCAAGATTTTGGACGAATTTTTTAACAATTTTCAAATTTTCAGAAAGGATGTTCCAGATAAGGTCAAAAACGACATACTCAGATCTTCACCAAACTTTGCATGGATACATTGGATGTCAAGACACGTGGAAAAAACGTACAAAACAAGAGATTGGGGTCATCAAGATTTTGCACGGATTTTTTAGGAATTTTCAAATTTTCAGATGGGAGGTTCCAGATAAGGTCAAAAACTACATACTCAGATCTTCACCAAACTTTGCAGGGATACATTGGATGTCAAGACACGTGGAAAAAACGTACAAAACAAGAGATTGGAGACATCAAGATTTTGGACGAATTTTTTAAGAATTTTCAAATTTTCAGATAGGAGGTTCCATATAAGGTCAAAAACTACATACTCAGATCTTCACCAAACTTTGCATGGATACATTATGTGTCAAGACACGTGGAAAAAACGTACAAAACAAAAGATTGGAGACATCAAGATTTTGGTCGAATTTTTTAAGAATTTTCAAATTTTCAGATGGGAGGTTCCAGATAAGGTCAAAAACTACATACTCAGATCTTCACCAAACTTTGCAGGGATACATTGGATGTCAAGACACGTGGAAAAAACGAACAAAAAAGAGATTGGAGACATCAAGATTTTGGACGAATTTTTTAACAATTTTCAAATTTTCAGAAAGGATGTTCCAGATAAGGTCAAAAACGACATACTCAGATCTTCACCAAACTTTGCAGGGATACATTGGATATCAAGACACGTGGAAAAAACGTACAAAACAAGAGATTGGAGACATCAAGATTTTCGACGAATTTTTTAAGAATTTTCAAATTTTCAGATAGGAGGTTCCAGATAAGGTCAAAAACTACATACTCAGATCTTCACCAAACGTTGCAGGGATACTTTGCATGTCAAGACACGTGGAAAAAACGTACAAAACAAAAGATTGGAGACATCAAGATTTTCGACGAATTTTTTAAGAATTTTCAAATTTTCAGATGGGAGGTTCCAGATAAGGTCAAAAACGACATACTCAGATCTTCACCAAAGTTTGCATGGATACATTGGATGTCAAGACACGTGGAAAAAACGTACAAAACAAGAGATTGGAGACATCAAGATTTTGGACGAATTTTTTAAGAATTCTCAAATTTTCAGAAAGGAGGTTCCATATAAGGTCAAAAACTACATACTCAGATCTTCACCAAACTTTGCAGGGATACTTTGGATGTCAAGACACGTGGAAAAAACGTACAAAACAAGAGATTGGGGTCATCATGATTTTGGACGAATTTTTTAAGAATTTTCAAATTTTCAGATGGGAGGTTCAATATAAGGTCAAAAACTACATACTCAGATCTTCACCAAACTTTGCAGGGATACATTGGATGTCAAGACACGTGGAAAAAACATACAAAACATAGGATTCGGAACATCAAGATTTTGGTCGAATTTTTTAAGAATTTTCAAATTTTCAGATAGGAGGTTCCATATAAGGTCAAAAACTACATACTCAGATCTTCACCAAACATTGCAGGAATACATTGGATGTCAAGACACGTGAAAAAAACGTACAAAACAAGAGATTGGGGTCATCAAGATTTTGCACGGATTTTTTAGGAATTTTCAAATTTTCAGATGGGAGGTTCCAGATAAGGTCAAAAACTACATACTCAGATCTTCACCAAACTTTGCAGGGATACATTGGATGTCAAGACACGTGGAAAAAACGTACAAAACAAGAGATTGGAGACATCAAGATTTTGGACGAATTTTTTAAGAATTTTCAAATTTTCAGATAGGAGGTTCCATATAAGGTCAAAATCTACATACTCAGATCTTCACCAAACTTTGCATGGATACATTATGTGTCAAGACACGTGGAAAAAACGTACAAAACAAAAGATTGGAGACATCAAGATTTTGGTCGAATTTTTTAAGAATTTTCAAATTTTCAGATGGGAGGTTCCAGATAAGGTCAAAAACTACATACTCAGATCTTCACCAAACTTTGCAGGGATCCATTGGATGTCAAGACACGTGGAAAAAACGTACAAAAAAGAGATTGGAGACATCAAGATTTTGGACGAATTTTTTAACAATTTTCAAATTTTCAGAAAGGATGTTCCAGATAAGGTCAAAAACGACATACTCAGATCTTCACCAAACTTTGCAGGGATACATTGGATATCAAGACACGTGGAAAAAACGTACAAAACAAGAGATTGGAGACATCAAGATTTTGGACGAATTTTTTAAGAATTTTCAAATTTTCAGATAGGAGGTTCCAGATAAGGTCAAAAACTACATACTCAGATCTTCACCAAACTTTGCAGGGATACATTGGATGTCAAGACACGTGGAAAAAACGTACAAAACAAGAGATTGGAGACATCAAGATTTTGGACGAATTTTTTAAGAATTTTCAAATTTTCAGATAGGAGGTTCCAGATGAGGTCAAAAACTACATACTCAGATCTTCACCAAACTTTGCAGGAATACTTTGCATGTCAAGACACGTGGAAAAAACGTACAAAACAAGAGATCGGAGACATCAAGATTTTCGACGAATTTTTTAAGAATTTTCAAATTTTCAGATGGGAGGTTCCAGATAAGGTCAAAAACGACATACTCAGATCTTCACCAAACTTTGCAGGGATCCATTGGAGGTCGAGACACGTGGAAAAAACGTACAAAACAAGCGATTGGAGACATCAAGATTTTGGACGAATTTTTTAAGAATTTTCAAATTTTCAGATAGGAGGTTCCATATAAGGTCAAAAACTACATACTCAGATCTTCACCAAACTTTGCAGGGATACATTGGATGTCAAGACACGTGGAAAAAACGTACAAAACAAGAGATTGGAGACATCAAGATTTTGGACGATTTTTTTAAAAATTTTCAAATTTTCAGAAATGCGGTTCCAGATAAGGTCAAAAACTACATACTCAGATCTTCACCAAACTTTGCAGGGATACATTGGATGTCAAGACACGTGGAAAAAACGTACAAAACAAGAGATTCGGGTCAACAAGATTTTGGACGGATTTTTTAGGAATTTTCAAATTTTCAGATGGGAGGTTCCAGATAAGGTCAAAAACTACATACTCAGATCTTCACCAAACTCTGCAGGGATACATTGTATGTCAAGACACGTGGAAAAAACATACAAAACATAGGATTGGGGACATCAAGATTTTGTTAAATTCTTTTAAGAATTTTCAAATTTTCAGATAGGAGGTTCCATATAAGGTCAAAAACTACATACTCAGATCTTGACCAAACATTGCAGGGATACATTGGATGTCAAGACACGTGGAAAGAACGTACAAAACAAGAGATTGGAGACATCAAGATTTTGGACGAATTTTTTAAGAATTTTCAAATTTTCAGATAGGAGGCTCCATATAAGGTCAAAAACTACATACTCAGATCTTGACCAAATATTGCAGGGATACATTGGATGTCAAGACACGTGGAAAAAACGTACAAAACAAGAGATTGGAGACATCAAGATTTTGGACGAATTTTTTAAGAATTTTCAAATTTTCAGATAGGAGGTTCCAGATAAGGTCAAAAACTACGTACTCAGATCTTCACCAAACGTTGCAGGGATACTTTGCATGTCAAGACACGTGGAAAAAACGTACAAAACAAGAGATCGGAGACATCAAGATTTTCGACGAATTTTTTAAGAATTTTCAAATTTTCAGATAGGAGGTTCCAGATAAGGTCAAAAACGACATACTCAGATCTTCACCAAACTTTGCATGGATACATTGGATGTCAAGACACGTGGAAAAAACATACAAAACATAGGATTGGGGTCATCAAGATTTTGCACAGATTTTTTAAGAATTTTCAAATTTTCAGATGGGAGGTTCCAGATAAGGTCAAAAACTACATACTCAGATCTTCACCAAACTTTGCAGGGATCCATTGGAGGTCGAGACACGTGGAAAAAACGTACAAAACAAGAGATTGGAGACATCAAGATTTTGGACGAATTTTTTAAGAATTTTCAAATTTTCAGATAGGAGGTTCCATATAAGGTCAAAAACTACTTACTCAGATCTTCACCAAACTTTGCAGGGATACATTGGATATCAAGACACGTGGAAAAAACGTACAAAACAAGAGATTGGAGACATCAAGATTTTGGACGAATTTTTTAAGAATTTTCAAATTTTCAGATGGGAGGTTCAATATAAGGTCAAAAACTACATACTCAGATCTTCACCAAACTTTGCAGGGATACATTGGATGTCAAGACACGTGGAAAAAACGTACAAAACAAGAGATTGGGGTCATCAAGATTTCGGACGGATTTTTTAGGAATTTTCAAATTTTCAGATGGGAGGTTCCAGATAAGGTCAAAAACTACATACTCAGATCTTCACCAAACATTGCAGGGATACATTGGATGTCAAGACACGTAGAAAAAACGTACAAAACAAGAGACTGGAGACATCAAAATTTTGGACGAATTTTTTAAGAATTTTCAAATTTTCAGATGGGAGGTTCAATATAAGGTCAAAAACTACATACTCAGATCTTCACCAAACATTGCAGGGATCCATTGGATGTCAAGACACGTGGAAAAAACGTACAAAACAAGAGATTGGAGACATCAAGATTTTGGACGAATTTTTTAAGAATTTTCAAATTTTCAGATAGGAGGTTCCATATAAGGTCAAAAACTACATACTCAGATCTTCACCAAACTTTGCAGGGATACATTGGATATCAAGACACGTGGAAAAAACGTACAAAACAAGAGATTGGAGACATCAAGATTTTGGACAAATTTTTTAAGAATTTTCAAATTTTCAGATGGGAGGTTCAATATAAGGTCAAAAACTACATACTCAGATCTTCACCAAACTTTGCAGGGATACATTGGATGTCAAGACACGTGGAAAAAACGTACAAAACAAGAGATTGGGGTCATCAAGATTTTGGACGGATTTTTTAGGAATTTTCAAATTTTCAGATGGGAGGTTCCAGATAAGGTCAAAAACTACATACTCAGATCTTCACCAAACATTGCAGGGATACATTGGATGTCAAGACACGTGGAAAAAACGCACAAAACAAGAGATTGGAGACATCAAAATTTTGGACGAATTTTTTAAGAATTTTCAAATTTTCAGATAGGAGGTTCCAGATGAGGTCAAAAACTACATACTCAGATCTTCACCAAACTTTGCAGGAATACTTTGCATGTCAAGACACGTGGAAAAAACGTACAAAACAAGAGATCGGAGACATCAAGATTTTCGACGAATTTTTTAAGAATTTTCAAATTTTCAGATGGGAGGTTCCAGATAAGGTCAAAAACGACATACTCAGATCTTCACCAAACTTTGCATGGATACATTGGATGTCAAGACACGTGGAAAAAACATACAAAACATAGGATTGGTGACATCAATATTTTGGACGAATTTTTTAAGAATTTTCAAATTTTCAGATAGGAGGTTCCATATAAGGTCAAAAACTACATACTCAGATCTTCACCAAACTTTGCAGGGATACATTGGAGGTCGAGACACGTGGAAAAAAAGTACAAAACAAGAGATTGGGGTCATCAAGATTTTGGACGGATTTTTTAGGAATTTTCAAATTTTCAGATGGGAGGTTCCAGATAAGGTCAAAAACTACATACTCAGATCTTCACCAAACATTGCAGGGATACATTGGATGTCAAGACACGTGGAAAAAACGTACAAAACAAGAGATTGGAGACATCAAGATTTTGGACGAATTTTTTAAGAATTTTCAAATTTTCAGATAGGAGGTTCCAGATGAGGTCAAAAACTACATACTCAGATCTTCACCAAACTTTGCAGGAATACTTTGCATGTCAAGACACGTGGAAAAAACGTACAAAACAAGAGATCGGAGACATCAAGATTTTCGACGAATTTTTTAAGAATTTTCAAATTTTCAGATGGGAGGTTCCAGATAAGGTCAAAAACGACATACTCAGATCTTCACCAAACTTTGCAGGGATCCATTGGAGGTCGAGACACGTGGAAAAAACGTACAAAACAAGAGATTGGAGACATCAAGATTTTGGACGAATTTTTTAAGACTTTTCAAATTTTCAGATAGGAGGTTCCATATAAGGTCAAAAACTACATACTCAGATCTTCACCAAACTTTGCAGGGATACATTGGATGTCAAGACACGTGGAAAAAACGTACAAAACAAGAGATTGGAGACATCAAGATTTTCGACGAATTTTTTAAGAATTTTCAAATTTTCAGAAAGGATGTTCCAGATAAGGTCAAAAACGACATACTCAGATCTTCACTAACTTTGCAGGGATACATTGGAGGTCGAGACACGTGGAAAAAACGTACAAAACAAGAGATTGGAGACATCAAGATTTTGGACGAATTTTTGAAGAATTTTCAAATTTTCAGATAGGAGGTTCCAGATAAGGTCTAAAACTACATACTCAGATCTCCACCAAACATTGCAGGAATACATTGGATGTCAAGACACGTGGAAAAAACGTACAAACAAGAGATTGGAGACATCAAGATTTTCGACGAATTTTTGAAGAATTTTCAAATTTTCAGATAGGAGGTTCCAGATAAGGTCCAAAACTACATACTCAGATCTTCACCAAACGTTGCAGGGATACTTTGCATGTCAAGACACGTGGAAAAAACGTACAAAACAAGAGATTGGAGACATCAAGATTTTCGACGAATTTTTTAAGAATTTTCAAATTTTCGGATGGGAGGTTCCAGATAAGGTCAAAAACGACATACTCAGATCTTCACCAAACTTTGCATGGATACATTGGATGTCAAGACACGTGGAAAAAACGTACAAAACAAGAGATTGGAGACATCAAGATTTTGGACGAATTTTTTAAGAATTCTCAAATTTTCAGAAAGGAGGTTCCATATAAGGTCAAAAACTACATACTCAGATCTTCACCAAACTTTGCAGGGATACATTGGATGTCAAGACACGTGGAAAAAACGTACAAAACAAGAGATTGGGGTCTTCAAGATTTTGGACGAATTTTTTAAGAATTTTCAAATTTTCAGATAGGAGGTTCCATATAAGGTCAAAAACTACATACTCAGATCTTCACCAAACGTTGCAGGGATACTTTGCATGTCAAGACACGTGGAAAAAACGTACAAAACAAGAGATTGGAGACATCAAGATTTTCGACGAATTTTTTAAGAATTTTCAAATTTTCAGATAGGAGGTTCCATATAAGGTCAAAAACTACATACTCAAATCTTCACCAAACATTGCAGGAATACATTGGATGTCAAGACACGTGGAAAAAACGTACAAAACAAGAGATTGGAGACATCAAGATTTTCGACGAATTTTTGAAGAATTTTCAAATTTTCAGATAGGAGGTTCCAGATAAGGTCAAAAACTACATACTCAGATCTTCACCAAACGTTGCAGGGATACTTTGCATGTCAAGACACGTGGAAAAAACGTACAAAACAAGAGATTGGAGACATCAAGATTTTCGACGAATTTTTTAAGAATTTTCAAATTTTCAGATAGGAGGTTCCAGATGAGGTCAAAAACTACATACTCAGATCTTCACCAAACATTGCAGGAATACATTGGATGTCAAGACACGTGGAAAAAACGTACAAAACAAGAGATTGGGGTCATCAAGATTTTGCACGGATTTTTTAGGAATTTTCAAATTTTCAGATGGGAGGTTCCAGATAAGGTCAAAAACTACATACTCAGATCTTCACCAAACTTTGCAGGGATACATTGGATGTCAAGACACGTGGAAAAAACGTACAAAACAAGAGATTGGAGAAATCAAGATTTTGGACGAATTTTTTAAGAATTTTCAAATTTTCAGATAGGAGGTTCCATATAAGGTCAAAAACTACATACTCAGATCTTCACCAAACTTTGCATGGATACATTATGTGTCAAGACACGTGGAAAAAACGTACAAAACAAAAGATTGGAGACATCAAGATTTTGGTCGAATTTTTTAAGAATTTTCAAATTTTCAGATGGGAGGTTCCAGATAAGGTCAAAAACTACATACTCAGATCTTCACCAAACTTTGCAGGGATACATTGGATGTCAAGACACGTGGAAAAAACGTACAAAACAAGAGATTGGAGACATCAAGATTATGGACGAATTTTTTGAGAATTTTCAAATTTTCAGAAAGGAGGTTCCATATAAGGTCAAAAACTACATACTCAGATCTTCACCAAACTTTGCAGGGATACATTGGATGTCAAGACACGTGGAAAAAACGTACAAAACAAGAGATTGGAGACATCAAGATTTTCGACGATTTTTTTAAGAATTTTCAAATTTTCAGAAAGGATGTTCCAGATAAGGTCAAAAACGACATACTCAGATCTTCACCAAACTTTGCAGGGATACATTGGAGGTCGAGACACGTGGAAAAAACGTACAAAACAAGAGATTGGAGACATCAAGATTTTGGACGAATTTTTGAAGAATTTTCAAATTTTCTGATAGGAGGTCCCAGATAAGGTCAAAAACTACATACTCAGATCTCCACCAAACATTGCAGGGATACATTGGATGTCAAGACACGTGGAAAAAACGTACAAAACAAGAGATTGGAGACATCAAGATTTTCGACGAATTTTTGAAGAATTTTCAAATTTTCAGATGGGAGGTTCCAGATAAGGTCAAAAACTACATACTCAGATCTTCACCAAACTTTGCAGGGATACATTGGATGTCAAGACACGTGGAAAAAACGTACAAAACAAGAGATTGGAGACATCAAGATTTTGGACGAATTTTTTAAGAATTTTCAAATTTTCAGATAGGAGGTTCCATATAAGGTCAAAAACTACATACTCAGATCTTCACCAAACTTTGCATGGATACATTATGTGTCAAGACACGTGGAAAAAACGTACAAAACAAAAGATTGGAGACATCAAGATTTTGGTCGAATTTTTTAAGAATTTTCAAATTTTCAGATGGGAGGTTCCAGATAAGGTCAAAAACTACATACTCAGATCTTCACCAAACTTTGCAGGGATCCATTGGATGTCAAGACACGTGGAAAAAACGTACAAAAAAGAGATTGGAGACATCAAGATTTTGGACGAATTTTTTAACAATTTTCAAATTTTCAGAAAGGATGTTCCAGATAAGGTCAAAAACGACATACTCAGATCTTCACCAAACTTTGCAGGGATACATTGGATATCAAGACACGTGGAAAAAACGTACAAAACAAGAGATTGGAGACATCAAGATTTTGGACGAATTTTTTAAGAATTTTCAAATTTTCAGATAGGAGGTTCCAGATAAGGTCAAAAACTACATACTCAGATCTTCACCAAACTTTGCAGGGATACATTGGATGTCAAGACACGTGGAAAAAACGTACAAAACAAGAGATTGGAGACATCAAGATTTTGGACGAATTTTTTAAGAATTTTCAAATTTTCAGATAGGAGGTTCCAGATGAGGTCAAAAACTACATACTCAGATCTTCACCAAACTTTGCAGGAATACTTTGCATGTCAAGACACGTGGAAAAAACGTACAAAACAAGAGATCGGAGACATCAAGATTTTTCGACGAATTTTTTAAGAATTTTCAAATTTTCAGATGGGAGGTTCCAGATAAGGTCAAAAACGACATACTCAGATCTTCACCAAACTTTGCAGGGATCCATTGGAGGTCGAGACACGTGGAAAAAACGTACAAAACAAGAGATTGGAGACATCAAGATTTTGGACGAATTTTTTAAGAATTTTCAAATTTTCAGATAGGAGGTTCCATATAAGGTCAAAAACTACATACTCAGATCTTCACCAAACTTTGCAGGGATACATTGGATGTCAAGACACGTGGAAAAAACGTACAAAACAAGAGATTGGACACATCAAGATTTTGGACGATTTTTTTAAAAATTTTCAAATTTTCAGAAATGCGGTTCCAGATAAGGTCAAAAACTACATACTCAGATCTTCACCAAACTTTGCAGGGATACATTGGATGTCAAGACACGTGGAAGAAACGTACAAAACAAGAGATTCGGGTCAACAAGATTTTGGACGGATTTTTTAGGAATTTTCAAATTTTCAGATGGGAGGTTCCAGATAAGGTCAAAAACTACATACTCAGATCTTCACCAAACTCTGCAGGGATACATTGTATGTCAAGACACGTGGAAAAAACATACAAAACATAGGATTGGGGACATCAATATTTTGTTAAATTCTTTTAAGAATTTTCAAATTTTCAGATAGGAGGTTCCATATAAGGTCAAAAACTACATACTCAGATCTTCACCAAACATTGCAGGGATACATTGGATGTCAAGACACGTGGAAAGAACGTACAAAACAAGAGATTGGAGACATCAAGATTTTGGACGAATTTTTTAAGAATTTTCAAATTTTCAGATAGGAGGCTCCATATAAGGTCAAAAACTACATACTCAGATCTTCACCAAACATTGCAGGGATACATTGGATGTCAAGACACGTGGAAAAAACGTACAAAACAAGAGATTGGAGACATCAAGATTTTGGACGAATTTTTTAAGAATTTTCAAATTTTCAGATAGGAGGTTCCAGATAAGGTCAAAAACTACATACTCAGATCTTCACCAAACGTTGCAGGGATACTTTGCATGTCAAGACACGTGGAAAAAACGTACAAAACAAGAGATCGGAGACATCAAGATTTTCGACGAATTTTTTAAGAATTTTCAAATTTTCAGATGGGAGGTTCCAGATAAGGTCAAAAACGACATACTCAGATCTTCACCAAACTTTGCATGGATACATTGGATGTCAAGACACGTGGAAAAAACATACAAAACATAGGATTGGTGACATCAAGATTTTGGACGAATTTTTTAAGAATTTTCAAATTTTCAGATAGGAGGTTCCATATAAGGTCAAAAACTACATACTCAGATCTTCACCAAACTTTGCAGGGATACATTGGAGGTCGAGACACGTGGAAAAAAAGTACAAAACAAGAGATTGGGGTCATCAAGATTTTGGACGGATTTTTTAGGAATTTTCAAATTTTCAGATGGGAGGTTCCAGATAAGGTCAAAAACTACATACTCAGATCTTCACCAAACTTTGCAGGAATACTTTGCATGTTAAGACACGTGGAAAAAACGTACAAAACAAGAGATCGGAGACATCAAGATTTTCGACGAATTTTTTAAGAATTTTCAAATTTTCAGATGGGAGGTTCCAGATAAGGTCAAAAACGACATACTCAGATCTTCACCAAACTTTGCAGGGATCCATTGGAGGTCGAGACACGTGGAAAAAACGTACAAAACAAGAGATTGGAGACATCAAGATTTTGGACGAATTTTTTAAGAATTTTCAAATTTTCAGATGGGAGGTTCCAGATAAGGTCAAAAACGACATACTCAGATCTTCACCAAACTTTGCATGGATACATTGGATGTCAAGACACGTGGAAAAAACATACAAAACATAGGATTGGTGACATCAAGATTTTGGACGAATTTTTTAAGAATTTTCAAATTTTCAGATAGGAGGTTCCATATAAGGTCAAAAACTACATACTCAGATCTTCACCAAACTTTGCAGGGATACATTGGAGGTCGAGACACGTGGAAAAAAAGTACAAAACAAGAGATTGGGGTCATCAAGATTTTGGACGGATTTTTTAGGAATTTTCAAATTTTCAGATGGGAGGTTCCAGATTAGGTCAAAAACTACATACTCAGATCTTCACCAAACATTGCAGGGATACATTGGATGTCAAGACACGTGGAAAAAACGTACAAAACAAGAGATTGGAGACATCAAGATTTTGGACGAATTTTTTAAGAATTTTCAAATTTTCAGATAGGAGGTTCCAGATGAGGTCAAAAACTACATACTCAGATCTTCACCAAACTTTGCAGGAATACTTTGCATGTCAAGACACGTGGAAAAAACGTACAAAACAAGAGATCGGAGACATCAAGATTTTCGACGAATTTTTTAAGAATTTTCAAATTTTCAGATGGGAGGTTCCAGATAAGGTCAAAAACGACATACTCAGATCTTCACCAAACTTTGCAGGGATCCATTGGAGGTCGAGACACGTGGAAAAAACGTACAAAACAAGAGATTGGAGACATCAAGATTTTGGACGAATTTTTTAAGAATTTTCAAATTTTCAGATAGGAGGTTCCATATAAGGTCAAAAACTACATACTCAGATCTTCACCAAACTTTGCAGGGATACATTGGATGTCAAGACACGTGGAAAAAACGTACAAAACAAAAGATTGGAGACATCAAGATTTTCGACGAATTTTTTAAGAATTTTCAAATTTTCAGATAGGAGGTTCCAGATAAGGTCAAAAACTACATACTCAGATCTTCACCAAACTTTGCAGGGATACATTATGTGTCAAGACACGTGGAAAAAACGTACAAAACAAAAGATTGGAGACATCAAGATTTTGGTCGAATTTTTTAAGAATTTTCAAATTTTCAGATGGGAGGTTCCAGATAAGGTCAAAAACTACATACTCAGATCTTCACCAAACTTTGCAGGGATACATTGGATGTCAAGACACGTGGAAAAAACGTACAAAACAAAAGATTGGAGACATCAAGATTTTCGACGAATTTTTTAAGAATTTTCAAATTTTCAGATAGGAGGTTCCAGATAAGGTCAAAAACTACATACTCAGATCTTCACCAAACTTTGCAGGGATACATTATGTGTCAAGACACGTGGAAAAAACGTACAAAACAAAAGATTGGAGACATCAAGATTTTGGTCGAATTTTTTAAGAATTTTCAAATTTTCAGATGGGAGGTTCCAGATAAGGTCAAAAACTACATACTCAGATCTTCACCAAACTTTGCAGGGATCCATTGGAGGTCGAGACACGTGGAAAAAACGTACAAAACAAGAGATTGGAGACATCAAGATTTTGGACGAATTTTTTAAGAATTTTCAAATTTTCAGATAGGAGGTTCCATATAAGGTCAAAAACTACATACTCAGATCTTCACCAAACTTTGCAGGGATACATTGGATATCAAGACACGTGGAAAAAACGTACAAAACAAGAGATTGGAGACATCAAGATTTTGGACGAATTTTTTAAGAATTTTCAAATTTTCAGATGGGAGGTTCAATATAAGGTCAAAAACTACATACTCAGATCTTCACCAAACTTTGCAGGGATACATTGGATGTCAAGACACGTGGAAAAAACGTACAAAACAAGAGATTGGGGTCATCAAGATTTTGGACGGATTTTTTAGGAATTTTCAAATTTTCAGATGGGAGGTTCCAGATAAGGTCAAAAACTACATACTCAGATCTTCACCAAACATTGCAGGGATACATTGGATGTCAAGACACGTGGAAAAAACGCACAAAACAAGAGATTGGAGACATCAAAATTTTGGACGAATTTTTTAAGAATTTTCAAATTTTCAGATAGGAGGTTCCAGATGAGGTCAAAAACTACATACTCAGATCTTCACCAAACTTTGCAGGAATACTTTGCATGTCAAGACACGTGGAAAAAACGTACAAAACAAGAGATCGGAGACATCAAGATTTTCGACGAATTTTTTAAGAATTTTCAAATTTTCAGGTGGGAGGTTCCAGATAAGGTCAAAAACGACATACTCAGATCTTCACCAAACTTTGCATGGATACATTGGATGTCAAGACACGTGGAAAAAACATACAAAACATAGGATTGGTGACATCAATATTTTGGACGAATTTTTTAAGAATTTTCAAATTTTCAGATAGGAGGTTCCATATAAGGTCAAAAACTACATACTCAGATCTTCACCAAACTTTGCAGGGATACATTGGAGGTCGAGACACGTGGAAAAAAAGTACAAAACAAGAGATTGGGGTCATCAAGATTTTGGACGGATTTTTTAGGAATTTTCAAATTTTCAGATGGGAGGTTCCAGATAAGGTCAAAAACTACATACTCAGATCTTCACCAAACATTGCAGGGATACATTGGATGTCAAGACACGTGGAAAAAACGTACAAAACAAGAGATTGGAGACATCAAGATTTTGGACGAATTTTTTAAGAATTTTCAAATTTTCAGATAGGAGGTTCCAGATGAGGTCAAAAACTACATACTCAGATCTTCACCAAACTTTGCAGGAATACTTTGCATGTCAAGACACGTGGAAAAAACGTACAAAACAAGAGATCGGAGACATCAAGATTTTCGACGAATTTTTTAAGAATTTTCAAATTTTCAGATGGGAGGTTCCAGATAAGGTCAAAAACGACATACTCAGATCTTCACCAAAATTTGCAGGGATCCATTGGAGGTCGAGACACGTGGAAAAAACGTACAAAACAAGAGATTGGAGACATCAAGATTTTGGACGAATTTTTTAAGAATTTTCAAATTTTCAGATAGGAGGTTCCATATAAGGTCAAAAACTACATACTCAGATCTTCACCAAACTTTGCAGGGATACATTGGATGTCAAGACACGTGGAAAAAACGTACAAAACAAGAGATTGGAGACATCAAGATTTTCGACGAATTTTTTAAGAATTTTCAAATTTTCAGAAAGGATGTTCCAGATAAGGTCAAAAACGACATACTCAGATCTTCACCAAACTTTGCAGGGATCCATTGGAGGTCGAGACACGTGGAAAAAACGTACAAAACAAGAGATTGGAGACATCAAGATTTTCGACGAATTTTTTAAGAATTTTCAAATTTTCAGAAAGGATGTTCCAGATAAGGTCAAAAACGACATACTCAGATCTTCACCAAACTTTGCATGGATACATTGGATGTCAAGACACGTGGAAAAAACGTACAAAACAAGAGATTGGAGACATCAAGATTTTCGACGAATTTTTGAAGAATTTTCAAATTTTCAGATAGGAGGTTCCAGATAAGGTCAAAAACTACATACTCAGATCTTCACCAAACGTTGCAGGGATACTTTGCATGTCAAGACACGTGGAAAAAACGTACAAAACAAAAGATTGGAGACATCAAGATTTTCGACGAATTTTTTAAGAATTTTCAAATTTTCAGATGGGAGGTTCCAGATAAGGTCAAAAACGACATACTCAGATCTTCACCAAACTTTGCATGGATACATTGGATGTCAAGACACGTGGAAAAAACGTACAAAACAAGAGATTGGAGACATCAAGATTTTGGACGAATTTTTTAAGAATTTTCAAATTTTCAGATGGGAGGTTCAATATAAGGTCAAAAACTACATACTCAGATCTTCACCAAACTTTGCAGGGATACTTTGGATGTCAAGACACGTGGAAAAAACGTACAAAACAAGAGATTGGGGTCATCAAGATTTTGGACGATTTTTTTAAGAATTTTCAAATTTTCAGATGGGAGGTTCAATATAAGGTCAAAAACTACATACTCAGATCTTCACCAAACTTTGCATGGATACATTGGATGTCAAGACACGTGGAAAAAACATACAAAACATAGGATTCGGAACATCAAGATTTTGGTCGAATTTTTTAAGAATTTTCAAATTTTCAGATAGGAGGTTCCATATAAGGTCAAAAACTACATACTCAGATCTTCACCAAACATTGCAGGAATACATTGGATGTCAAGACACGTGGAAAAAACGTACAAAACAAGAGATTGGGGTCATCAAGATTTTGCACGGATTTTTTAGGAATTTTCAAATTTTCAGATGGGAGGTTCCAGATAAGGTCAAAAACTACATACTCAGATCTTCACCAAACTTTGCAGGGATACATTGGATGTCAAGACACGTGGAAAAAACGTACAAAACAAGAGATTGGAGACATCAAGATTTTGGACGAATTTTTTAAGAATTTTCAAATTTTCAGATAGGAGGTTCCATATAAGGTCAAAAACTACATACTCAGATCTTCACCAAACTTTGCATGGATACATTATGTGTCAAGACACGTGGAAAAAACGTACAAAACAAAAGATTGGAGACATCAAGATTTTGGTCGAATTTTTTAAGAATTTTCAAATTTTCAGATGGGAGGTTCCAGATAAGGTCAAAAACTACATACTCAGATCTTCACCAAACTTTGCAGGGATACATTGGATGTCAAGACACGTGGAAAAAACGTACAAAAAAGAGATTGGAGACATCAAGATTTTCGACGAATTTTTTAAGAATTTTCAAATTTTCAGATAGGAGGTTCCAGATAAGGTCAAAAACTACATACTCAGATCTTCACCAAACGTTGCAGGGATACTTTGCATGTCAAGACACGTGGAAAAAACGTACAAAACAAAAGATTGGAGACATCAAGATTTTCGACGAATTTTTTAAGAATTTTCAAATTTTCAGATGGGAGGTTCCAGATAAGGTCAAAAACGACATACTCAGATCTTCACCAAACTTTGCATGGATACATTGGATGTCAAGACACGTGGAAAAAACGTACAAAACAAGAGATTGGAGACATCAAGATTTTGGACGAATTTTTTAAGAATTCTCAAATTTTCAGAAAGGAGGTTCCATATAAGGTCAAAAACTACATACTCAGATCTTCACCAAACTTTGCAGGGATACTTTGGATGTCAAGACACGTGGAAAAAACATACAAAACATAGGATTCGGAACATCAAGATTTTGGTCGAATTTTTTAAGAATTTTCAAATTTTCAGATAGGAGGTTCCATATAAGGTCAAAAACTACATACTCAGATCTTCACCAAACATTGCAGGAATACATTGGATGTCAAGACACGTGGAAAAAACGTACAAAACAAGAGATTGGGGTCATCAAGATTTTGCACGGATTTTTTAAGAATTTTCAAATTTTCAGATGGGAGGTTCCAGATAAGGTCAAAAACTACATACTCAGATCTTCACCAAACTTTGCAGGGATACATTGGATGTCAAGACACGTGGAAAAAACGTACAAAACAAGAGATTGGAGACATCAAGATTTTGGACGAATTTTTTAAGAATTTTCAAATTTTCAGATAGGAGGTTCCATATAAAGTCAAAAACTACATACTCAGATCTTCACCAAACTTTGCATGGATCCATTATGTGACAAGACACGTGGAAAAAACGTACAAAACAAAAGATTGGAGACATCAAGATTTTGGTCGAATTTTTTAAGAATTTTCAAATTTTCAGATGGGAGGTTCCAGATAAGGTCAAAAACTACATACTCAGATCTTCACCAAACTTTGCAGGGATCCATTGGATGTCAAGACACGTGGAAAAAACGTACAAAAAAGAGATTGGAGACATCAAGATTTTGGACGAATTTTTTAACAATTTTCAAATTTTCAGAAAGGATGTTCCAGATAAGGTCAAAAACGACATACTCAGATCTTCACCAAACTTTGCATGGATACATTGGATGTCAAGACACGTGGAAAAAACGTACAAAACAAGAGATTGGGGTCATCAAGATTTTGCACGGATTTTTTAGGAATTTTCAAATTTTCAGATGGGAGGTTCCAGATAAGGTCAAAAACTACATACTCAGATCTTCACCAAACTTTGCAGGGATACATTGGATGTCAAGACACGTGGAAAAAACGTACAAAACAAGAGATTGGAGACATCAAGATTTTGGACGAATTTTTTAAGAATTTTCAAATTTTCAGATAGGAGGTTCCATATAAGGTCAAAAACTACATACTCAGATCTTCACCAAACTTTGCATGGATACATTATGTGTCAAGACACGTGGAAAAAACGTACAAAACAAAAGATTGGAGACATCAAGATTTTGGTCGAATTTTTTAAGAATTTTCAAATTTTCAGATGGGAGGTTCCAGATAAGGTCAAAAACTACATACTCAGATCTTCACCAAACTTTGCAGGGATACATTGGATGTCAAGACACGTGGAAAAAACGTACAAAAAAGAGATTGGAGACATCAAGATTTTGGACGAATTTTTTAACAATTTTCAAATTTTCAGAAAGGATGTTCCAGATAAGGTCAAAAACGACATACTCAGATCTTCACCAAACTTTGCAGGGATACATTGGATATCAAGACACGTGGAAAAAACGTACAAAACAAGAGATTGGAGACATCAAGATTTTCGACGAATTTTTTAAGAATTTTCAAATTTTCAGATAGGAGGTTCCAGATAAGGTCAAAAACTACATACTCAGATCTTCACCAAACGTTGCAGGGATACTTTGCATGTCAAGACACGTGGAAAAAACGTACAAAACAAAAGATTGGAGACATCAAGATTTTCGACGAATTTTTTAAGAATTTTCAAATTTTCAGATGGGAGGTTCCAGATAAGGTCAAAAACGACATACTCAGATCTTCACCAAACTTTGCATGGATACATTGGATGTCAAGACACGTGGAAAAAACGTACAAAACAAGAGATTGGAGACATCAAGATTTTGGACGAATTTTTTAAGAATTCTCAAATTTTCAGAAAGGAGGTTCCATATAAGGTCAAAAACTACATACTCAGATCTTCACCAAACTTTGCAGGGATACTTTGGATGTCAAGACACGTGGAAAAAACGTACAAAACAAGAGATTGGGGTCATCAAGATTTTGGACGAATTTTTTAAGAATTTTCAAATTTTCAGATGGGAGGTTCAATATAAGGTCAAAAACTACATACTCAGATCTTCACCAAACTTTGCATTGATACATTGGATGTCAAGACACGTGGAAAAAACATACAAAACATAGGATTCGGAACATCAAGATTTTGGTCGAATTTTTTAAGAATTTTCAAATTTTCAGATAGGAGGTTCCATATAAGGTCAAAAACTACATACTCAGATCTTCACCAAACATTGCAGGAATACATTGGATGTCAAGACACGTGGAAAAAACGTACAAAACAAGAGATTGGGGTCATCAAGATTTTGCACGGATTTTTTAGGAATTTTCAAATTTTCAGATGGGAGGTTCCAGATAAGGTCAAAAACTACATACTCAGATCTTCACCAAACTTTGCAGGGATACATTGGATGTCAAGACACGTGGAAAAAACGTACAAAACAAGAGATTGGAGACATCAAGATTTTGGACGAATTTTTTAAGAATTTTCAAATTTTCAGATAGGAGGTTCCATATAAGGTCAAAAACTACATACTCAGATCTTCACCAAACTTTGCATGGATACATTATGTGTCAAGACACGTGGAAAAAACGTACAAAACAAAAGATTGGAGACATCAAGATTTTGGTCGAATTTTTTAAGAATTTTCAAATTTTCAGATGGGAGGTTCCAGATAAGGTCAAAAACTACATACTCAGATCTTCACCAAACTTTGCAGGGATCCATTGGATGTCAAGACACGTGGAAAAAACGTACAAAAAAGAGATTGGAGACATCAAGATTTTGGACGAATTTTTTAACAATTTTCAAATTTTCAGAAAGGATGTTCCAGATAAGGTCAAAAACGACATACTCAGATCTTCACCAAACTCTGCAGGGATACATTGGATATCAAGACACGTGGAAAAAACGTACAAAACAAGAGATTGGAGACATCAAGATTTTGGACGAATTTTTTAAGAATTTTCAAATTTTCAGATAGGAGGTTCCAGATAAGGTCAAAAACTACATACTCAGATCTTCACCAAACTTTGCAGGGATACATTGGATGTCAAGACACGTGGAAAAAACGTACAAAACAAGAGATTGGAGACATCAAGATTTTGGACGAATTTTTTAAGAATTTTCAAATTTTCAGATAGGAGGTTCCAGATGAGGTCAAAAACTACATACTCAGATCTTCACCAAACTTTGCAGGAATACTTTGCATGTCAAGACACGTGGAAAAAACGTACAAAACAAGAGATCGGAGACATCAAGATTTTCGACGAATTTTTTAAGAATTTTCAAATTTTCAGATGGGAGGTTCCAGATAAGGTCAAAAACGACATACTCAGATCTTCACCAAACTTTGCAGGGATCCATTGGAGGTCGAGACACGTGGAAAAAACGTACAAAACAAGAGATTGGAGACATCAAGATTTTGGACGAATTTTTTAAGAATTTTCAAATTTTCAGATAGGAGGTTCCATATAAGGTCAAAAACTACATACTCAGATCTTCACCAAACTTTGCAGGGATACATTGGATGTCAAGACACGTGGAAAAAACGTACAAAACAAGAGATTGGAGACATCAAGATTTTGGACGATTTTTTTAAAAATTTTCAAATTTTCAGAAAGGATGTTCCAGATAAGGTCAAAAACGACATACTCAGATCTTCACCAAACTTTGCATGGATACATTGGATGTCAAGACACGTGGAAAAAACGTACAAAACAAGAGATTGGGGTCATCAAGATTTTGCACGGATTTTTTAGGAATTTTCAAATTTTCAGATGGGAGGTTCCAGATAAGGTCAAAAACTACATACTCAGATCTTCACCAAACTTTGCAGGGATACATTGGATGTCAAGACACGTGGAAAAAACGTACAAAACAAAAGATTGGAGACATCAAGATTTTGGTCGAATTTTTTAAGAATTTTCAAATTTTCAGATGGGAGGTTCCAGATAAGGTCAAAAACTACATACTCAGATCTTCACCAAACTTTGCAGGGATCCATTGGATGTCAAGACACGTGGAAAAAACGTACAAAAAAGAGATTGGAGACATCAAGATTTTGGACGAATTTTTTAACAATTTTCAAATTTTCAGAAAGGATGTTCCAGATAAGGTCAAAAACGACATACTCAGATCTTCACCAAACTTTGCATGGATACATTGGATGTCAAGACACGTGGAAAAAACGTACAAAACAAGAGATTGGGGTCATCAAGATTTTGCACGGATTTTTTAGGAATTTTCAAATTTTCAGATGGGAGGTTCCAGATAAGGTCAAAAACTACATACTCAGATCTTCACCAAACTTTGCAGGGATACATTGGATGTCAAGACACGTGGAAAAAACGTACAAAACAAGAGATTGGAGACATCAAGATTTTGGACGAATTTTTTAAGAATTTTCAAATTTTCAGATAGGAGGTTCCATATAAGGTCAAAAACTACATACTCAGATCTTCACCAAACTTTGCATGGATACATTATGTGTCAAGGCACGTGGAAAAAACGTACAAAACAAAAGATTGGAGACATCAAGATTTTGGTCGAATTTTTTAAGAATTTTCAAATTTTCAGATGGGAGGTTCCAGATAAGGTCAAAAACTACATACTCAGATCTTCACCAAACTTTGCAGGGATACATTGGATGTCAAGACACGTGGAAAAAACGTACAAAAAAGAGATTGGAGACATCAAGATTTTGGACGAATTTTTTAACAATTTTCAAATTTTCAGAAAGGATGTTCCAGATAAGGTCAAAAACGACATACTCAGATCTTCACCAAACTTTGCAGGGATACATTGGATATCAAGACACGTGGAAAAAACGTACAAAACAAGAGATTGGAGACATCAAGATTTTCGACGAATTTTTTAAGAATTTTCAAATTTTCAGATAGGAGGTTCCAGATAAGGTCAAAAACTACATACTCAGATCTTCACCAAACGTTGCAGGGATACTTTGCATGTCAAGACACATGGAAAAAACGTACAAAACAAAAGATTGGAGACATCAAGATTTTCGACGAATTTTTTAAGAATTTTCAAATTTTCAGATGGGAGGTTCCAGATAAGGTCAAAAACGACATACTCAGATCTTCACCAAACTTTGCATGGATACATTGGATGTCAAGACACGTGGAAAAAACGTACAAAACAAGAGATTGGAGACATCAAGATTTTGGACGAATTTTTTAAGAATTCTCAAATTTTCAGAAAGGAGGTTCCATATAAGGTCAAAAACTACATACTCAGATCTTCACCAAACTTTGCAGGGATACTTTGGATGTCAAGACACGTGGAAAAAACGTACAAAACAAGAGATTGGGGTCATCAAGATTTTGGACGAATTTTTTAAGAATTTTCAAATTTTCAGATGGGAGGTTCAATATAAGGTCAAAAACTACATACTCAGATCTTCACCAAACTTTGCATTGATACATTGGATGTCAAGACACGTGGAAAAAACATACAAAACATAGGATTCGGAACATCAAGATTTTGGTCGAATTTTTTAAGAATTTTCAAATTTTCAGATAGGAGGTTCCATATAAGGTCAAAAACTACATACTCAGATCTTCACCAAACATTGCAGGAATACATTGGATGTCAAGACACGTGGAAAAAACGTACAAAACAAGAGATTGGGGTCATCAAGATTTTGCACGGATTTTTTAGGAATTTTCAAATTTTTAGATGGGAGGTTCCAGATAAGGTCAAAAATTACATACTCAGATCTTCACCAAACTTTGCAGAGATACATTGGATGTCAAGACACGTGGAAAAAACGTACAAAACAAGAGATTGGAGACATCAAGATTTTGGACGAATTTTTTAAGAATTTTCAAATTTTCAGATAGGAGGTTCCATATAAGGTCAAAAACTACATACTCAGATCTTCACCAAACTTTGCATGGATACATTATGTGTCAAGACACGTGGAAAAAACGTACAAAACAAAAGATTGGAGACATCAAGATTTTGGTCGAATTTTTTAAGAATTTTCAAATTTTCAGATGGGAGGTTCCAGATAAGGTCAAAAACTACATACTCAGATCTTCACCAAACTTTGCAGGGATCCATTGGATGTCAAGACACGTGGAAAAAACGTACAAAAAAGAGATTGGAGACATCAAGATTTTGGACGAATTTTTTAACAATTTTCAAATTTTCAGAAAGGATGTTCCAGATAAGGTCAAAAACGACATACTCAGATCTTCACCAAACTCTGCAGGGATACATTGGATATCAAGACACGTGGAAAAAACGTACAAAACAAGAGATTGGAGACATCAAGATTTTGGACGAATTTTTTAAGAATTTTCAAATTTTCAGATAGGAGGTTCCAGATAAGGTCAAAAACTACATACTCAGATCTTCACCAAACTTTGCAGGGATACATTGGATGTCAAGACACGTGGAAAAAACGTACAAAACAAGAGATTGGAGACATCAAGATTTTGGACGAATTTTTTAAGAATTTTCAAATTTTCAGATAGGAGGTTCCAGATGAGGTCAAAAACTACATACTCAGATCTTCACCAAACTTTGCAGGAATACTTTGCATGTCAAGACACGTGGAAAAAACGTACAAAACAAGAGATCGGAGACATCAAGATTTTCGACGAATTTTTTAAGAATTTTCAAATTTTCAGATGGGAGGTTCCAGATAAGGTCAAAAACGACATACTCAGATCTTCACCAAACTTTGCAGGGATCCATTGGAGGTCGAGACACGTGGAAAAAACGTACAAAACAAGAGATTGGAGACATCAAGATTTTGGACGAATTTTTTAAGAATTTTCAAATTTTCAGATAGGAGGTTCCATATAAGGTCAAAAACTACATACTCAGATCTTCACCAAACTTTGCAGGGATACATTGGATGTCAAGACACGTGGAAAAAACGTACAAAACAAGAGATTGGAGACATCAAGATTTTGGACGATTTTTTTAAAAATTTTCAAATTTTCAGAAAGGATGTTCCAGATAAGGTCAAAAACGACATACTCAGATCTTCACCAAACTTTGCATGGATACATTGGATGTCAAGACACGTGGAAAAAACGTACAAAACAAGAGATTGGGGTCATCAAGATTTTGCACGGATTTTTTAGGAATTTTCAAATTTTCAGATGGGAGGTTCCAGATAAGGTCAAAAACTACATACTCAGATCTTCACCAAACTTTGCATCGATACATTGGATGTCAAGACACGTGGAAAAAAAGTACAAAACAAAAGATTGGAGACATCAAGATTTTGGTCGAATTTTTTAAGAATTTTCAAATTTTCAGATGGGAGGTTCCAGATAAGGTCAAAAACTACATACTCAGATCTTCACCAAACTTTGCAGGGATCCATTGGATGTCAAGACACGTGGAAAAAACGTACAAAAAAGAGATTGGAGACATCAAGATTTTGGACGAATTTTTTAACAATTTTCAAATTTTCAGAAAGGATGTTCCAGATAAGGTCAAAAACGACATACTCAGATCTTCACCAAACTTTGCATGGATACATTGGATGTCAAGACACGTGGAAAAAACGTACAAAACAAGAGATTGGGGTCATCAAGATTTTGCACGGATTTTTTAGGAATTTTCAAATTTTCAGATGGGAGGTTCCAGATAAGGTCAAAAACTACATACTCAGATCTTCACCAAACTTTGCAGGGATACATTGGATGTCAAGACACGTGGAAAAAACGTACAAAACAAGAGATTGGAGACATCAAGATTTTGGACGAATTTTTTAAGAATTTTCAAATTTTCAGATAGGAGGTTCCATATAAGGTCAAAAACTACATACTCAGATCTTCACCAAACTTTGCATGGATACATTATGTGTCAAGGCACGTGGAAAAAACGTACAAAACAAAAGATTGGAGACATCAAGATTTTGGTCGAATTTTTTAAGAATTTTCAAATTTTCAGATGGGAGGTTCCAGATAAGGTCAAAAACTACATACTCAGATCTTCACCAAACTTTGCAGGGATACATTGGATGTCAAGACACGTGGAAAAAACGTACAAAAAAGAGATTGGAGACATCAAGATTTTGGACGAATTTTTTAACAATTTTCAAATTTTCAGAAAGGATGTTCCAGATAAGGTCAAAAACGACATACTCAGATCTTCACCAAACTTTGCAGGGATACATTGGATATCAAGACACGTGGAAAAAACGTACAAAACAAGAGATTGGAGACATCAAGATTTTCGACGAATTTTTTAAGAATTTTCAAATTTTCAGATAGGAGGTTCCAGATAAGGTCAAAAACTACATACTCAGATCTTCACCAAACGTTGCAGGGATACTTTGCATGTCAAGACACGTGGAAAAAACGTACAAAACAAAAGATTGGAGACCTCAAGATTTTCGACGAATTTTTTAAGAATTTTCAAATTTTCAGATGGGAGGTTCCAGATAAGGTCAAAAACGACATACTCAGATCTTCACCAAACTTTGCATGGATACATTGGATGTCAAGACACGTGGAAAAAACGTACAAAACAAGAGATTGGAGACATCAAGATTTTGGACGAATTTTTTAAGAATTCTCAAATTTTCAGAAAGGAGGTTCCATATAAGGTCAAAAACTACATACTCAGATCTTCACCAAACTTTGCAGGGATACTTTGGATGTCAAGACACGTGGAAAAAACGTACAAAACAAGAGATTGGGGTCATCAAGATTTTGGACGAATTTTTTAAGAATTTTCAAATTTTCAGATGGGAGGTTCAATATAAGGTCAAAAACTACATACTCAGATCTTCACCAAACTTTGCATTGATACATTGGATGTCAAGACACGTGGAAAAAACATACAAAACATAGGATTCGGAACATCAAGATTTTGGTCGAATTTTTTAAGAATTTTCAAATTTTCAGATAGGAGGTTCCATATAAGGTCAAAAACTACATACTCAGATCTTCACCAAACATTGCAGGAATACATTGGATGTCAAGACACGTGGAAAAAACGTACAAAACAAGAGATTGGGGTCATCAAGATTTTGCACGGATTTTTTAGGAATTTTCAAATTTTCAGATGGGAGGTTCCAGATAAGGTCAAAAACTACATACTCAGATCTTCACCAAACTTTGCAGGGATACATTGGATGTCAAGACACGTGGAAAAAACGTACAAAACAAGAGATTGGAGACATCAAGATTTTGGACGAATTTTTTAAGAATTTTCAAATTTTCAGATAGGAGGTTCCATATAAGGTCAAAAACTACATACTCAGATCTTCACCAAACTTTGCATGGATACATTATGTGTCAAGACACGTGGAAAAAACGTACAAAACAAAAGATTGGAGACATCAAGATTTTGGTCGAATTTTTTAAGAATTTTCAAATTTTCAGATGGGAGGTTCCAGATAAGGTCAAAAACTACATACTCAGATCTTCACCAAACTTTGCAGGGATCCATTGGATGTCAAGACACGTGGAAAAAACGTACAAAAAAGAGATTGGAGACATCAAGATTTTGGACGAATTTTTTAACAATTTTCAAATTTTCAGAAAGGATGTTCCAGATAAGGTCAAAAACGACATACTCAGATCTTCACCAAATTTTGCAGGGATACATTGGATATCAAGACACGTGGAAAAAACGTACAAAACAAGAGATTGGAGACATCAAGATTTTGGACGAATTTTTTAAGAATTTTCAAATTTTCAGATAGGAGGTTCCAGATAAGGTCAAAAACTACATACTCAGATCTTCACCAAACTTTGCAGGGATACATTGGATGTCAAGACACGTGGAAAAAACGTACAAAACAAGAGATTGGAGACATCAAGATTTTGGACGAATTTTTTAAGAATTTTCAAATTTTCAGATAGGAGGTTCCAGATGAGGTCAAAAACTACATACTCAGATCTTCACCAAACTTTGCAGGAATACTTTGCATGTCAAGACACGTGGAAAAAACGTACAAAACAAGAGATCGGAGACATCAAGATTTTCGACGAATTTTTTAAGAATTTTCAAATTTTCAGATGGGAGGTTCCAGATAAGGTCAAAAACGACATACTCAGATCTTCACCAAACTTTGCAGGGATCCATTGGAGGTCGAGACACGTGGAAAAAACGTACAAAACAAGAGATTGGAGACATCAAGATTTTGGACGATTTTTTTAAAAATTTTCAAATTTTCAGAAATGCGGTTCCAGATAAGGTCAAAAACTACATACTCAGATCTTCACCAAACTTTGCATGGATACATTGGATGTCAAGACACGTGGAAAAAACGTACAAAACAAGAGATTGGGGTCATCAATATTTTGCACGGATTTTTTAGGAATTTTCAAATTTTCAGATGGGAGGTTCCAGATAAGGTCAAAAACTACATACTCAGATCTTCACCAAACTTTGCAGGGATACATTGGATGTCAAGACACGTGGAAAAAACGTACAAAACAAAAGATTGGAGACATCAAGATTTTGGTCGAATTTTTTAAGAATTTTCAAATTTTCAGATGGGAGGTTCCAGATAAGGTCAAAAACTACATACTCAGATCTTCACCAAACTTTGCAGGGATCCATTGGATGTCAAGACACGTGGAAAAAACGTACAAAAAAGAGATTGGAGACATCAAGATTTTGGACGAATTTTTTAACAATTTTCAAATTTTCAGAAAGGATGTTCCAGATAAGGTCAAAAACGACATACTCAGATCTTCACCAAACTTTGCATGGATACATTGGATGTCAAGACACGTGGAAAAAACGTACAAAACAAGAGATTGGGGTCATCAAGATTTTGGACGAATTTTTTAAGAATTTTCAAATTTTCAGATGGGAGGTTCAATATAAGGTCAAAAACTACATACTCAGATCTTCACCAAACTTTGCATTGATACATTGGATGTCAAGACACGTGGAAAAAACATACAAAACATAGGATTCGGAACATCAAGATTTTGGTCGAATTTTTTAAGAATTTTCAAATTTTCAGATAGGAGGTTCCATATAAGGTCAAAAACTACATACTCAGATCTTCACCAAACATTGCAGGAATACATTGGATGTCAAGACACGTGGAAAAAACGTACAAAACAAGAGATTGGGGTCATCAAGATTTTGCACGGATTTTTTAGGAATTTTCAAATTTTCAGATGGGAGGTTCCAGATAAGGTCAAAAACTACATACTCAGATCTTCACCAAACTTTGCAGGGATACATTGGATGTCAAGACACGTGGAAAAAACGTACAAAACAAGAGATTGGAGACATCAAGATTTTGGACGAATTTTTTAAGAATTTTCAAATTTTCAGATAGGAGGTTCCATATAAGGTCAAAAACTACATACTCAGATCTTCACCAAACTTTGCATGGATACATTATGTGTCAAGACACGTGGAAAAAACGTACAAAACAAAAGATTGGAGACATCAAGATTTTGGTCGAATTTTTTAAGAATTTTCAAATTTTCAGATGGGAGGTTCCAGATAAGGTCAAAAACTACATACTCAGATCTTCACCAAACTTTGCAGGGATCCATTGGATGTCAAGACACGTGGAAAAAACGTACAAAAAAGAGATTGGAGACATCAAGATTTTGGACGAATTTTTTAACAATTTTCAAATTTTCAGAAAGGATGTTCCAGATAAGGTCAAAAACGACATACTCAGATCTTCACCAAATTTTGCAGGGATACATTGGATATCAAGACACGTGGAAAAAACGTACAAAACAAGAGATTGGAGACATCAAGATTTTGGACGAATTTTTTAAGAATTTTCAAATTTTCAGATAGGAGGTTCCAGATAAGGTCAAAAACTACATACTCAGATCTTCACCAAACTTTGCAGGGATACATTGGATGTCAAGACACGTGGAAAAAACGTACAAAACAAGAGATTGGAGACATCAAGATTTTGGACGAATTTTTTAAGAATTTTCAAATTTTCAGATAGGAGGTTCCAGATGAGGTCAAAAACTACATACTCAGATCTTCACCAAACTTTGCAGGAATACTTTGCATGTCAAGACACGTGGAAAAAACGTACAAAACAAGAGATCGGAGACATCAAGATTTTCGACGAATTTTTTAAGAATTTTCAAATTTTCAGATGGGAGGTTCCAGATAAGGTCAAAAACGACATACTCAGATCTTCACCAAACTTTGCAGGGATCCATTGGAGGTCGAGACACGTGGAAAAAACGTACAAAACAAGAGATTGGAGACATCAAGATTTTGGACGATTTTTTTAAAAATTTTCAAATTTTCAGAAATGCGGTTCCAGATAAGGTCAAAAACTACATACTCAGATCTTCACCAAACTTTGCATGGATACATTGGATGTCAAGACACGTGGAAAAAACGTACAAAACAAGAGATTGGGGTCATCAAGATTTTGCACGGATTTTTTAGGAATTTTCAAATTTTCAGATGGGAGGTTCCAGATAAGGTCAAAAACTACATACTCAGATCTTCACCAAACTTTGCAGGGATACATTGGATGTCAAGACACGTGGAAAAAACGTACAAAACAAAAGATTGGAGACATCAAGATTTTGGTCGAATTTTTTAAGAATTTTCAAATTTTCAGATGGGAGGTTCCAGATAAGGTCAAAAACTACATACTCAGATCTTCACCAAACTTTGCAGGGATCCATTGGATGTCAAGACACGTGGAAAAAACGTACAAAAAAGAGATTGGAGACATCAAGATTTTGGACGAATTTTTTAACAATTTTCAAATTTTCAGAAAGGATGTTCCAGATAAGGTCAAAAACGACATACTCAGATCTTCACCAAACTTTGCATGGATACATTGGATGTCAAGACACGTGGAAAAAACGTACAAAACAAGAGATTGGGGTCATCAAGATTTTGCACGGATTTTTTAGGAATTTTCAAATTTTCAGATGGGAGGTTCCAGATAAGGTCAAAAACTACATACTCAGATCTTCACCAAACTTTGCAGGGATACATTGGATGTCAAGACACGTGGAAAAAACGTACAAAACAAGAGATTGGAGACATCAAGATTTTGGACGAATTTTTTAAGAATTTTCAAATTTTCAGATAGGAGGTTCCATATAAGGTCAAAAACTACATACTCAGATCTTCACCAAACTTTGCATGGATACATTATGTGTCAAGACACGTGGAAAAAACGTACAAAACAAAACATTGGAGACATCAAGATTTTGGTCGAATTTTTTAAGAATTTTCAAATTTTCAGATGGGAGGTTCCAGATAAGGTCAAAAACTACATACTCAGATCTTCACCAAACTTTGCAGGGATACATTGGATGTCAAGACACGTGGAAAAAACGTACAAAAAAGAGATTGGAGACATCAAGATTTTGGACGAATTTTTTAACAATTTTCAAATTTTCAGAAAGGATGTTCCAGATAAGGTCAAAAACTACATACTCAGATCTTCACCAAACTTTGCAGGGATACATTGGATGTCAAGACACGTGGAAAAAACGTACAAAACAAGAGATTCGGGTCAACAAGATTTTGGACGGATTTTTTAGGAATTTTCAAATTTTCAGATGGAGGGTTCCAGATAAGGTCAAAAACTACATACTCAGATCTTCACCAAACTCTGCAGGGATACATTGTATGTCAAGACACGTGCAAAAAACATACAAAACATAGGATTGGGGACATCAAGATTTTGTTAAATTCTTTTAAGAATTTTCAAATTTTCAGATAGGAGGTTCCATATAAGGTCAAAAACTACATACTCAGATCTTCACCAAACATTGCAGGGATACATTGGATGTCAAGACACGTGGAAAGAACGTACAAAACAAGAGATTGGAGACATCAAGATTTTGGACGAATTTTTTAAGAATTTTCAAATTTTCAGATAGGAGGCTCCATATAAGGTCAAAAACTACATACTCAGATCTTCACCAAACATTGCAGGGATACATTGGATGTCAAGACACGTGGAAAAAACGTACAAAACAAGAGATTCGGGTCAACAAGATTTTGGACGGATTTTTTAGGAATTTTCAAATTTTCAGATGGGAGGTTCCAGATAAGGTCAAAAACTACATACTCAGATCTTCACCAAACTTTGCAGGGATACATTGGATGTCAAGACACGTGGAAAAAACGTACAAAACAAAAGATTGGAGACATCAAGATTTTGGTCGAATTTTTTAAGAATTTTCAAATTTTCAGATGGGAGGTTCCAGATAAGGTCAAAAACTACATACTCAGATCTTCACCAAACTTTGCAGGGATCCATTGGATGTCAAGACACGTGGAAAAAACGTACAAAAAAGAGATTGGAGACATCAAGATTTTGGACGAATTTTTTAACAATTTTCAAATTTTCAGAAAGGATGTTCCAGATGAGGTCAAAAACGACATACTCAGATCTTCACCAAACTTTGCATGGATACATTGGATGTCAAGACACGTGGAAAAAACGTACAAAACAAGAGATTGGGGTCATCAAGATTTTGCACGGATTTTTTAGGAATTTTCAAATTTTCAGATGGGAGGTTCCAGATAAGGTCAAAAACTACATACTCAGATCTTCACCAAACTTTGCAGGGATACATTGGATGTCAAGACACGTGGAAAAAACGTACAAAACAAGAGATTGGAGACATCAAGATTTTGGACGAATTTTTTAAGAATTTTCAAATTTTCAGATAGGAGGTTCCATATAAGGTCAAAAACTACATACTCAGATCTTCACCAAACTTTGCATGGATACATTATGTGTCAAGACACGTGGAAAAAACGTACAAAACAAAAGATTGGAGACATCAAGATTTTGGTCGAATTTTTTAAGAATTTTCAAATTTTCAGATGGGAGGTTCCAGATAAGGTCAAAAACTACATACTCAGATCTTCACCAAACTTTGCAGGGATACATTGGATGTCAAGACACGTGGAAAAAACGTACAAAAAAGAGATTGGAGACATCAAGATTTTGGACGAATTTTTTAACAATTTTCAAATTTTCAGAAAGGATGTTCCAGATAAGGTCAAAAACTACATACTCAGATCTTCACCAAACTTTGCAGGGATACATTGGATGTCAAGACACGTGGAAAAAACGTACAAAACAAGAGATTCGGGTCAACAAGATTTTGGACGGATTTTTTAGGAATTTTCAAATTTTCAGATGGGAGGTTCCAGATAAGGTCAAAAACTACATACTCAGATCTTCACCAAACTCTGCAGGGATACATTGTATGTCAAGACACGTGCAAAAAACATACAAAACATAGGATTGGGGACATCAAGATTTTGTTAAATTCTTTTGAGAATTTTCAAATTTTCAGATAGGAGGTTCCATATAAGGTCAAAAACTACATACTCAGATCTTCACCAAACATTGCAGGGATACATTGGATGTCAAGACACGTGGAAAGAACGTACAAAACAAGAGATTGGAGACATCAAGATTTTGGACGAATTTTTTAAGAATTTTCAAATTTTCAGATAGGAGGCTCCATATAAGGTCAAAAACTACATACTCAGATCTTCACCAAACATTGCAGGGATACATTGGATGTCAAGACACGTGGAAAAAACGTACAAAACAAGAGATTGGAGACATCAAGATTTTCGACGAATTTTTTAAGAATTTTCAAATTTTCAGATAGGAGGTTTCCTGATAAGGTCAAAAACTACATACTCAGATCTTCACCAAACGTTGCAGGGATACTTTGCATGTCAAGACACGTGGAAAAAACGTACAAAACAAGAGATCGGAGACATCAAGATTTTCGACGAATTTTTTAAGAATTTTCAAATTTTCAGATGGGAGGTTCCAGATAAGGTCAAAAACGACATACTCAGATCTTCACCAAACTTTGCATGGATACATTGGATGTCAAGACACGTGGAAAAAACATACAAAACATAGGATTGGTGACATCAAGATTTTGGACGAATTTTTTAAGAATTTTCAAATTTTCAGATAGGAGGTTCCATATAAGGTCAAAAACTACATACTCAGATCTTCACCAAACTTTGCAGGGATACATTGGAGGTCGAGACACGTGGAAAAAAAGTACAAAACAAGAGATTGGGGTCATCAAGATTTTGGACGGATTTTTTAGGAATTTTCAAATTTTCAGATGGGAGGTTCCAGATAAGGTCAAAAACTACATACTCAGATCTTCACCAAACATTGCAGGGATACATTGGATGTCAAGACACGTGGAAAAAACGTACAAAACAAGAGATTGGAGACATCAAGATTTTGGACGAATTTTTTAAGAATTTTCAAATTTTCAGATAGGAGGTTCCAGATGAGGTCAAAAACTACATACTCAGATCTTCACCAAACTTTGCAGGAATACTTTGCATGTCAAGACACGTGGAAAAAACGTACAAAACAAGAGATCGGAGACATCAAGATTTTCGACGAATTTTTTAAGAATTTTCAAATTTTCAGATGGGAGGTTCCAGATAAGGTCAAAAACGACATACTCAGATCTTCACCAAACTTTGCAGGGATCCATTGGAGGTCGAGACACGTGGAAAAAACGTACAAAACAAGAGATTGGAGACATCAAGATTTTCGACGAATTTTTTAAGAATTTTCAAATTTTCAGATGGGAGGTTCCAGATAAGGTCAAAAACGACATACTCAGATCTTCACCAAACTTTGCATGGATACATTGGATGTCAAGACACGTGGAAAAAACATACAAAACATAGGATTGGTGACATCAAGATTTTGGACGAATTTTTTAAGAATTTTCAAATTTTCAGATAGGAGGTTCCATATAAGGTCAAAAACTACATACTCAGATCTTCACCAAACTTTGCAGGGATACATTGGAGGTCGAGACACGTGGAAAAAAAGTACAAAACAAGAGATTGGGGTCATCAAGATTTTGGACGGATTTTTTAGGAATTTTCAAATTTTCAGATGGGAGGTTCCAGATAAGGTCAAAAACTACATACTCAGATCTTCACCAAACATTGCAGGGATACATTGGATGTCAAGACACGTGGAAAAAACGTACAAAACAAGAGATTGGAGACATCAAGATTTTGAACGAATTTTTTAAGAATTTTCAAATTTTCAGATAGGAGGTTCCAGATGAGGTCAAAAACTACATACTCAGATCTTCACCAAACTTTGCAGGAATACTTTGCATGTCAAGACACGTGGAAAAAACGTACAAAACAAGAGATCGGAGACATCAAGATTTTCGACGAATTTTTTAAGAATTTTCAAATTTTCAGATGGGAGGTTCCAGATAAGGTCAAAAACGACATACTCAGATCTTCACCAAACTTTGCAGGGATCCATTGGAGGTCGAGACACGTGGAAAAAACGTACAAAACAAGAGATTGGAGACATCAAGATTTTGGACGAATTTTTTAAGAATTTTCAAATTTTCAGATAGGAGGTTCCATATAAGGTCAAAAACTACATACTCAGATCTTCACCAAACTTTGCAGGGATACATTGGATGTCAAGACACGTGGAAAAAACGTACAAAACAAAAGATTGGAGACATCAAGATTTTCGACGAATTTTTTAAGAATTTTCAAATTTTCAGATAGGAGGTTCCAGATAAGGTCAAAAACTACATACTCAGATCTTCACCAAACTTTGCAGGGATACATTATGTGTCAAGACACGTGGAAAAAACGTACAAAACAAAAGATTGGAGACATCAAGATTTTGGTCGAATTTTTTAAGAATTTTCAAATTTTCAGATGGGAGGTTCCAGATAAGGTCAAAAACTACATACTCAGATCTTCACCAAACTTTGCAGGGATCCATTGGAGGTCGAGACACGTGGAAAAAACGTACAAAACAAGAGATTGGAGACATCAAGATTTTGGACGAATTTTTTAAGAATTTTCAAATTTTCAGATAGGAGGTTCCATATAAGGTCAAAAACTACATACTCAGATCTTCACCAAACTTTGCAGGGATACATTGGATATCAAGACACGTGGAAAAAACGTACAAAACAAGAGATTGGAGACATCAAGATTTTGGACGAATTTTTTAAGAATTTTCAAATTTTCAGATGGGAGGTTCAATATAAGGTCAAAAACTACATACTCAGATCTTCACCAAACTTTGCAGGGATACATTGGATGTCAAGACACGTGGAAAAAACGTACAAAACAAGAGATTGGGGTCATCAAGATTTTGGGCGGATTTTTTAGGAATTTTCAAATTTTCAGATGGGAGGTTCCAGATAAGGTCAAAAACTACATACTCAGATCTTCACCAAACATTGCAGGGATACATTGGATGTCAAGACACGTGGAAAAAACGTACAAAACAAGAGATTGGAGACATCAAAATTTTGGACGAATTTTTTAAGAATTTTCAAATTTTCAGATAGGAGGTTCCAGATGAGGTCAAAAACTACATACTCAGATCTTCACCAAACTTTGCAGGAATACTTTGCATGTCAAGACACGTGGAAAAAACGTAGAAAACAAGAGATCGGAGACATCAAGATTTTCGACGAATTTTTTAAGAATTTTCAAATTTTCAGATGGGAGGTTCCAGATAAGGTCAAAAGCGACATACTCAGATCTTCACCAAACTTTGCATGGATACATTGGATGTCAAGACACGTGGAAAAAACATACAAAACATAGGATTGGTGACATCAAGATTTTGGACGAATTTTTTAAGAATTTTCAAATTTTCAGGTAGGAGGTTCCAGATAAGGTCAAAAACGACATACTCAGATCTTCACCAAACTTTGCAGGGATCCATTGGAGGTCGAGACACGTGGAAAAAACGTACAAAACAAGAGATTGGGGTCATCAAGATTTTGGACGCATTTTTTAGGAATTTTCAAATTTTCAGAAAGGATGTTCCAGATAAGGTCAAAAACGACATACTCAGATCTTCACCAAACTTTGCATGGATACATTGGATGTCAAGACACGTGGAAAAAACGTACAAAACAAGAGATTGGAGACATCAAGATTTTCGACGAATTTTTGAAGAATTTTCAAATTTTCAGATAGGAGGTTCCAGATAAGGTCAAAAACTACATACTCAGATCTTCACCAAACGTTGCAGGGATACTTTGCATGTCAAGACACGTGGAAAAAACGTACAAAACAAAAGATTGGAGACATCAAGATTTTCGACGAATTTTTTAAGAATTTTCAAATTTTCAGATGGGAGGTTCCAGATAAGGTCAAAAACGACATACTCAGATCTTCACCAAACTTTGCATGGATATATTGGATGTCAAGACACGTGGAAAAAACGTACAAAACAAGAGATTGGAGACATCAAGATTTTGGACGAATTTTTTAAGAATTTTCAAATTTTCAGATGGGAGGTTCAATATAAGGTCAAAAACTACATACTCAGATCTTCACCAAACTTTGCAGGGATACTTTGGATGTCAAGACACGTGGAAAAAACGTACAAAACAAGAGATTGGGGTCATCAAGATTTTGGACGATTTTTTTAAGAATTTTCAAATTTTCAGATGGGAGGTTCAATATAAGGTCAAAAACTACATACTCAGATCTTCACCAAACTTTGCATGGATACATTGGATGTCAAGACACGTGGAAAAAACATACAAAATATAGGATTCGGAACATCAAGATTTTGGTCGAATTTTTTAAGAATTTTCAAATTTTCAGATAGGAGGTTCCATATAAGGTCAAAAACTACATACTCAGATCTTCACCAAACATTGCAGGAATACATTGGATGTCAAGACATGTGGAAAAAACGTACAAAACAAGAGATTGGGGTCATCAAGATTTTGCACGGATTTTTTAGGAATTTTCAAATTTTCAGATGGGAGGTTCCAGATAAGGTCAAAAACTACATACTCAGATCTTCACCAAACTTTGCAGGGATACATTGGATGTCAAGACACGTGGAAAAAACGTACAAAACAAGAGATTGGAGACATCAAGATTTTGGACGAATTTTTTAAGAATTTTCAAATTTTCAGATAGGAGGTTCCATATAAGGTCAAAAACTACATACTCAGATCTTCACCAAACTTTGCATGGATACATTATGTGTCAAGACACGTGGAAAAAACGTACAAAACAAAAGATTGGAGACATCAAGATTTTGGTCGAATTTTTTAAGAATTTTCAAATTTTCAGATGGGAGGTTCCAGATAAGGTCAAAAACTACATACTCAGATCTTCACCAAACTTTGCAGGGATACATTGGATGTCAAGACACGTGGAAAAAACGTACAAAAAAGAGATTGGAGACATCAAGATTTTGGACGAATTTTTTAACAATTTTCAAATTTTCAGAAAGGATGTTCCATATAAGGTCAAAAACTACATACTCAGATCTTCACCAAACTTTGCAGGGATACATTGGATATCAAGACACGTGGAAAAAACGTACAAAACAAGAGATTGGAGACATCAAGATTTTCGACGAATTTTTTAAGAATTTTCAAATTTTCAGATAGGAGGTTCCAGATAAGGTCAAAAACTACATACTCAGATCTTCACCAAACGTTGCAGGGATACTTTGCATGTCAAGACACGTGGAAAAAACGTACAAAACAAAAGATTGGAGACATCAAGATTTTCGACGAATTTTTTAAGAATTTTCAAATTTTCAGATGGGAGGTTCCAGATAAGGTCAAAAACGACATACTCAGATCTTCACCAAACTTTGCATGGATACATTGGATGTCAAGACACGTGGAAAAAACGTACAAAACAAGAGATTGGAGACATCAAGATTTTGGACGAATTTTTTAAGAATTCTCAAATTTTCAGAAAGGAGGTTCCATATAAGGTCAAAAACTACATACTCAGATCTTCACCAAACTTTGCAGGGATACTTTGGATGTCAAGACACGTGGAAAAAACGTACAAAACAAGAGATTGGGGTCATCAAGATTTTGGACGAATTTTTTAAGAATTTTCAAATTTTCAGATGGGAGGTTCAATATAAGGTCAAAAACTACATACTCAGATCTTCACCAAACTTTGCAGGGATACATTGGATGTCAAGACACGTGGAAAAAACATACAAAACATAGGATTCGGAACATCAAGATTTTGGTCGAATTTTTTAAGAATTTTCAAATTTTCAGATAGGAGGTTCCATATAAGGTCAAAAACTACATACTCAGATCTTCACCAAACATTGCAGGAATACATTGGATGTCAAGACACGTGGAAAAAACGTACAAAACAAGAGATTGGGGTCATCAAGATTTTGCACGGATTTTTTAGGAATTTTCAAATTTTCAGATGGGAGGTTCCAGATAAGGTCAAAAACTACATACTCAGATCTTCACCAAACTTTGCAGGGATACATTGGATGTCAAGACACGTGGAAAAAACGTACAAAACAAGAGATTGGAGACATCAAGATTTTGGACGAATTTTTTAAGAATTTTCAAATTTTCAGATAGGAGGTTCCATATAAAGTCAAAAACTACATACTCAGATCTTCACCAAACTTTGCATGGATACATTATGTGTCAAGACACGTGGAAAAAACGTACAAAACAAAAGATTGGAGACATCAAGATTTTGGTCGAATTTTTTAAGAATTTTCAAATTTTCAGATGGGAGGTTCCAGATAAGGTCAAAAACTACATACTCAGATCTTCACCAAACTTTGCAGGGATCCATTGGATGTCAAGACACGTGGAAAAAACGTACAAAAAAGAGATTGGAGACATCAAGATTTTGGACGAATTTTTTAACAATTTTCAAATTTTCAGAAAGGATGTTCCAGATAAGGTCAAAAACGACATACTCAGATCTTCACATAACTTTGCATGGATACATTGGATGTCAAGACACGTGGAAAAAACGTACAAAACAAGAGATTGGGGTCATCAAGATTTTGCACGGATTTTTTAGGAATTTTCAAATTTTCAGATGGGAGGTTCCAGATAAGGTCAAAAACTACATACTCAGATCTTCACCAAACTTTGCAGGGATACATTGGATGTCAAGACACGTGGAAAAAACGTACAAAACAAGAGATTGGAGACATCAAGATTTTGGACGAATTTTTTAAGAATTTTCAAATTTTCAGATAGGAGGTTCCATATAAGGTCAAAAACTACATACTCAGATCTTCACCAAACTTTGCATGGATACATTATGTGTCAAGACACGTGGAAAAAACGTACAAAACAAAAGATTGGAGACATCAAGATTTTGGTCGAATTTTTTAAGAATTTTCAAATTTTCAGATGGGAGGTTCCAGATAAGGTCAAAAACTACATACTCAGATCTTCACCAAACTTTGCAGGGATACATTGGATGTCAAGACACGTGGAAAAAACGTACAAAAAAGAGATTGGAGACATCAAGATTTTGGACGAATTTTTTAACAATTTTCAAATTTTCAGAAAGGATGTTCCAGATAAGGTCAAAAACGACATACTCAGATCTTCACCAAACTTTGCAGGGATACATTGGATATCAAGACACGTGGAAAAAACGTACAAAACAAGAGATTGGAGACATCAAGATTTTCGACGAATTTTTTAAGAATTTTCAAATTTTCAGATAGGAGGTTCCAGATAAGGTCAAAAACTACATACTCAGATCTTCACCAAACGTTGCAGAGATACTTTGCATGTCAAGACACGTGGAAAAAACGTACAAAACAAAAGATTGGAGACATCAAGATTTTCGACGAATTTTTTAAGAATTTTCAAATTTTCAGATGGGAGGTTCCAGATAAGGTCAAAAACGACATACTCAGATCTTCACCAAACTTTGCATGGATACATTGGATGTCAAGACACGTGGAAAAAACGTACAAAACAAGAGATTGGAGACATCAAGATTTTGGACGAATTTTTTAAGAATTCTCAAATTTTCAGAAAGGAGGTTCCATATAAGGTCAAAAACTACATACTCAGATCTTCACCAAACTTTGCAGGGATACTTTGGATGTCAAGACACGTGGAAAAAACGTACAAAACAAGAGATTGGGGTCATCAAGATTTTGGACGATTTTTTTAAGAATTTTCAAATTTTCAGATGGGAGGTTCAATATAAGGTCAAAAACTACATACTCAGATCTTCACCAAACTTTGCATTGATACATTGGATGTCAAGACACGTGGAAAAAACATACAAAACATAGGATTCGGAACATCAAGATTTTGGTCGAATTTTTTAAGAATTTTCAAATTTTCAGATAGGAGGTTCCAGATAAGGTCAAAAACTACATACTCAGATCTTCAACAAACTTTGCAGGGATACATTGGATGTCAAGACACGTGGAAAAAACGTACAAAACAAGAGATTGGAGACATCAAGATTTTGGACGAATTTTTTAACAATTTTCAAATTTTCAGATAGGAGGTTCCATATAAGGTCAAAAACTACATACTCAGATCTTCACCAAACATTGCAGGAATACATTGGATGTCAAGACACGTGGAAAAAACGTACAAAACAAGAGATTGGGGTCATCAAGATTTTGCACGGATTTTTTAGGAATTTTCAAATTTTCAGATGGGAGGTTCCAGATAAGGTCAAAAACTACATACTCAGATCTTCAACAAACTTTGCAGGGATACATTGGATGTCAAGACACGTGGAAAAAACGTACAAAACAAGAGATTGGAGACATCAAGATTTTGGACGAATTTTTTAAGAATTTTCAAATTTTCAGATAGGAGGTTCCATATAAGGTCAAAAACTACATACTCAGATCTTCACCAAACTTTGCATGGATACATTATGTGTCAAGACACGTGGAAAAAACGTACAAAACAAAAGATTGGAGACATCAAGATTTTGGTCGAATTTTTTAAGAATTTTCAAATTTTCAGATGGGAGGTTCCAGATAAGGTCAAAAACTACATACTCAGATCTTCACCAAACTTTGCAGGGATCCATTGGATGTCAAGACACGTGGAAAAAACGTACAAAAAAGAGATTGGAGACATCAAGATTTTGGACGAATTTTTTAACAATTTTCAAATTTTCAGAAAGGATGTTCCAGATAAGGTCAAAAACGACATACTCAGATCTTCACCAAACTTTGCAGGGATACATTGGATATCAAGACACGTGGAAAAAACGTACAAAACAAGAGATTGGAGACATCAAGATTTTGGACGAATTTTTTAAGAATTTTCAAATTTTCAGATAGGAGGTTCCAGATAAGGTCAAAAACTACATACTCAGATCTTCTCCAAACTTTGCAGGGATACATTGGATGTCAAGACACGTGGAAAAAACGTACAAAACAAGAGATTGGAGACATCAAGATTTTGGACGAATTTTTTAAGAATTTTCAAATTTTCAGATAGGAGGTTCCAGATGAGGTCAAAAACTACATACTCAGATCTTCACCAAACTTTGCAGGAATACTTTGCATGTCAAGACACGTGGAAAAAACGTACAAAACAAGAGATCGGAGACATCAAGATTTTCGACGAATTTTTTAAGAATTTTCAAATTTTCAGATGGGAGGTTCCAGATAAGGTCAAAAACGACATACTCAGATCTTCACCAAACTTTGCAGGGATCCATTGGAGGTCGAGACACGTGGAAAAAACGTACAAAACAAGAGATTGGAGACATCAAGATTTTGGACGAATTTTTTAAGAATTTTCAAATTTTCAGATAGGAGGTTCCATATAAGGTCAAAAACTACATACTCAGATCTTCACCAAACTTTGCAGGGATACATTGGATGTCAAGACACGTGGAAAAAACGTACAAAACAAGAGATTGGAGACATCAAGATTTTGGACGATTTTTTTAAAAATTTTCAAATTTTCAGAAATGCGGTTCCAGATAAGGTCAAAAACTACATACTCAGATCTTCACCAAACTTTGCAGGGATACATTGGATGTCAAGACACGTGGAAAAAACGTACAAAACAAGAGATTCGGGTCAACAAGATTTTGGACGGATTTTTTAGGAATTTTCAAATTTTCAGATGGGAGGTTCCAGATAAGGTCAAAAACTACATACTCAGATCTTCACCAAACTCTGCAGGGATACATTGTATGTCAAGACACGTGCAAAAAACATACAAAACATAGGATTGGGGACATCAAGATTTTGTTAAATTCTTTTAAGAATTTTCAAATTTTCAGATAGGAGGTTCCATATAAGGTCAAAAACTACATACTCAGATCTTCACCAAACATTGCAGGGATACATTGGATGTCAAGACACGTGGAAAGAACGTACAAAACAAGAGATTGGAGACATCAAGATTTTGGACGAATTTTTTAAGAATTTTCAAATTTTCAGATAGGAGGCTCCATATAAGGTCAAAAACTACATACTCAGATCTTCACCAAACATTGCAGGGATACATTGGATGTCAAGACACGTGGAAAAAACGTACAAAACAAGAGATTGGAGACATCAAGATTTTGGACGAATTTTTTAAGAATTTTCAAATTTTCAGATAGGAGGTTCCAGATAAGGTCAAAAATACATACTCAGATCTTCACCAAACGTTGCAGGGATACTTTGCATGTCAAGACACGTGGAAAAAACGTACAAAACAAGAGATCGGAGACATCAAGATTTTCGACGAATTTTTTAAGAATTTTCAAATTTTCAGATGGGAGGTTCCAGATAAGGTCAAAAACGACATACTCAGATCTTCACCAAACTTTGCATGGATAGATTGGATGTCAAGACACGTGGAAAAAACATACAAAACATAGGATTGGTGACATCAAGATTTTGGACGAATTTTTTAAGAATTTTCAAATTTTCAGATAGGAGGTTCCATATAAGGTCAAAAACTACATACTCAGATCTTCACCAAACTTTGCAGGGATACATTGGAGGTCGAGACACGTGGAAAAAAAGTACAAAACAAGAGATTGGGGTCATCAAGATTTTGGACGGATTTTTTAGGAATTTTCAAATTTTCAGATGGGAGGTTCCAGATAAGGTCAAAAACTACATACTCAGATCTTCACCAAACATTGCAGGGATACATTGGATGTCAAGACACGTGGAAAAAACGTACGAAACAAGAGATTGGAGACATCAAGATTTTGGACGAATTTTTTAAGAATTTTCAAATTTTCAGATAGGAGGTTCCAGATGAGGTCAAAAACTACATACTCAGATCTTCACCAAACTTTGCAGGAATACTTTGCATGTCAAGACACGTGGAAAAAACGTACAAAACAAGAGATCGGAGACATCAAGATTTTCGACGAATTTTTTAAGAATTTTCAAATTTTCAGATGGGAGGTTCCAGATAAGGTCAAAAACGACATACTCAGATCTTCACCAAACTTTGCAGGGATCCATTGGAGGTCGAGACACGTGGAAAAAACGTACAAAACAAGAGATTGGAGACATCAAGATTTTCGACGAATTTTTTAAGAATTTTCAAATTTTCAGATGGGAGGTTCCAGATAAGGTCAAAAACGACATACTCAGATCTTCACCAAACTTTGCATGGATACATTGGATGTCAAGACACGTGGAAAAAACATACAAAACATAGGATTGGTGACATCAAGATTTTGGACGAATTTTTTAAGAATTTTCAAATTTTCAGATAGGAGGTTCCATATAAGGTCAAAAACTACATACTCAGATCTTCACCAAACTTTGCAGGGATACATTGGAGGTCGAGACACGTGGAAAAAAAGTACAAAACAAGAGATTGGGGTCATCAAGATTTTGGACGGATTTTTTAGGAATTTTCAAATTTTCAGATGGGAGGTTCCAGATAAGGTCAAAAACTACATACTCAGATCTTCACCAAACATTGCAGGGATACATTGGATGTCAAGACACGTGGAAAAAACGTACAAAACAAGAGATTGGAGACATCAAGATTTTGGACGAATTTTTTAAGAATTTTCAAATTTTCAGATAGGAGGTTCCAGATGAGGTCAAAAACTACATACTCAGATCTTCACCAAACTTTGCAGGAATACTTTGCATGTCAAGACACGTGGAAAAAACGTACAAAACAAGAGATCGGAGACATCAAGATTTTCGACGAATTTTTTAAGAATTTTCAAATTTTCAGATGGGAGGTTCCAGATAAGGTCAAAAACGACATACTCAGATCTTCACCAAACTTTGCAGGGATCCATTGGAGGTCGAGACACGTGGAAAAAACGTACAAAACAAGAGATTGGAGACATCAAGATTTTGGACGAATTTTTTAAGAATTTTCAAATTTTCAGATAGGAGGTTCCATATAAGGTCAAAAACTACATACTCAGATCTTCACCAAACTTTGCAGGGATACATTGGATGTCAAGACACGTGGAAAAAACGTACAAAACAAGAGATTGGAGACATCAAGATTTTGGACGATTTTTTTAAAAATTTTCAAATTTTCAGAAATGCGGTTCCAGATAAGGTCAAAAACTACATACTCAGATCTTCACCAAACTTTGCAGGGATACATTGGATGTCAAGACACGTGGAAAAAACGTACAAAACAAGAGATTCGGGTCAACAAGATTTTGGACGGATTTTTTAGGAATTTTCAAATTTTCAGATGGGAGGTTCCAGATAAGGTCAAAAACTACATACTCAGATCTTCACCAAACTCTGCAGGGATACATTGTATGTCAAGACACGTGCAAAAAACATACAAAACATAGGATTGGGGACATCAAGATTTTGTTAAATTCTTTTAAGAATTTTCAAATTTTCAGATAGGAGGTTCCATATAAGGTCAAAAACTACATACTCAGATCTTCACCAAACATTGCAGGGATACATTGGATGTCAAGACACGTGGAAAGAACGTACAAAACAAGAGATTGGAGACATCAAGATTTTGGACGAATTTTTTAAGAATTTTCAAATTTTCAGATAGGAGGCTCCATATAAGGTCAAAAACTACATACTCAGATCTTCACCAAACATTGCAGGGATACATTGGATGTCAAGACACGTGGAAAAAACGTACAAAACAAGAGATTGGAGACATCAAGATTTTGGACGAATTTTTTAAGAATTTTCAAATTTTCAGATAGGAGGTTCCAGATAAGGTCAAAAACTACATACTCAGATCTTCACCAAACGTTGCAGGGATACTTTGCATGTCAAGACACGTGGAAAAAACGTACAAAACAAGAGATCGGAGACATCAAGATTTTCGACGAATTTTTTAAGAATTTTCAAATTTTCAGATGGGAGGTTCCAGATAAGGTCAAAAACGACATACTCAGATCTTCACCAAACTTTGCATGGATACATTGGATGTCAAGACACGTGGAAAAAACATACAAAACATAGGATTGGTGACATCAAGATTTTGGACGAATTTTTTAAGAATTTTCAAATTTTCAGATAGGAGGTTCCATATAAGGTCAAAAACTACATACTCAGATCTTCACCAAACTTTGCAGGGATACATTGGAGGTCGAGACACGTGGAAAAAAAGTACAAAACAAGAGATTGGGGTCATCAAGATTTTGGACGGATTTTTTAGGAATTTTCAAATTTTCAGATGGGAGGTTCCAGATAAGGTCAAAAACTACATACTCAGATCTTCACCAAACATTGCAGGGATACATTGGATGTCAAGACACGTGGAAAAAACGTACAAAACAAGAGATTGGAGACATCAAGATTTTGGACGAATTTTTTAAGAATTTTCAAATTTTCAGATAGGAGGTTCCAGATGAGGTCAAAAACTACATACTCAGATCTTCACCAAACTTTGCAGGAATACTTTGCATGTCAAGACACGTGGAAAAAACGTACAAAACAAGAGATCGGAGACATCAAGATTTTCGACGAATTTTTTAAGAATTTTCAAATTTTCAGATGGGAGGTTCCAGATAAGGTCAAAAACGACATACTCAGATCTTCACCAAACTTTGCAGGGATCCATTGGAGGTCGAGACACGTGGAAAAAACGTACAAAACAAGAGATTGGAGACATCAAGATTTTCGACGAATTTTTTAAGAATTTTCAAATTTTCAGATGGGAGGTTCCAGATAAGGTCAAAAACGACATACTCAGATCTTCACCAAACTTTGCATGGATACATTGGATGTCAAGACACGTGGAAAAAACATACAAAACATAGGATTGGTGACATCAAGATTTTGGACGAATTTTTTAAGAATTTTCAAATTTTCAGATAGGAGGTTCCATATAAGGTCAAAAACTACATACTCAGATCTTCACCAAACTTTGCAGGGATACATTGGAGGTCGAGACACGTGGAAAAAAAGTACAAAACAAGAGATTGGGGTCATCAAGATTTTGGACGGATTTTTTAGGAATTTTCAAATTTTCAGATGGGAGGTTCCAGATAAGGTCAAAAACTACATACTCAGATCTTCACCAAACATTGCAGGGATACATTGGATGTCAAGACACGTGGAAAAAACGTACAAAACAAGAGATTGGAGACATCAAGATTTTGGACGAATTTTTTAAGAATTTTCAAATTTTCAGATAGGAGGTTCCAGATGAGGTCAAAAACTACATACTCAGATCTTCACCAAACTTTGCAGGAATACTTTGCATGTCAAGACACGTGGAAAAAACGTACAAAACAAGAGATCGGAGACATCAAGATTTTCGACGAATTTTTTAAGAATTTTCAAATTTTCAGATGGGAGGTTCCAGATAAGGTCAAAAACGACATACTCAGATCTTCACCAAACTTTGCAGGGATCCATTGGAGGTCGAGACACGTGGAAAAAACGTACAAAACAAGAGATTGGAGACATCAAGATTTTGGACGAATTTTTTAAGAATTTTCAAATTTTCAGATAGGATGTTCCATATAAGGTCAAAAACTACATACTCAGATCTTCACCAAACTTTGCAGGGATACATTGGATGTCAAGACACGTGGAAAAAACGTACAAAACAAAAGATTGGAGACATCAAGATTTTCGACGAATTTTTTAAGAATTTTCAAATTTTCAGATAGGAGGTTCCAGATAAGGTCAAAAACTACATACTCAGATCTTCACCAAACTTTGCAGGGATACATTATGTGTCAAGACACGTGGAAAAAACGTACAAAACAAAAGATTGGAGACATCAAGATTTTGGTCGAATTTTTTAAGAATTTTCAAATTTTCAGATGGGAGGTTCCAGATAAGGTCAAAAACTACATACTCAGATCTTCACCAAACTTTGCAGGGATCCATTGGAGGTCGAGACACGTGGAAAAAACGTACAAAACAAGAGATTGGAGACATCAAGATTTTGGACGAATTTTTTAAGAATTTTCAAATTTTCAGATAGGAGGTTCCATATAAGGTCAAAAACTACATACTCAGATCTTCACCAAACTTTGCAGGGATACATTGGATATCAAGACACGTGGAAAAAACGTACAAAACAAGAGATTGGAGACATCAAGATTTTGGACGAATTTTTTAAGAATTTTCAAATTTTCAGATGGGAGGTTCAATATAAGGTCAAAAACTACATACTCAGATCTTCACCAAACTTTGCAGGGATACATTGGATGTCAAGACACGTGGAAAAAACGTACAAAACAAGAGATTGGGGTCATCAAGATTTTGGACGGATTTTTTAGGATTTTTCAAATTTTCAGATGGGAGGTTCCAGATAAGGTCAAAAACTACATACTCAGATCTTCACCAAACATTGCAGGGATACATTGGATGTCAAGACACGTGGAAAAAACGTACAAAACACGAGATTGGAGACATCAAAATTTTGGACGAATTTTTTAAGAATTTTCAAATTTTCAGATAGGAGGTTCCATATAAGGTCAAAAACTACATACTCAGATCTTCACCAAACTTTGCAGGGATACATTGGATATCAAGACACGTGGAAAAAACGTACAAAACAAGAGATTGGAGACATCAAGATTTTGGACGAATTTTTTAAGAATTTTCAAATTTTCAGATGGGAGGTTCAATATAAGGTCAAAAACTACATACTCAGATCTTCACCAAACTTTGCAGGGATACATTGGATGTCAAGACACGTGGAAAAAACGTACAAAACAAGAGATTGGAGACATCAAAATTTTGGACGAATTTTTTAAGAATTTTCAAATTTTCAGATAGGAGGTTCCATATAAGGTCAAAAACTACATACTCAGATCTTCACCAAACTTTGCAGGGATACATTGGATATCAAGACACGTGGAAAAAACGTACAAAACAAGAGATTGGAGACATCAAGATTTTGGACGAATTTTTTAAGAATTTTCAAATTTTCAGATAGGAGGTTCCAGATAAGGTCAAAAACTACATACTCAGATCTTCACCAAACTTTGCAGGGATACATTGGATGTCAAGACACGTGGAAAAAAAGTACAAAACAAGAGATTGGGGTCATCAAGATTTTGGACGGATTTTTTAGGAATTTTCAAATTTTCAGATGGGAGGTTCCAGATAAGGTCAAAAACTACATACTCAGATCTTCACCAAACATTGCAGGGATACATTGGATGTCAAGACACGTGGAAAAAACGTACAAAACAAGAGATTGGAGACATCAAAATTTTGGACGAATTTTTTAAGAATTTTCAAATTTTCAGATAGGAGGTTCCAGATGAGGTCAAAAACTACATACTCAGATCTTCACCAAACTTTTCAGGAATACTTTGCATGTCAAGACACGTGGAAAAAACGTACAAAACAAGAGATCGGAGACATCAAGATTTTCGACGAATTTTTTAAGAATTTTCAAATTTTCAGATGGGAGGTTCCAGATAAGGTCAAAAACGACATACTCAGATCTTCACCAAACTTTGCATGGATACATTGGATGTCAAGACACGTGGAAAAAACATACAAAACATAGGATTGGTGACATCAAGATTTTGGACGAATTTTTTAAGAATTTTCAAATTTTCAGATAGGAGGTTCCATATAAGGTCAAAAACTACATACTCAGATCTTCACCAAACTTTGCAGGGATACATTGGAGGTCGAGACACGTGGAAAAAAAGTACAAAACAAGAGATTGGGGTCATCAAGATTTTGGACAGATTTTTTAGGAATTTTCAAATTTTCAGATGGGAGGTTCCAGATAAGGTCAAAAACTACATACTCAGATCTTCACCAAACATTGCAGGGATACATTGGATGTCAAGACACGTGGAAAAAACGTACAAAACAAGAGATTGGAGACATCAAGATTTTGGACGAATTTTTTAAGAATTTTCAAATTTTCAGATAGGAGGTTCCAGATGAGGTCAAAAACTACATACTCAGATCTTCACCAAACTTTGCAGGAATACTTTGCATGTCAAGACACGTGGAAAAAACGTACAAAACAAGAGATCGGAGACATCAAGATTTTCGACGAATTTTTTAAGAATTTTCAAATTTTCAGATGGGAGGTTCCAGATAAGGTCAAAAACGACATACTCAGATCTTCACCAAACTTTGCAGGGATCCATTGGAGGTCGAGACACGTGGAAAAAACGTACAAAACAAGAGATTGGAGACATCAAGATTTTGGACGAATTTTTTAAGAATTTTCAAATTTTCAGATAGGAGGTTCCATATAAGGTCAAAAACTACATACTCAGATCTTCACCAAACTTTGCAGGGATACATTGGATGTCAAGACACGTGGAAAAAACGTACAAAACAAGAGATTGGAGACATCAAGATTTTCGACGAATTTTTTAAGAATTTTCAAATTTTCAGAAAGGATGTTCCAGATAAGCTCAAAAACGACATACTCAGATCTTCACCAAAATTTGCAGGGATCCATTGGAGGTCGAGACACGTGGAAAAAACGTACAAAACAAGAGATTGGAGACATCAAGATTTTGGACGAATTTTTGAAGAATTTTCAAATTTTCAGATAGGAGGTTCCAGATAAGGTCTAAAACTACATACTCAGATCTCCACCAAACATTGCAGGAATACATTGGATGTCAAGACACGTGGAAAAAACGTACAAAACAAGAGATTGGAGACATCAAGATTTTCGACGAATTTTTGAAGAATTTTCAAATTTTCAGATAGGAGGTTCCAGATAAGGTCAAAAACTACATACTCAGATCTTCACCAAACGTTGCAGGGATACTTTGCATGTCAAGACACGTGGAAAAAACGTACAAAACAAAAGATTGGAGACATCAAGATTTTCGACGAATTTTTTAAGAATTTTCAAATTTTCAGATGGGAGGTTCCAGATAAGGTCAAAAACGACATACTCAGATCTTCACCAAACTTTGCATGGATACATTGGATGTCAAGACACGTGGAAAAAACGTACAAAACAAGAGATTGGAAACATCAAGATTTTGGACGAATTTTTTAAGAATTTTCAAATTTTCAGATGGGAGGTTCAATATAAGGTCAAAAACTACATACTCAGATCTTCACCAAACTTTGCAGGGATACTTTGGATGTCAAGACACGTGGAAAAAACGTACAAAACAAGAGATTGGGGTCAACAAGATTTTGGACGAATTTTTTAAGAATTTTCAAATTTTCAGATGGGAGGTTCAATATAAGGTCAAAAACTACATACTCAGATCTTCACCAAACTTTGCATGGATACATTGGATGTCAAGACACGTGGAAAAAACATACAAAACATAGGATTCGGAACATCAAGATTTTGGTCGAATTTTTTAAGAATTTTCAAATTTTCAGATAGGAGGTTCCATATAAGGTCAAAAACTACATACTCAGATCTTCACCAAACATTGCAGGAATACATTGGATGTCAAGACACGTGGAAAAAACGTACAAAACAAGAGATTGGGGTCATCAAGATTTTGCACGGATTTTTTAGGAATTTTCAAATTTTCAGATGGGAGGTTCCAGATAAGGTCAAAAACTACATACTCAGATCTTCACCAAACTTTGCAGGGATACATTGGATGTCAAGACACGTGGAAAAAACGTACAAAACAAGAGATTGGAGACATCAAGATTTTGGACGAATTTTTTAAGAATTTTCAAATTTTCAGATAGGAGGTTCCATATAAGGTCAAAAACTACATACTCAGATCTTCACCAAACTTTGCATGGATACATTATGTGTCAAGACACGTGGAAAAAACGTACAAAACAAAAGATTGGAGACATCAAGATTTTGGTCGAATTTTTTAAGAATTTTCAAATTTTCAGATGGGAGGTTCCAGATAAGGTCAAAAACTACATACTCAGATCTTCACCAAACTTTGCAGGGATACATTGGATGTCAAGACACGTGGAAAAAACGTACAAAAAAGAGATTGGAGACATCAAGATTTTGGACGAATTTTTTAACAATTTTCAAATTTTCAGAAAGGATGTTCCAGATAAGGTCAAAAACTACATACTCAGATCTTCACCAAACTTTGCAGGGATACATTGGATGTCAAGACACGTGGAAAAAACGTACAAAACAAGAGATTGGAGACATCAAGATTTTGGACGAATTTTTTAAGAATTTTCAAATTTTCAGAAAGGAGGTTCCATATAAGGTCAAAAACTACATACTCAGATCTTCACCAAACTTTGCAGGGATACATTGGATGTCAAGACACGTGGAAAAAACGTACAAAACAAGAGATTGGAGACATCAAGATTTTCGACGAATTTTTTAAGAATTTTCAAATTTTCAGAAAGGATGTTCCAGATAAGGTCAAAAACTACATACTCAGATCTTCACCAAACTTTGCAGGGATACATTGGAGGTCGAGACACGTGGAAAAAACGTACGAAACAAGAGATTGGAGACATCAAGATTTTGGACGAATTTTTGAAGAATTTTCAAATTTTCTGATAGGAGGTCCCAGATAAGGTCAAAAACTACATACTCAGATCTCCACCAAACATTGCAGGGATACATTGGATGTCAAGACACGTGGAAAAAACGTACAAAACAAGAGATTGGAGACATCAAGATTTTCGACGAATTTTTGAAGAATTTTCAAATTTTCAGATAGGAGGTTCCAGATAAGGTCAAAAACTACATACTCAGATCTTCACCAAATTTGCAGGGATACATTGGATGTCAAGACACGTGGAAAAAACGTACAAAAAAGAGATTGGAGACATCAAGATTTTGGACGAATTTTTTAACAATTTTCAAATTTTCAGAAAGGATGTTCCAGATAAGGTCAAAAACGACATACTCAGATCTTCACCAAACTTTGCATGGATACATTGGATGTCAAGACACGTGGAAAAAACGTACAAAACAAGAGATTGGGGTCATCAAGATTTTGCACGGATTTTTTAGGAATTTTCAAATTTTCAGATGGGAGGTTCCAGATAAGGTCAAAAACTACATACTCAGATCTTCACCAAACTTTGCAGGGATACATTGGATGTCAAGACACGTGGAAAAAACGTACAAAACAAGAGATTGGAGACATCAAGATTTTGGACGAATTTTTTAAGAATTTTCAAATTTTCAGATAGGAGGTTCCATATAAGGTCAAAAACTACATACTCAGATCTTCACCAAACTTTGCATGGATACATTATGTGTCAAGACACGTGGAAAAAACGTACAAAACAAAAGATTGGAGACATCAAGATTTTGGTCGAATTTTTTAAGAATTTTCAAATTTTCAGATGGGAGGTTCCAGATAAGGTCAAAAACTACATACTCAGATCTTCAACAAACTTTGCAGGGATACATTGGATGTCAAGACACGTGGAAAAAACGTACAAAAAAGAGATTGGAGACATCAAGATTTTGGACGAATTTTTTAACAATTTTCAAATTTTCAGAAAGGATGTTCCAGATAAGGTCAAAAACGACATACTCAGATCTTCACCAAACTTTGCAGGGATACATTGGATATCAAGACACGTGGAAAAAACGTACAAAACAAGAGATTGGAGACATCAAGATTTTCGACGAATTTTTTAAGAATTTTCAAATTTTCAGATAGGAGGTTCCAGATAAGGTCAAAAACTACATACTCAGATCTTCACCAAACGTTGCAGGGATACTTTGCATGTCAAGACACGTGGAAAAAACGTACAAAACAAAAGATTGGAGACATCAAGATTTTCGACGAATTTTTTAAGAATTTTCAAATTTTCAGATGGGAGGTTCCAGATAAGGTCAAAAACGACATACTCAGATCTTCACCAAACTTTGCATGGATACATTGGATGTCAAGACACGTGGAAAAAACGTACAAAACAAGAGATTGGAGACATCAAGATTTTGGACGAATTTTTTAAGAATTCTCAAATTTTCAGAAAGGAGGTTCCATATAAGGTCAAAAACTACATACTCAGATCTTCACCAAACTTTGCAGGGATACTTTGGATGTCAAGACACGTGGAAAAAACGTACAAAACAAGAGATTGGGGTCATCAAGATTTTGGACGAATTTTTTAAGAATTTTCAAATTTTCAGATGGGAGGTTCAATATAAGGTCAAAAACTACATACTCAGATCTTCACCAAACTTTGCAGGGATACATTGGATGTCAAGACACGTGGAAAAAACATACAAAACATAGGATTCGGAACATCAAGATTTTGGTCGAATTTTTTAAGAATTTTCAAATTTTCAGATAGGAGGTTCCATATAAGGTCAAAAACTACATACTCAGATCTTCACCAAACATTGCAGGAATACATTGGATGTCAAGACACGTGGAAAAAACGTACAAAACAAGAGATTGGGGTCATCAAGATTTTGCACGGATTTTTTAGGAATTTTCAAATTTTCAGATGGGAGGTTCCAGATAAGGTCAAAAACTACATACTCAGATCTTCACCAAACTTTGCAGGGATACATTGGATGTCAAGACACGTGGAAAAAACGTACAAAACAAGAGATTGGAGACATCAAGATTTTGGACGAATTTTTTAAGAATTTTCAAATTTTCAGATAGGAGGTTCCATATAAGGTCAAAAACTACAAACTCAGATCTTCACCAAACTTTGCATGGATACATTATGTGTCAAGACACGTGGAAAAAACGTACAAAACAAAAGATTGGAGACATCAAGATTTTGGTCGAATTTTTTAAGAATTTTCAAATTTTCAGATGGGAGGTTCCAGATAAGGTCAAAAACTACATACTCAGATCTTCACCAAACTTTGCAGGGATCCATTGGATGTCAAGACACGTGGAAAAAACGTACAAAAAAGAGATTGGAGACATCAAGATTTTGGACGAATTTTTTAACAATTTTCAAATTTTCAGAAAGGATGTTCCAGATAAGGTCAAAAACGACATACTCAGATCTTCACCAAACTTTGCAGGGATACATTGGATATCAAGACACGTGGAAAAAACGTACAAAACAAGAGATTGGAGACATCAAGATTTTGGACGAATTTTTTAAGAATTTTCAAATTTTCAGATAGGAGGTTCCAGATAAGGTCAAAAACTACATACTCAGATCTTCACCAAACTTTGCAGGGATACATTGGAGGTCGAGACACGTGGAAAAAAAGTACAAAACAAGAGATTGGGGTCATCAAGATTTTGGTCGGATTTTTTAGGAATTTTCAAATTTTCAGATGGGAGGTTCCAGATAAAGTCAAAAACTACATACTCAGATCTTCACCAAACATTGCAGGGATACATTGGATGTCAAGACACGTGGAAAAAACGTACAAAACAAGAGATTGGAGACATCAAGATTTTGGACGAATTTTTTAAGAATTTTCAAATTTTCAGATAGGAGGTTCCAGATGAGGTCAAAAACTACATACTCAGATCTTCACCAAACTTTGCAGGAATACTTTGCATGTCAAGACACGTGGAAAAAACGTACAAAACAAGAGATCGGAGACATCAAGATTTTCGACGAATTTTTTAAGAATTTTCAAATTTTCAGATGGGAGGTTCCAGATAAGGTCAAAAACGACATACTCAGATCTTCACCAAACTTTGCAGGGATCCATTGGAGGTCGAGACACGTGGAAAAAACGTACAAAACAAGAGATTGGAGACATCAAGATTTTGGACGAATTTTTTAAGAATTTTCAAATTTTCAGATAGGAGGTTCCATATAAGGTCAAAAACTACATACTCAGATCTTCACCAAACTTTGCAGGGATACATTGGATGTCAAGACACGTGGAAAAAACGTACAAAACAAGAGATTGGAGACATCAAGATTTTCGACGAATTTTTTAAGAATTTTCAAATTTTCAGAAAGGATGTTCCAGATAAGGTCAAAAACGACATACTCAGATCTACACCAAACTTTGCAGGGATCCATTGGAGGTCGAGACACGTGGAAAAAACGTACAAAACAAGAGATTGGAGACATCAAGATTTTGGACGAATTTTTGAAGAATTTTCAAATTTTCAGATAGGAGGTTCCAGATAAGGTCTAAAACTACATACTCAGATCTCCACCAAACATTGCAGGAATACATTGGATGTCAAGACACGTGGAAAAAACGTACAAAACAAGAGATTGGAGACATCAAGATTTTCGACGAATTTTTGAAGAATTTTCAAATTTTCAGATAGGAGGTTCCAGATAAGGTCAAAAACTACATACTCAGATCTTCACCAAACGTTGCAGGGATACTTTGCATGTCAAGACACGTGGAAAAAACGTACAAAACAAAAGATTGGAGACATCAAGATTTTGGTCGAATTTTTTAAGAATTTTCAAATTTTCAGATGGGAGGTTCCAGATAAGGTCAAAAACGACATACTCAGATCTTCACCAAACTTTGCATGGATACATTGGATGTCAAGACACGTGGAAAAAACGTACAAAACAAGAGATTGGAGACATCAAGATTTTGGACGAATTTTTTAAGAATTTTCAAATTTTCAGATGGGAGGTTCAATATAAGGTCAAAAACTACATACTCAGATCTTCACCAAACTTTGCAAGGATACTTTGGATGTCAAGACACGTGGAAAAAACGTACAAAACAAGAGATTGGGGTCATCAAGATTTTGGACGAATTTTTTAAGAATTTTCAAATTTTCAGATGGGAGGTTCAATATAAGGTCAAAAACTACATACTCAGATCTTCACCAAACTTTGCATGGATACATTGGATGTCAAGACACGTGGAAAAAACATACAAAACATAGGATTCGGAACATCAAGATTTTGGTCGAATTTTTTAAGAATTTTCAAATTTTCAGATAGGAGGTTCCATATAAGGTCAAAAACTACATACTCAGATCTTCACCAAACATTGCAGGAATACATTGGATGTCAAGACACGTGGAAAAAACGTACAAAACAAGAGATTGGGGTCATCAAGATTTTGCACGGATTTTTTAGGAATTTTCAAATTTTCAGATGGGAGGTTCCAGATAAGGTCAAAAACTACATACTCAGATCTTCACCAAACTTTGCAGGGATACATTGGATGTCAAGACACGTGGAAAAAACGTACAAAACAAGAGATTGGAGACATCAAGATTTTGGACGAATTTTTTAAGAATTTTCAAATTTTCAGATAGGAGGTTCCATATAAGGTCAAAAACTACATACTCAGATCTTCACCAAACTTTGCATGGATACATTATGTGTCAAGACACGTGGAAAAAACGTACAAAACAAAAGATTGGAGACATCAAGATTTTGGTCGAATTTTTTAAGAATTTTCAAATTTTCAGATGGGAGGTTCCAGATAAGGTCAAAAACTACATACTCAGATCTTCACCAAACTTTGCAGGGATACATTGGATGTCAAGACACGTGGAAAAAACGTACAAAAAAGAGATTGGAGACATCAAGATTTTGGACGAATTTTTTAACAATTTTCAAATTTTCAGAAAGGATGTTCCAGATAAGGTCAAAAACTACATACTCAGATCTTCACCAAACTTTGCAGGGATACATTGGATGTCAAGACACGTGGAAAAAACGTACAAAACAAGAGATTGGAGACATCAAGATTATGGACGAATTTTTTGAGAATTTTCAAATTTTCAGAAAGGAGGTTCCATATAAGGTCAAAAACTACATACTCAGATCTTCACCAAACTTTGCAGGGATACATTGGATGTCAAGACACGTGGAAAAAACGTACAAAACAAGAGATTGGAGACATCAAGATTTTGGACGAATTTTTTAAGAATTTTCAAATTTTCAGATAGGAGGTTCCAGATAAGGTCAAAAACGACATACTCAGATCTTCACCAAACTTTGCAGGGATACATTGGAGGTCGAGACACGTGGAAAAAAAGTACAAAACAAGAGATTGGGGTCATCAAGATTTTGGTCGGATTTTTTAGGAATTTTCAAATTTTCAGATGGGAGGTTCCAGATAAAGTCAAAAACTACATACTCAGATCTTCACCAAACATTGCAGGGATACATTGGATGTCAAGACACGTGGAAAAAACGTACAAAACAAGAGATTGGAGACATCAAGATTTTGGACGAATTTTTTAAGAATTTTCAAATTTTCAGATAGGAGGTTCCAGATGAGGTCAAAAACTACATACTCAGATCTTCACCAAACTTTGCAGGAATACTTTGCATGTCAAGACACGTGGAAAAAACGTACAAAACAAGAGATCGGAGACATCAAGATTTTCGACGAATTTTTTAAGAATTTTCAAATTTTCAGATGGGAGGTTCCAGATAAGGTCAAAAACGACATACTCAGATCTTCACCAAACTTTGCAGGGATCCATTGGAGGTCGAGACACGTGGAAAAAACGTACAAAACAAGAGATTGGAGACATCAAGATTTTGGACGAATTTTTTAAGAATTTTCAAATTTTCAGATAGGAGGTTCCATATAAGGTCAAAAACTACATACTCAGATCTTCACCAAACTTTGCAGGGATACATTGGATGTCAAGACACGTGGAAAAAACGTACAAAACAAGAGATTGGAGACATCAAGATTTTCGACGAATTTTTTAAGAATTTTCAAATTTTCAGAAAGGATGTTCCAGATAAGGTCAAAAACGACATACTCAGATCTACACCAAACTTTGCAGGGATCCATTGGAGGTCGAGACACGTGGAAAAAACGTACAAAACAAGAGATTGGAGACATCAAGATTTTGGACGAATTTTTGAAGAATTTTCAAATTTTCAGATAGGAGGTTCCAGATAAGGTCTAAAACTACATACTCAGATCTCCACCAAACATTGCAGGAATACATTGGATGTCAAGACACGTGGAAAAAACGTACAAAACAAGAGATTGGAGACATCAAGATTTTCGACGAATTTTTGAAGAATTTTCAAATTTTCAGATAGGAGGTTCCAGATAAGGTCAAAAACTACATACTCAGATCTTCACCAAACGTTGCAGGGATACTTTGCATGTCAAGACACGTGGAAAAAACGTACAAAACAAAAGATTGGAGACATCAAGATTTTGGTCGAATTTTTTAAGAATTTTCAAATTTTCAGATGGGAGGTTCCAGATAAGGTCAAAAACGACATACTCAGATCTTCACCAAACTTTGCATGGATACATTGGATGTCAAGACACGTGGAAAAAACGTACAAAACAAGAGATTGGAGACATCAAGATTTTGGACGAATTTTTTAAGAATTTTCAAATTTTCAGATGGGAGGTTCAATATAAGGTCAAAAACTACATACTCAGATCTTCACCAAACTTTGCAAGGATACTTTGGATGTCAAGACACGTGGAAAAAACGTACAAAACAAGAGATTGGGGTCATCAAGATTTTGGACGAATTTTTTAAGAATTTTCAAATTTTCAGATGGGAGGTTCAATATAAGGTCAAAAACTACATACTCAGATCTTCACCAAACTTTGCATGGATACATTGGATGTCAAGACACGTGGAAAAAACATACAAAACATAGGATTCGGAACATCAAGATTTTGGTCGAATTTTTTAAGAATTTTCAAATTTTCAGATAGGAGGTTCCATATAAGGTCAAAAACTACATACTCAGATCTTCACCAAACATTGCAGGAATACATTGGATGTCAAGACACGTGGAAAAAACGTACAAAACAAGAGATTGGGGTCATCAAGATTTTGCACGGATTTTTTAGGAATTTTCAAATTTTCAGATGGGAGGTTCCAGATAAGGTCAAAAACTACATACTCAGATCTTCACCAAACTTTGCAGGGATACATTGGATGTCAAGACACGTGGAAAAAACGTACAAAACAAGAGATTGGAGACATCAAGATTTTGGACGAATTTTTTAAGAATTTTCAAATTTTCAGATAGGAGGTTCCATATAAGGTCAAAAACTACATACTCAGATCTTCACCAAACTTTGCATGGATACATTATGTGTCAAGACACGTGGAAAAAACGTACAAAACAAAAGATTGGAGACATCAAGATTTTGGTCGAATTTTTTAAGAATTTTCAAATTTTCAGATGGGAGGTTCCAGATAAGGTCAAAAACTACATACTCAGATCTTCACCAAACTTTGCAGGGATACATTGGATGTCAAGACACGTGGAAAAAACGTACAAAAAAGAGATTGGAGACATCAAGATTTTGGACGAATTTTTTAACAATTTTCAAATTTTCAGAAAGGATGTTCCAGATAAGGTCAAAAACTACATACTCAGATCTTCACCAAACTTTGCAGGGATACATTGGATGTCAAGACACGTGGAAAAAACGTACAAAACAAGAGATTGGAGACATCAAGATTATGGACGAATTTTTTGAGAATTTTCAAATTTTCAGAAAGGAGGTTCCATATAAGGTCAAAAACTACATACTCAGATCTTCACCAAACTTTGCAGGGATACATTGGATGTCAAGACACGTGGAAAAAACGTACAAAACAAGAGATTGGAGACATCAAGATTTTGGACGAATTTTTTAAGAATTTTCAAATTTTCAGAAAGGATGTTCCAGATAAGGTCAAAAACGACATACTCAGATCTTCACCAAACTTTGCAGGGATACATTGGAGGTCGAGACACGTGGAAAAAACGTACAAAACAAGAGATTGGAGACATCAAGATTTTCGACGAATTTTTGAAGAATTTTCAAATTTTCAGATGGGAGGTTCCAGATAAGGTCAAAAACTACATACTCAGATCTTCACCAAACTTTGCAGGGATACATTGGATGTCAAGACACGTGTAAAAAACGTACAAAAAAGAGATTGGAGACATCAAGATTTTGGACGAATTTTTTAACAATTTTCAAATTTTCAGAAAGGATGTTCCAGATAAGGTCAAAAACGACATACTCAGATCTTCACCAAACTTTGCATGGATACATTGGATGTCAAGACACGTGGAAAAAACGTACAAAACAAGAGATTGGAGACATCAAGATTTTCGACGAATTTTTGAAGAATTTTCAAATTTTCAGATGGGAGGTTCCAGATAAGGTCAAAAACTACATACTCAGATCTTCACCAAACTTTGCAGGGATACATTGGATGTCAAGACACGTGGAAAAAACGTACAAAAAAGAGATTGGAGACATCAAGATTTTGGACGAATTTTTTAACAATTTTCAAATTTTCAGAAAGGATGTTCCAGATAAGGTCAAAAACGACATACTCAGATCTTCACCAAACTTTGCATGGATACATTGGATGTCAAGACACGTGGAAAAAACGTACAAAACAAGAGATTGGGGTCATCAAGATTTTGCACGGATTTTTTAGGAATTTTCAAATTTTCAGATGGGAGGTTCCAGATAAGGTCAAAAACTACATACTCAGATCTTCACCAAACTTTGCAGGGATACATTGGATGTCAAGACACGTGGAAAAAACGTACAAAACAAGAGATTGGAGACATCAAGATTTTGGACGAATTTTTTAAGAATTTTCAAATTTTCAATAGGAGGTTCCATATAAGGTCAAAAACTACATACTCAGATCTTCACCAAACTTTGCATGGATACATTATGTGTCAAGACACGTGGAAAAAACGTACAAAACAAAAGATTAGAGACATCAAGATTTTGGTCGAATTTTTTAAGAATTTTCAAATTTTCAGATGGGAGGTTCCAGATAAGGTCAAAAACTACATACTCAGATCTTCACCAAACTTTGCAGGGATACATTGGATGTCAAGACACGTGGAAAAAACGTACAAAAAAGAGATTGGAGACATCAAGATTTTGGACGAATTTTTTAACAATTTTCAAATTTTCAGAAAGGATGTTCCAGATAAGGTCAAAAACGACATACTCAGATCTTCACCAAACTTTGCAGGGATACATTGGATATCAAGACACGTGGAAAAAACGTACAAAACAAGAGATTGGAGACATCAAGATTTTCGACGAATTTTTTAAGAATTTTCAAATTTTCAGATAGGAGGTTCCAGATAAGGTCAAAAACTACATACTCAGATCTTCACCAAACGTTGCAGGGATACTTTGCATGTCAAGACACGTGGAAAAAACGTACAAAACAAAGGATTGGAGACATCAAGATTTTCGACGAATTTTTTAAGAATTTTCAAATTTTCAGATGGGAGGTTCCAGATAAGGTCAAAAACGACATACTCAGATCTTCACCAAACTTTGCATGGATACATTGGATGTCAAGACACGTGGAAAAAACGTACAAAAAAGAGATTGGAGACATCAAGATTTTGGACGAATTTTTTAACAATTTTCAAATTTTCAGAAAGGATGTTCCAGATAAGGTCAAAAACTACATACTCAGATCTTCACCAAACTTTGCAGGGATACATTGGATGTCAAGACACGTGGAAAAAACGTACAAAACAAGAGATTGGAGACATCAAGATTATGGACGAATTTTTTGAGAATTTTCAAATTTTCAGAAAGGAGGTTCCATATAAGGTCAAAAACTACATACTCAGATCTTCACCAAACTTTGCAGGGATACATTGGATGTCAAGACACGTGGAAAAAACGTACAAAACAAGAGATTGGAGACATCAAGATTTTCGACGAATTTTTTAAGAATTTTCAAATTTTCAGAAAGGATGTTCCAGATAAGGTCAAAAACGACATACTCAGATCTTCACCAAACTTTGCAGGGATACATTGGAGGTCGAGACACGTGGAAAAAACGTACAAAACAAGAGATTGGAGACATCAAGATTTTGGACGAATTTTTGAAGAATTTTCAAATTTTCTGATAGGAGGTCCCAGATAAGGTCAAAAACTACATACTCAGATCTCCACCAAACATTGCAGGGATACATTGGATGTCAAGACACGTGGAAAAAACGTACAAAACAAGAGATTGGAGACATCAAGATTTTCGACGAATTTTTGAAGAATTTTCAAATTTTCAGATGGGAGGTTCCAGATAAGGTCAAAAACTACATACTCAGATCTTCACCAAACTTTGCAGGGATACATTGGATGTCAAGACACGTGGAAAAAACGTACAAAAAAAGAGATTGGAGACATCAAGATTTTGGACGAATTTTTTAACAATTTTCAAATTTTCAGAAAGGATGTTCCAGATAAGGTCAAAAACGACAAACTCAGATCTTCACCAAACTTTGCATGGATACATTGGATGTCAAGACACGTGGAAAAAACGTACAAAACAAGAGATTGGGGTCATCAAGATTTTGCACGGATTTTTTAGGAATTTTCAAATTTTCAGATGGGAGGTTCCAGATAAGGTCAAAAACTACATACTCAGATCTTCACCAAACTTTGCAGGGATACATTGGATGTCAAGACACGTGGAAAAAACGTACAAAACAAGAGATTGGAGACATCAAGATTTTGGACGAATTTTTTAAGAATTTTCAAATTTTCAGATAGGAGGTTCCATATAAGGTCAAAAACTACATACTCAGATCTTCACCAAACTTTGCATGGATACATTATGTGTCAAGACACGTGGAAAAAACGTACAAAACAAAAGATTAGAGACATCAAGATTTTGGTCGAATTTTTTAAGAATTTTCAAATTTTCAGATGGGAGGTTCCAGATAAGGTCAAAAACTACATACTCAGATCTTCACCAAACTTTGCAGGGATACATTGGATGTCAAGACACGTGGAAAAAACGTACAAAAAAGAGATTGGAGACATCAAGATTTTGGACGAATTTTTTAACAATTTTCAAATTTTCAGAAAGGATGTTCCAGATAAGGTCAAAAACGACATACTCAGATCTTCACCAAACTTTGCAGGGATACATTGGATATCAAGACACGTGGAAAAAACGTACAAAACAAGAGATTGGAGACATCAAGATTTTCGACGAATTTTTTAAGAATTTTCAAATTTTCAGATAGGAGGTTCCAGATAAGGTCAAAAACTACATACTCAGATCTTCACCAAACGTTGCAGGGATACTTTGCATGTCAAGACACGTGGAAAAAACGTACAAAACAAAAGATTGGAGACATCAAGATTTTCGACGAATTTTTTAAGAATTTTCAAATTTTCAGATGGGAGGTTCCAGATAAGGTCAAAAACGACATACTCAGATCTTCACCAAACTTTGCATGGATACATTGGATGTCAAGACACGTGGAAAAAACGTACAAAACAAGAGATTGGAGACATCAAGATTTTGGACGAATTTTTTAAGAATTCTCAAATTTTCAGAAAGGAGGTTCCATATAAGGTCAAAAACTACATACTCAGATCTTCACCAAACTTTGCAGGGATACTTTGGATGTCAAGACACGTGGAAAAAACGTACAAAACAAGAGATTGGGGTCATCAAGATTTTGGACGAATTTTTTAAGAATTTTCAAATTTTCAGATGGGAGGTTCAATATAAGGTCAAAAACTACATACTCAGATCTTCACCAAACTTTGCAGGGATACATTGGATGTCAAGACACGTGGAAAAAACATACAAAACATAGGATTCGGAACATCAAGATTTTGGTCGAATTTTTTAAGAATTTTCAAATTTTCAGATAGGAGGTTCCATATAAGGTCAAAAACTACATACTCAGATCTTCACCAAACATTGCAGGAATACATTGGATGTCAAGACACGTGGAAAAAACGTACAAAACAAGAGATTGGGGTCATCAAGATTTTGCACGGATTTTTTAGGAATTTTCAAATTTTCAGATGGGAGGTTCCAGATAAGGTCAAAAACTACATACTCAGATCTTCACCAAACTTTGCAGGGATACATTGGATGTCAAGACACGTGGAAAAAACGTACAAAACAAGAGATTGGAGACATCAAGATTTTGGACGAATTTTTTAAGAATTTTCAAATTTTCAGATAGGAGGTTCCATATAAGGTCAAAAACTACATACTCAGATCTTCACCAAACTTTGCATGGATACATTATGTGTCAAGACACGTGGAAAAAACGTACAAAACAAAAGATTGGAGACATCAAGATTTTGGTCGAATTTTTTAAGAATTTTCAAATTTTCAGATGGGAGGTTCCAGATAAGGTCAAAAACTACATACTCAGATCTTCACCAAACTTTGCAGGGATCCATTGGATGTCAAGACACGTGGAAAAAACGTACAAAAAAGAGATTGGAGACATCAAGATTTTGGACGAATTTTTTAACAATTTTCAAATTTTCAGAAAGGATGTTCCAGATAAGGTCAAAAACGACATACTCAGATCTTCACCAAACTTTGCAGGGATACATTGGATATCAAGACACGTGGAAAAAACGTACAAAACAAGAGATTGGAGACATCAAGATTTTGGACGAATTTTTTAAGAATTTTCAAATTTTCAGATAGGAGGTTCCAGATGAGGTCAAAAACTACATACTCAGATCTTCACCAAACTTTGCAGGGATACATTGGATGTCAAGACACGTGGAAAAAACGTACAAAACAAGAGATTGGAGACATCAAGATTTTGGACGAATTTTTTAAGAATTTTCAAATTTTCAGATAGGAGGTTCCAGATGAGGTCAAAAACTACATACTCAGATCTTCACCAAACTTTGCAGGAATACTTTGCTTGTCAAGACACGTGGAAAAAACGTACAAAACAAGAGATCGGAGACATCAAGATTTTCGACGAATTTTTTAAGAATTTTCAAATTTTCAGATGGGAGGTTCCAGATAAGGTCAAAAACGACATACTCAGATCTTCACCAAACTTTGCAGGGATCCATTGGAGGTCGAGACACGTGGAAAAAACGTACAAAACAAGAGATTGGAGACATCAAGATTTTGGACGAATTTTTTAAGAATTTTCAAATTTTCAGATAGGAGGTTCCATTTAAGGTCAAAAACTACATACTCAGATCTTCACCAAACTTTGCAGGGATACATTGGATGTCAAGACACGTGGAAAAAACGTACAAAACAAGAGATTGGAGACATCAAGATTTTGGACGATTTTTTTAAAAATTTTCAAATTTTCAGAAATGCGGTTCCAGATAAGGTCAAAAACTACATACTCAGATCTTCACCAAACTTTGCAGGGATACATTGGATGTCAAGACACGTGGAAAAAACGTACAAAACAAGAGATTCGGGTCAACAAGATTTTGGACGGATTTTTTAGGAATTTTCAAATTTTCAGATGGGAGGTTCCAGATAAGGTCAAAAACTACATACTCAGATCTTCACCAAACTCTGCAGGGATACATTGTATGTCAAGACACGTGGAAAAAACATACAAAACATAGGATTGGGGACATCAAGATTTTGTTAAATTCTTTTAAGAATTTTCAAATTTTCAGATAGGAGGTTCCATATAAGGTCAAAAACTACATACTCAGATCTTCACCAAACATTGCAGGGATACATTGGATGTCAAGACACGTGGAAAGAACGTACAAAACAAGAGATTGGAGACATCAAGATTTTGGACGAATTTTTTAAGAATTTTCAAATTTTCAGATAGGAGGCTCCATATAAGGTCAAAAACTACATACTCAGATCTTCACCAAACATTGCAGGGATACATTGGATGTCAAGACACGTGGAAAAAACGTACAAAACAAGAGATTGGAGACATCAAGATTTTGGACGAATTTTTTTAAGAATTTTCAAATTTTCAGATAGGAGGTTCCAGATAAGGTCAAAAACTACATACTCAGATCTTCACCAAACATTGCAGGGATACATTGGATGTCAAGACACGTGGAAAGAACGTACAAAACAAGAGATTGGAGACATCAAGATTTTGGTCGAATTTTTTAAGAATTTTCAAATTTTCAGATAGGAGGTTCCATATAAGGTCAAAAACTACATACTCAGATCTTCACCAAACTTTGCAGGGATACATTGGATGTCAAGACACGTGGAAAAAACGTACAAAACAAGAGATTGGAGACATCAAGATTTTCGACGAATTTTTTAAGAATTTTCAAATTTTCAGAAAGGATGTTCCAGATAAGGTCAAAAACGACATACTCAGATCTTCACCAAACTTTGCAGGGATACATTGGAGGTCGAGACACGTGGAAAAAACGTACAAAACAAGAGATTGGAGACATCAAGATTTTGGACGAATTTTTGAAGAATTTTCAAATTTTCTGATAGGAGGTCCCAGATAAGGTCAAAAACTACATACTCAGATCTCCACCAAACATTGCAGGGATACATTGGATGTCAAGACACGTGGAAAAAACGTACAAAACAAGAGATTGGAAACATCAAGATTTTCGACGAATTTTTGAAGAATTTTCAAATTTTCAGATAGGAGGTTCCAGATAAGGTCAAAAACTACATACTCAGATCTTCACCAAACGTTGCAGGGATACTTTGCATGTCAAGACACGTGGAAAAAACGTACAAAACAAGAGATTGGAGACATCAAGATTTTCGACGAATTTTTTAAGAATTTTCAAATTTTCAGATGAGAGGTTCCAGATAAGGTCAAAAACGACATACTCAGATCTTCACCAAACTTTGCATGGATACATTGGATGTCAAGACACGTGGAAAAAACGTACAAAACAAGAGATTGGGGTCATCAAGATTTTGCACGGATTTTTTAAGAATTTTCAAATTTTCAGATGGGAGGTTCCAGATAAGGTCAAAAAACTACATACTCAGATCTTCACCAAACGTTGCAGGGATACTTTGCATGTCAAGACACGTGGAAAAAACGTACAAAACAAAAGATTGGAGACATCAAGATTTTCGACGAATTTTTTAAGAATTTTCAAATTTTCAGATGGGAGGTTCCAGATAAGGTCAAAAACGACATACTCAGATCTTCACCAAACTTTGCATGGATACATTGGATGTCAAGACACGTGGAAAAAACGTACAAAACAAGAGATTGGAGACATCAAGATTTTGGACGAATTTTTTAAGAATTTTCAAATTTTCAGATAGGAGGTTCCAGATAAGGTCAAAAACTACATACTCAGATCTTCACCAAACTTTGCAGGGATACATTGGATGTCAAGACACGTGGAAAAAACGTACAAAACAAGAGATTGGGGTCATCAAGATTTTGGACGGATTTTTTAGGAATTTTCAAATTTTCAGATGGGAGGTTCCAGATAAGGTCAAAAACTACATACTCAGATCTTCACCAAACATTGCAGGGATACATTGGATGTCAAGACACGTGGAAAAAACGTACAAAACAAGAGATTGGAGACATCAAAATTTTGGACGAATTTTTTAAGAATTTTCAAATTTTCAGATAGGAGGTTCCAGATGAGGTCAAAAACTACATACTCAGATCTTCACCAAACTTTGCAGGAATACTTTGCATGTCAAGACACGTGGAAAAAACGTACAAAACAAGAGATCGGAGACATCAAGATTTTCGACGAATTTTTTAAGAATTTTCAAATTTTCAGATGGGAGGTTCCAGATAAGGTCAAAAACGACATACTCAGATCTTCACCAAACTTTGCATGGATACATTGGATGTCAAGACACGTGGAAAAAACATACAAAACATAGGATTGGTGACATCAAGATTTTGGACGAATTTTTTAAGAATTTTCAAATTTTCAGATAGGAGGTTCCATATAAGGTCAAAAACTACATACTCAGATCTTCACCAAACTTTGCAGGGATACATTGGAGGTCGAGACACGTGGAAAAAAAGTACAAAACAAGAGATTGGGGTCATCAAGATTTTGGACGGATTTTTTAGGAATTTTCAAATTTTCAGATGGGAGGTTCCAGATAAGGTCAAAAAATAAAAACATACTCAGATCTTCACCAAACATTGCAGGGATACATTGGATGTCAAGACACGTGGAAAAAACGTACAAAACAAGAGATTGGAGACATCAAGATTTTGGACGAATTTTTTAAGAATTTTCAAATTTTCAGATAGGAGGTTCCAGATGAGGTCAAAAACTACATACTCAGATCTTCACCAAACTTTGCAGGAATACTTTGCATGTCAAGACACGTGGAAAAAACGTACAAAACAAGAGATCGGAGACATCAAGATTTTCGACGAATTTTTTAAGAATTTTCAAATTTTCAGATGGGAGGTTCCAGATAAGGTCAAAAACGACATACTCAGATCTTCACCAAACTTTGCAGGGATCCATTGGATGTCAAGACACGTGGAAAAAACATACAAAACATAGGATTGGTGACATCAAGATTTTGGACGAATTTTTTAAGAATTTTCAAATTTTCAGATAGGAGGTTCCATATAAGGTCAAAAACTACATACTCAGATCTTCACCAAACTTTGCAGGGATACATTGGAGGTCGAGACACGTGGAAAAAAAGTACAAAACAAGAGATTGGGGTCATCAAGATTTTGGACGGATTTTTTAGGAATTTTCAAATTTTCAGATGGGAGGTTCCAGATAAGGTCAAAAACTACATACTCAGATCTTCACCAAACATTGCAGGGATACATTGGATGTCAAGACACGTGGAAAAAACGTACAAAACAAGAGATTGGAGACATCAAGATTTTGGACGAATTTTTTAAGAATTTTCAAATTTTCAGATAGGAGGTTCCAGATGAGGTCAAAAACTACATACTCAGATCTTCACCAAACTTTGCAGGAATACTTTGCATGTCAAGAGACGTGGAAAAAACGTACAAAACAAGAGATCGGAGACATCAAGATTTTCGACGAATTTTTTAAGAATTTTCAAATTTTCAGATGGGAGGTTCCAGATAAGGTCAAAAACGACATACTCAGATCTTCACCAAACTTTGCAGGAATACATTGGATGTCAAGACACGTGGAAAAAACGTACAAAACAAGAGATTGGAGACATCAAGATTTTCGACGAATTTTTGAAGAATTTTCAAATTTTCAGATAGGAGGTTCCAGATAAGGTCAAAAACTACATACTCAGATCTTCACCAAACGTTGCAGGGATACTTTGCATGTCAAGACACGTGGAAAAAACGTACAAAACAAAAGATTGGAGACATCAAGATTTTCGACGAATTTTTTAGGAATTTTCAAATTTTCAGATGGGAGGTTCCAGATAAGGTCAAAAACGACATACTCAGATCTTCACCAAACTTTGCATGGATACATTGGATGTCAAGACACGTGGAAAAAACGTACAAAACAAGAGATTGGAGACATCAAGATTTTGGACGAATTTTTTAAGAATTCTCAAATTTTCAGATGAGGTCAAAAACTACATACTCAGATCTTCACCAAACTTTGCAGGGATACTTTGGATGTCAAGACACGTGGAAAAAACGTACAAAACAAGAGATTGGGGTCATCAAGATTTTGGACGAATTTTTTAAGAATTTTCAAATTTTCAGATGGGAGGTTCAATATAAAGTCAAAAACTACATACTCAGATCTTCACCAAACATTGCAGGGATACATTGGATGTCAAGACACGTGGAAAAAACGTACAAAACAAGAGATTGGAGACATCAAGATTTTGGGCGAATTTTTTAAGAATTTTCAAATTTTCAGATAGGAGGTTCCAGATGAGGTCAAAAACTACATACTCAGATCTTCACCAAACTTTGCAGGAATACTTTGCATGTCAAGACACGTGGAAAAAACGTACAAAACAAGAGATTGGGGTCATCAAGATTTTGCACGGATTTTTTAGGAATTTTCAAATTTTCAGATGGGAGGTTCCAGATAAGGTCAAAAACTACATACTCAGATCTTCACCAAACTTTGCAGGGATACATTGGATGTCAAGACACGTGGAAAAAACGTACAAAACAAGAGATTGGAGACATCAAGATTTTGGACGAATTTTTTAAGAATTTTCAAATTTTCAGATAGGAGGTTCCATATAAGGTCAAAAACTACATACTCAGATCTTCACCAAACTTTGCATGGATACATTATGTGTCAAGACACGTGGAAAAAACGTACAAAACAAAAGATTAGAGACATCAAGATTTTGGTCGAATTTTTTAAGAATTTTCAAATTTTCAGATGGGAGGTTCCAGATAAGGTCAAAAACTACATACTCAGATCTTCACCAAACTTTGCAGGGATACATTGGATGTCAAGACACGTGGAAAAAACGTACAAAAAAGAGATTGGAGACATCAAGATTTTGGACGAATTTTTTAACAATTTTCAAATTTTCAGAAAGGATGTTCCAGATAAGGTCAAAAACGACATACTCAGATCTTCACCAAACTTTGCAGGGATACATTGGATATCAAGACACGTGGAAAAAACGTACAAAACAAGAGATTGGAGACATCAAGATTTTCGACGAATTTTTTAAGAATTTTCAAATTTTCAGATAGGAGGTTCCAGATAAGGTCAAAAACTACATACTCAGATCTTCACCAAACGTTGCAGGGATACTTTGCATGTCAAGACACGTGGAAAAAACGTACAAAACAAAAGATTGGAGACATCAAGATTTTCGACGAATTTTTTAAGAATTTTCAAATTTTCAGATGGGAGGTTCCAGATAAGGTCAAAAACGACATACTCAGATCTTCACCAAACTTTGCATGGATACATTGGATGTCAAGACACGTGGAAAAAACGTACAAAACAAGAGATTGGAGACATCAAGATTTTGGACGAATTTTTTAAGAATTCTCAAATTTTCAGAAAGGAGGTTCCATATAAGGTCAAAAACTACATACTCAGATCTTCACCAAACTTTGCAGGGATACTTTGGATGTCAAGACACGTGGAAAAAACGTACAAAACAAGAGATTGGGGTCATCAAGATTTTGGACGAATTTTTTAAGAATTTTCAAATTTTCAGATGGGAGGTTCAATATAAGGTCAAAAACTACATACTCAGATCTTCACCAAACTTTGCAGGGATACATTGGATGTCAAGACACGTGGAAAAAACATACAAAACATAGGATTCGGAACATCAAGATTTTGGTCGAATTTTTTAAGAATTTTCAAATTTTCAGATAGGAGGTTCCATATAAGGTCAAAAACTACATACTCAGATCTTCACCAAACATTGCAGGAATACATTGGATGTCAAGACACGTGGAAAAAACGTACAAAACAAGAGATTGGGGTCATCAAGATTTTGCACGGATTTTTTAGGAATTTTCAAATTTTCAGATGGGAGGTTCCAGATAAGGTCAAAAACTACATACTCAGATCTTCACCAAACTTTGCAGGGATACATTGGATGTCAAGACACGTGGAAAAAACGTACAAAACAAGAGATTGGAGACATCAAGATTTTGGACGAATTTTTTAAGAATTTTCAAATTTTCAGATAGGAGGTTCCATATAAGGTCAAAAACTACATACTCAGATCTTCACCAAACTTTGCATGGATACATTATGTGTCAAGACACGTGGAAAAAACGTACAAAACAAAAGATTGGAGACATCAAGATTTTGGTCGAATTTTTTAAGAATTTTCAAATTTTCAGATGGGAGGTTCCAGATAAGGTCAAAAACTACATACTCAGATCTTCACCAAACTTTGCAGGGATCCATTGGATGTCAAGACACGTGGAAAAAACGTACAAAAAAGAGATTGGAGACATCAAGATTTTGGACGAATTTTTTAACAATTTTCAAATTTTCAGAAAGGATGTTCCAGATAAGGTCAAAAACGACATACTCAGATCTTCACCAAACTTTGCAGGGATACATTGGATATCAAGACACGTGGAAAAAACGTACAAAACAAGAGATTGGAGACATCAAGATTTTGGACGAATTTTTTAAGAATTTTCAAATTTTCAGATAGGAGGTTCCAGATAAGGTCAAAAACTACATACTCAGATCTTCACCAAACTTTGCAGGGATACATTGGATGTCAAGACACGTGGAAAAAACGTACAAAACAAGAGATTGGAGACATCAAGATTTTGGACGAATTTTTTAAGAATTTTCAAATTTTCAGATAGGAGGTTCCAGATGAGGTCAAAAACTACATACTCAGATCTTCACCAAACTTTGCAGGAATACTTTGCTTGTCAAGACACGTGGAAAAAACGTACAAAACAAGAGATCGGAGACATCAAGATTTTCGACGAATTTTTTAAGAATTTTCAAATTTTCAGATGGGAGGTTCCAGATAAGGTCAAAAACGACATACTCAGATCTTCACCAAACTTTGCAGGGATCCATTGGAGGTCGAGACACGTGGAAAAAACGTACAAAACAAGAGATTGGAGACATCAAGATTTTGGACGAATTTTTTAAGAATTTTCAAATTTTCAGATAGGAGGTTCCATTTAAGGTCAAAAACTACATACTCAGATCTTCACCAAACTTTGCAGGGATACATTGGATGTCAAGACACGTGGAAAAAACGTACAAAACAAGAGATTGGAGACATCAAGATTTTGGACGATTTTTTTAAAAATTTTCAAATTTTCAGAAATCCGGTTCCAGATAAGGTCAAAAACTACATACTCAGATCTTCACCAAACTTTGCAGGGATACATTGGATGTCAAGACACGTGGAAAAAACGTACAAAACAAGAGATTCGGGTCAACAAGATTTTGGACGGATTTTTTAGGAATTTTCAAATTTTCAGATGGGAGGTTCCAGATAAGGTCAAAAACTACATACTCAGATCTTCACCAAACTCTGCAGGGATACATTGTATGTCAAGACACGTGGAAAAAACATACAAAACATAGGATTGGGGACATCAAGATTTTGTTAAATTCTTTTAACAATTTTCAAATTTTCAGATAGGAGGTTCCATATAAGGTCAAAAACTACATACTCAGATCTTCACCAAACATTGCAGGGATACATTGGATGTCAAGACACGTGGAAAGAACGTACAAAACAAGAGATTGGAGACATCAAGATTTTGGACGAATTTTTTAAGAATTTTCAAATTTTCAGATAGGAGGCTCCATATAAGGTCAAAAACTACATACTCAGATCTTCACCAAACATTGCAGGGATACATTGGATGTCAAGACACGTGGAAAAAACGTACAAAACAAGAGATTGGAGACATCAAGATTTTGGACGAATTTTTTTAAGAATTTTCAAATTTTCAGATAGGAGGTTCCAGATAAGGTCAAAAACTACATACTCAGATCTTCACCAAACATTGCAGGGATACATTGGATGTCAAGACACGTGGAAAGAACGTACAAAACAAGAGATTGGAGACATCAAGATTTTGGTCGAATTTTTTAAGAATTTTCAAATTTTCAGATAGGAGGTTCCATATAAGGTCAAAAACTACATACTCAGATCTTCACCAAACTTTGCAGGGATACATTGGATGTCAAGACACGTGGAAAAAACGTACAAAACAAGAGATTGGAGACATCAAGATTTTCGACGAATTTTTTAAGAATTTTCAAATTTTCAGAAAGGATGTTCCAGATAAGGTCAAAAACGACATACTCAGATCTTCACCAAACTTTGCAGGGATACATTGGAGGTCGAGACACGTGGAAAAAACGTACAAAACAAGAGATTGGAGACATCAAGATTTTGGACGAATTTTTGAAGAATTTTCAAATTTTCTGATAGGAGGTCCCAGATAAGGTCAAAAACTACATACTCAGATCTCCACCAAACATTGCAGGGATACATTGGATGTCAAGACACGTGGAAAAAACGTACAAAACAAGAGATTGGAAACATCAAGATTTTCGACGAATTTTTGAAGAATTTTCAAATTTTCAGATAGGAGGTTCCAGATAAGGTCAAAAACTACATACTCAGATCTTCACCAAACGTTGCAGGGATACTTTGCATGTCAAGACACGTGGAAAAAACGTACAAAACAAGAGATTGGAGACATCAAGATTTTCGACGAATTTTTTAAGAATTTTCAAATTTTCAGATGGGAGGTTCCAGATAAGGTCAAAAACGACATACTCAGATCTTCACCAAACTTTGCATGGATACATTGGATGTCAAGACACGTGGAAAAAACGTACAAAACAAGAGATTGGGGTCATCAAGATTTTGCACGGATTTTTTAAGAATTTTCAAATTTTCAGATGGGAGGTTCCAGATAAGGTCAAAAACTACATACTCAGATCTTCACCAAACGTTGCAGGGATACTTTGCATGTCAAGACACGTGGAAAAAACGTACAAAACAAAAGATTGGAGACATCAAGATTTTCGACGAATTTTTTAAGAATTTTCAAATTTTCAGATGGGAGGTTCCAGATAAGGTCAAAAACGACATACTCAGATCTTCACCAAACTTTGCATGGATACATTGGATGTCAAGACACGTGGAAAAAACGTACAAAACAAGAGATTGGAGACATCAAGATTTTGGACGAATTTTTTAAGAATTTTCAAATTTTCAGATAGGAGGTTCCAGATAAGGTCAAAAACTACATACTCAGATCTTCACCAAACTTTGCAGGGATACATTGGATGTCAAGACACGTGGAAAAAACGTACAAAACAAGAGATTGGGGTCATCAAGATTTTGGACGGATTTTTTAGGAATTTTCAAATTTTCAGATGGGAGGTTCCAGATAAGGTCAAAAACTACATACTCAGATCTTCACCAAACATTGCAGGGATACATTGGATGTCAAGACACGTGGAAAAAACGTACAAAACAAGAGATTGGAGACATCAAAATTTTGGACGAATTTTTTAAGAATTTTCAAATTTTCAGATAGGAGGTTCCAGATGAGGTCAAAAACTACATACTCAGATCTTCACCAAACTTTGCAGGAATACTTTGCATGTCAAGACACGTGGAAAAAACGTACAAAACAAGAGATCGGAGACATCAAGATTTTCGACGAATTTTTTAAGAATTTTCAAATTTTCAGATGGGAGGTTCCAGATAAGGTCAAAAACGACATACTCAGATCTTCACCAAACTTTGCATGGATACATTGGATGTCAAGACACGTGGAAAAAACATACAAAACATAGGATTGGTGACATCAAGATTTTGGACGAATTTTTTAAGAATTTTCAAATTTTCAGATAGGAGGTTCCATATAAGGTCAAAAACTACATACTCAGATCTTCACCAAACTTTGCAGGGATACATTGGAGGTCGAGACACGTGGAAAAAAAGTACAAAACAAGAGATTGGGGTCATCAAGATTTTGGACGGATTTTTTAGGAATTTTCAAATTTTCAGATGGGAGGTTCCAGATAAGGTCAAAAACTACATACTCAGATCTTCACCAAACATTGCAGGGATACATTGGATGTCAAGACACGTGGAAAAAACGTACAAAACAAGAGATTGGAGACATCAAGATTTTGGACGAATTTTTTAAGAATTTTCAAATTTTCAGATAGGAGGTTCCAGATGAGGTCAAAAACTACATACTCAGATCTTCACCAAACTTTGCAGGAATACTTTGCATGTCAAGACACGTGGAAAAAACGTACAAAACAAGAGATCGGAGACATCAAGATTTTCGACGAATTTTTTAAGAATTTTCAAATTTTCAGATGGGAGGTTCCAGATAAGGTCAAAAACGACATACTCAGATCTTCACCAAACTTTGCAGGGATCCATTGGATGTCAAGACACCTGGAAAAAACATACAAAACATAGGATTGGTGACATCAAGATTTTGGACGAATTTTTTAAGAATTTTCAAATTTTCAGATAGGAGGTTCCATATAAGGTCAAAAACTACATACTCAGATCTTCACCAAACTTTGCAGGGATACATTGGAGGTCGAGACACGTGGAAAAAAAGTACAAAACAAGAGATTGGGGTCATCAAGATTTTGGACGGATTTTTTAGGAATTTTCAAATTTTCAGATGGGAGGTTCCAGATAAGGTCAAAAACTACATACTCAGATCTTCACCAAACATTGCAGGGATACATTGGATGTCAAGACACGTGGAAAAAACGTACAAAACAAGAGATTGGAGACATCAAGATTTTGGACGAATTTTTTAAGAATTTTCAAATTTTCAGATAGGAGGTTCCAGATGAGGTCAAAAACTACATACTCAGATCTTCACCAAACTTTGCAGGAATACTTTGCATGTCAAGAGACGTGGAAAAAACGTACAAAACAAGAGATCGGAGACATCAAGATTTTCGACGAATTTTTTAAGAATTTTCAAATTTTCAGATGGGAGGTTCCAGATAAGGTCAAAAACGACATACTCAGATCTTCACCAAACTTTGCAGGAATACATTGGATGTCAAGACACGTGGAAAAAACGTACAAAACAAGAGATTGGAGACATCAAGATTTTCGACGAATTTTTGAAGAATTTTCAAATTTTCAGATAGGAGGTTCCAGATAAGGTCAAAAACTACATACTCAGATCTTCACCAAACGTTGCAGGGATACTTTGCATGTCAAGACACGTGGAAAAAACGTACAAAACAAAAGATTGGAGACATCAAGATTTTCGACGAATTTTTTAAGAATTTTTTAAGAATTTTCAAATTTTCAGATGGGAGGTTCCAGATAAGGTCAAAAACGACATACTCAGATCTTCACCAAACTTTGCATGGATACATTGGATGTCAAGACACGTGGAAAAAACGTACAAAACAAGAGATTGGAGACATCAAGATTTTGGACGAATTTTTTAAGAATTCTCAAATTTTCAGATAGGAGGTTCCAGATGAGGTCAAAAACTACATACTCAGATCTTCACCAAACTTTGCAGGGATACTTTGGATGTCAAGACACGTGGAAAAAACGTACAAAACAAGAGATTGGGGTCATCAAGATTTTGGACGAATTTTTTAAGAATTTTCAAATTTTCAGATGGGAGGTTCAATATAAAGTCAAAAACTACATACTCAGATCTTCACCAAACATTGCAGGGATACATTGGATGTCAAGACACGTGGAAAAAACGTACAAAACAAGAGATTGGAGACATCAAGATTTTGGGCGAATTTTTTAAGAATTTTCAAATTTTCAGATAGGAGGTTCCAGATGAGGTCAAAAACTACATACTCAGATCTTCACCAAACTTTGCAGGAATACTTTGCATGTCAAGACACGTGGAAAAAACGTACAAAACAAGAGATTGGGGTCATCAAGATTTTGCACGGATTTTTTAGGAATTTTCAAATTTTCAGATGGGAGGTTCCAGATAAGGTCAAAAACTACATACTCAGATCTTCACCAAACTTTGCAGGGATACATTGGATGTCAAGACACGTGGAAAAAACGTACAAAACAAGAGATTGGAGACATCAAGATTTTGGACGAATTTTTTAAGAATTTTCAAATTTTCAGATAGGAGGTTCCATATAAGGTCAAAAACTACATACTCAGATCTTCACCAAACTTTGCAGGGATACATTGGAGGTCGAGACACGTGGAAAAAACGTACAAAACAAGAGATTGGAGACATCAAGATTTTGGACGAATTTTTGAAGAATTTTCAAATTTTCTGATAGGAGGTCCCAGATAAGGTCAAAAACTACATACTCAGATCTCCACCAAACATTGCAGGGATACATTGGATGTCAAGACACGTGGAAAAAACGTACAAAACAAGAGATTGGAGACATCAAGATTTTCGACGAATTTTTGAAGAATTTTCAAATTTTCAGATGGGAGGTTCCAGATAAGGTCAAAAACTACATACTCAGATCTTCACCAAACTTTGCAGGGATACATTGGATGTCAAGACACGTGGAAAAAACGTACAAAAAAGAGATTGGAGACATCAAGATTTTGGACGAATTTTTTAACAATTTTCAAATTTTCAGAAAGGATGTTCCAGATAAGGTCAAAAACGACATACTCAGATCTTCACCAAACTTTGCATGGATACATTGGATGTCAAGACACGTGGAAAAAACGTACAAAACAAGAGATTGGGGTCATCAAGATTTTGCACGGATTTTTTAGGAATTTTCAAATTTTCAGATGGGAGGTTCCAGATAAGGTCAAAAACTACATACTCAGATCTTCACCAAACTTTGCAGGGATACATTGGATGTCAAGACACGTGGAAAAAACGTACAAAACAAGAGATTGGAGACATCAAGATTTTGGACGAATTTTTTAAGAATTTTCAAATTTTCAGATAGGAGGTTCCATATAAGGTCAAAAACTACATACTCAGATCTTCACCAAACTTTGCATGGATACATTATGTGTCAAGACACGTGGAAAAAACGTACAAAACAAAAGATTGGAGACATCAAGATTTTGGTCGAATTTTTTAAGAATTTTCAAATTTTCAGATGGGAGGTTCCAGATAAGGTCAAAAACTACATACTCAGATCTTCACCAAACTTTGCAGGGATACATTGGATGTCAAGACACGTGGAAAAAACGTACAAAACAAGAGATTGGAGACATCAAGATTTTCGACGAATTTTTTGAGAATTTTCAAATTTTCAGATAGGAGGTTCCAGATAAGGTCAAAAACTACATACTCAGATCTTCACCAAACGTTGCAGGGATACTTTGCATGTCAAGACACGTGGAAAAAACGTACAAAACAAGAGATTGGAGACATCAAGATTTTCGACGAATTTTTTAAGAATTTTCAAATTTTCAGATGGGAGGTTCCAGATAAGGTCAAAAACGACATACTCAGATCTTCACCAAACTTTGCAGGGATCCATTGGAGGTCGAGACACGTGGAAAAAACGTACAAAACAAGAGATTGGAGACATCAAGATTTTGGACGAATTTTTGAAGAATTTTCAAATTTTCAGATGGGAGGTTCCAGATAAGGTCAAAAACTACATACTCAGATCTTCACCAAACTTTGCAGGGATACATTGGATGTCAAGACACGTGGAAAAAACGTACAAAACAAGAGATTGGAGACATCAAGATTTTGGACGAATTTTTTAAGAATTTTCAAATTTTCAGATAGGAGGTTCCATATAAGGTCAAAAACTACATACTCAGATCTTCACCAAACTTTGCAGGAATACTTTGCATGTCAAGACACGTGGAAAAAACGTACAAAACAAGAGATTGGAGACATCAAGATTTTCGACGAATTTTTTAAGAATTTTCAAATTTTCAGAAAGGATGTTCCAGATAAGGTCAAAAACGACATACTCAGATCTTCACCAAACTTTGCAGGGATCCACTGGAGGTCGAGACACGTGGAAAAAACGTACAAAACAAGAGATTGGAGACATCAAGATTTTGGACGAATTTTTGAAGAATTTTCAAATTTTCAGATAGGAGGTTCCAGATAAGGTCTAAAACTACATACTCAGATCTTCACCAAACTTTGCAGGGATACATTGGAGGTCGAGACACGTGGAAAAAACGTACAAAACAAGAGATTGGAGACATCAAGATTTTGGACGAATTTTTTAAGAATTTTCAAATTTTCAGATAGGAGGTTCCATATAAGGTCAAAAACTACATACTCAGATCTTCACCAAACTTTGCAGGAATACTTTGCATGTCAAGACACGTGGAAAAAACGTACAAAACAAGAGATTGGAGACATCAAGATTTTGGACGAATTTTTTAAGAATTTTCAAATTTTCAGAAAGGATGTTCCAGATAAGGTCAAAAACGACATACTCAGATCTTCACCAAACTTTGCAGGGATCCATTGGAGGTCGAGACACGTGGAAAAAACGTACAAAACAAGAGATTGGAGACATCAAGATTTTCGACGAATTTTTTAAGAATTTTCAAATTTTCAGAAAGGATGTTCCAGATAAGGTCAAAAACGACATACTCAGATCTTCACCAAACTTTGCAGGGATACATTGGAGGTCGAGACACGTGGAAAAAACGTACAAAACAAGAGATTGGAGACATCAAGATTTTGGACGAATTTTTGAAGAATTTTCAAATTTTCTGATAGGAGGTCCCAGATAAGGTCAAAAACTACATACTCAGATCTCCACCAAACATTGCAGGGATACATTGGATGTCAAGACACGTGGAAAAAACGTACAAAACAAGAGATTAGAGACATCAAGATTTTCGACGAATTTTTGAAGAATTTTCAAATTTTCAGATAGGAGGTTCCAGATAAGGTCAAAAACTACATACTCAGATCTTCACCAAACGTTGCAGGGATACTTTGCATGTCAAGACACGTGGAAAAAACGTACAAAACAAGAGATTGGAGACATGAAGATTTTCGACGAATTTTTTAAGAATTTTCAAATTTTCAGATGGGAGGTTCCAGATAAGTTCAAAAACGACATACTCAGATCTTCACCAAACTTTGCATGGATACATTGGATGTCAAGACACGTGGAAAAAACGTACAAAACAAGAGATTGGGGTCATCAAGATTTTGCACGGATTTTTTAGGAATTTTCAAATTTTCAGATGGGAGGTTCCAGATAAGGTCAAAAACTACATACTCAGATCTTCACCAAATTTTGCAGGGATCCATTGTAGGTCGAGACACGTGGAAAAAACGTACAGAACAAGAGATTGGAGACATCAAGATTTTGGACGAATTTTTTAAGAATTTTCAAATTTTCAGATAGGAGGTTCCATATAAGGTCAAAAACTACATACTCAGATCTTCACCAAACTTTGCAGGGATACATTGGATGTCAAGACACGTGGAAAAAACGTACAAAACAAGAGATTGGAGACATCAAGATTTTCGACGAATTTTTTAAGAATTTTCAAATTTTCAGAAAGGATGTTCCAGATAAGGTCAAAAACGACATACTCAGATCTTCACCAAACTTTGCAGGGATCCATTGGAGGTCGAGACACGTGGAAAAAACGTACAAAACAAGAGATTGGAGACATCAAGATTTTCGACGAATTTTTTAAGAATTTTCAAATTTTCGGAAAGGATGTTCCAGATAAGGTCAAAAACGACATACTCAGATCTTCACCAAACTTTGCAGGGATACATTGGAGGTCGAGACACGTGGAAAAAACGTACAAAACAAGAGATTGGAGACATCAAGATTTTGGACGAATTTTTGAAGAATTTTCAAATTTTCTGATAGGAGGTCCCAGATAAGGTCAAAAACTACATACTCAGATCTCCACCAAACATTGCAGGGATACATTGGATGTCAAGACACGTGGAAAAAACGTACAAAACAAGAGATTAGAGACATCAAGATTTTCGACGAATTTTTGAAGAATTTTCAAATTTTCAGATAGGAGGTTCCAGATAAGGTCAAAAACTACATACTCAGATCTTCACCAAACGTTGCAGGGATACTTTGCATGTCAAGACACGTGGAAAAAACGTACAAAACAAGAGATTGGAGACATCAAGATTTTCGACGAATTTTTTAAGAATTTTCAAATTTTCAGATGGGAGGTTCCAGATAAGGTCAAAAACGACATACTCAGATCTTCACCAAACTTTGCATGGATACATTGGATGTCAAGACACGTGGAAAAAACGTACAAAACAAGAGATTGGGGTCATCAAGATTTTGCACGGATTTTTTAGGAATTTTCAAATTTTCAGATGGGAGGTTCCAGATAAGGTCAAAAACTACATACTCAGATCTTCACCAAATTTTGCAGGGATCCATTGGAGGTCGAGACACGTGGAAAAAACGTACAGAACAAGAGATTGGAGACATCAAGATTTTGGACGAATTTTTTAAGAATTTTCAAATTTTCAGATAGGAGATTCCATATAAGGTCAAAAACTACATACTCAGATCTTCACCAAACTTTGCATGGATACATTATGTGTCAAGACACGTGGAAAAAACGTACAAAACAAAAGATTGGAGACATCAAGATTTTGGTCGAATTTTTTAAGAATTTTCAAATTTTCAGATGGGAGGTTCCAGATAAGGTCAAAAACTACATACTCAGATCTTCACCAAACTTTGCAGGGATACATTGGATGTCAAGACACGTGGAAAAAACGTACAAAAAAGAGATTGGAGACATCAAGATTTTGGACGAATTTTTTAACAATTTTCAAATTTTCAGAAAGGATGTTCCAGATAAGGTCAAAAACGACATACTCAGATCTTCACCAAACTTTGCAGGGATACATTGGATATCAAGACACGTGGAAAAAACGTACAAAACAAGAGATTGGAGACATCAAGATTTTCGACGAATTTTTTAAGAATTTTCAAATTTTCAGATAGGAGGTTCCAGATAAGGTCAAAAACTACATACTCAGATCTTCACCAAACGTTGCAGGGATACTTTGCATGTCAAGACACGTGGAAAAAACGTACAAAACAAAAGATTGGAGACATCAAGATTTTCGAAGAATTTTTTAAGAATTTTCAAATTTTCAGATGGGAGGTTCCAGATAAGGTCAAAAACGACATACTCAGATCTTCACCAAACTTTGCATGGATACATTGGATGTCAAGACACGTGGAAAAAACGTACAAAACAAGAGATTGGAGACATCAAGATTTTGGACGAATTTTTTAAGAATTCTCAAATTTTCAGAAAGGAGGTTCCATATAAGGTCAAAAACTACATACTCAGATCTTCACCAAACTTTGCAGGGATACTTTGGATGTCAAGACACGTGGAAAAAACGTACAAAACAAGAGATTGGGGTCATCAAGATTTTGGACGAATTTTTTAAGAATTTTCAAATTTTCAGATGGGAGGTTCAATATAAGGTCAAAAACTACATACTCAGATCTTCACCAAACTTTGCATGGATACATTGGATGTCAAGACACGTGGAAAAAACATACAAAACATAGGATTCGGAACATCAAGATTTTGGTCGAATTTTTTAAGAATTTTCAAATTTTCAGAAAGGATGTTCCAGATAAGGTCAAAAACGACATACTCAGATCTTCACCAAACTTTGCAGGGATACATTGGATATCAAGACACGTGGAAAAAACGTACAAAACAAGAGATTGGAGACATCAAGATTTTGGACGAATTTTTGAAGAATTTTCAAATTTTCTGAAAGGAGGTCCCAGATAAGGTCAAAAACTACATACTCAGATCTCCACCAAACATTGCAGGGATACATTGGATGTCAAGACACGTGGAAAAAACGTACAAAACAAGAGATTGGAGACATCAAGATTTTCGACGAATTTTTGAAGAATTTTCAAATTTTCAGATAGGAGGTTCCAGATAAGGTCAAAAACTACATACTCAGATCTTCACCAAACGTTGCAGGGATACTTTGCATGTCAAGACACGTGGAAAAAACGTACAAAACAAGAGATTGGAGACATCAAGATTTTCGACGAATTTTTTAAGAATTTTCAAATTTTCAGATGGGAGGTTCCAGATAAGGTCAAAAACGACATACTCAGATCTTCACCAAACTTTGCAGGGATCCATTGGAGGTCGAGACACGTGGAAAAAACGTACAAAACAAGAGATTGGAGACATTAAGATTTTGGACGAATTTTTTAAGAATTTTCAAATTTTCAGATGGGAGGTTCCAGATAAGGTCAAAAACGACATACTCAGATCTTCACCAAACTTTGCAGGGATCCATTGGATGTCAAGACACGTGGAAAAAACATACAAAACATAGGATTGGTGACATTAAGATTTTGGACGAATTTTTTAAGAATTTTCAAATTTTCAGATAGGAGGTTCCATATAAGGTCAAAAACTACATACTCAGATCTTCACCAAACTTTGCAGGGATACATTGGAGGTCGAGACACGTGGAAAAAAAGTACAAAACAAGAGATTGGGGTCATCAAGATTTTGGACGGATTTTTTAGGAATTTTCAAATTTTCAGATGGGAGGTTCCAGATAAGGTCAAAAACTACATACTCAGATCTTCACCAAACATTGCAGGGATACATTGGATGTCAAGACACGTGGAAAAAACGTACAAAACAAGAGATTGGAGACATCAAGATTTTGGACGAATTTTTGAAGAATTTTCAAATTTTCAGATAGGAGGAGGTTCCAGATGAGGTCAAAAACTACATACTCAGATCTTCACCAAACTTTGCAGGGATCCATTGGATGTCAAGACACGTGGAAAAAACATACAAAACATAGGATTGGTGACATCAAGATTTTGGACGAATTTTTTAAGAATTTTCAAATTTTCAGATAGGAGGTTCCATATAAGGTCAAAAACTACATACTCAGATCTTCACCAAACTTTGCAGGGATACATTGGAGGTCGAGACACGTGGAAAAAAGTACAAAACAAGAGATTGGGGTCATCAAGGTTTTGGACGGATTTTTTAGGAATTTTCAAATTTTCAGATGGGAGGTTCCAGATAAGGTCAAAAACTACATACTCAGATCTTCACCAAACATTGCAGGGATACATTGGATGTCAAGACACGTGGAAAAAACGTACAAAACAAGAGATTGGAGACATCAAGATTTTGGACGAATTTTTTAAGAATTTTCAAATTTTCAGATAAGAGGTTCCAGATGAGGTCAAAAACTACATACTCAGATCTTCACCAAACTTTGCAGGAATACTTTGCATGTCAAGACACGTGGAAAAAACGTACAAAACAAGAGATCGGAGACATCAAGATTTTCGACGAATTTTTTAAGAATTTTCAAATTTTCAGATGGGAGGTTCCAGATAAGGTCAAAAACGACATACTCAGATCTTCACCAAACTTTGCAGGAATACATTGGATGTCAAGACACGTGGAAAAAACATACAAAACATAGGATTGGTGACATCAAGATTTTGGACGAATTTTTTAAGAATTTTCAAATTTTCAGATAGGAGGTTCCATATAAGGTCAAAAACTACATACTCAGATCTTCACCAAACTTTGCAGGGATACATTGGAGGTCGAGACACGTGGAAAAAAGTACAAAACAAGAGATTGGGGTCATCAAGATTTTGGACGGATTTTTTAGGAATTTTCAAATTTTCAGATGGGAGGTTCCAGATAAGGTCAAAAACTACATACTCAGATCTTCACCAAACATTGCAGGGATACATTGGATGTCAAGACACGTGGAAAAAACGTACAAAACAAGAGATTGGAGACATCAAGATTTTGGACGAATTTTTTAAGAATTTTCAAATTTTCAGATAGGAGGTTCCAGATGAGGTCAAAAACTACATACTCAGATCTTCACCAAACTTTGCAGGAATACTTTGCATGTCAAGACACGTGGAAAAAACGTACAAAACAAGAGATCGGAGACATCAAGATTTTCGACGAATTTTTTAAGAATTGTCAAATTTTCAGATGGGAGGTTCCAGATAAGGTCAAAAACGACATACTCAGATCTCCACCAAACATTGCAGGAATACATTGGATGTCAAGACACGTGGAAAAAACGTACAAAACAAGAGATTGGAGACATCAAGATTTTCGACGAATTTTTGAAGAATTTTAAAATTTTCAGATAGGAGGTTCCAGATAAGGTCAAAAACTACATACTCAGATCTTCACCAAACGTTGCAGGGATACTTTGCATGTCAAGACACGTGGAAAAAACGTACAAAACAAAAGATTGGAGACATCAAGATTTTCGACGAATTTTTTAAGAATTTTCAAATTTTCAGATGGGAGGTTCCAGATAAGGTCAAAAACGACATACTCAGATCTTCACCAAACTTTGCATGGATACATTGGATGTCAAGACACGTGGAAAAAACTTACAAAACAAGAGATTGGAGACATCAAGATTTTGGACGAATTTTTTAAGAATTCTCAAATTTTCAGATAGGAGGTTCCAGATGAGGTCAAAAACTACATACTCAGATCTTCACCAAACTTTGCAGGGATACTTTGGATGTCAAGACACGTGGAAAAAACGTACAAAACAAGAGATTGGGGTCATCAAGATTTTGGACGAATTTTTTAAGAATTTTCAAATTTTCAGATGGGAGGTTCAATATAAGGTCAAAAACTACATACTCAGATCTTCACCAAACATTGCAGGGATACATTGGATGTCAAGACACGTGGAAAAAACGTACAAAACAAGAGATTGGAGACATCAAGATTTTGGACGAATTTTTTAAGAATTTTCAAATTTTCAGATAGGAGGTTCCAGATGAGGTCAAAAACTACATACTCAGATCTTCACCAAACTTTGCAGGAATACTTTGCATGTCAAGACACGTGGAAAAAACGTACAAAACAAGAGATTGGGGTCATCAAGATTTTGCACGGATTTTTTAGGAATTTTCAAATTTTCAGATGGGAGGTTCCAGATAAGGTCAAAAACTACATACTCAGATCTTCACCAAACTTTGCAGGGATACATTGGATGTCAAGACACGTGGAAAAAACGTACAAAACAAGAGATTGGAGACATCAAGATTTTGGACGAATTTTTTAAGAATTTTCAAATTTTCAGATAGGAGGTTCCATATAAGGTCAAAAACTACATACTCAGATCTTCACCAAACTTTGCATGGATACATTATGTGTCAAGACACGTGGAAAAAACGTACAAAACAAAAGATTGGAGACATCAAGATTTTGGTCGAATTTTTGAAGAATTTTCAAATTTTCTGATAGGAGGTCCCAGATAAGGTCAAAAACTACATACTCAGATCTCCACCAAACTTTGCAGGGATACATTGGATGTCAAGACACGTGGAAAAAACGTACAAAACAAGAGATTGGAGACATCAAGATTTTGGACGAATTTTTTAAGAATTTTCAAATTTTCAGATAGGAGGTTCCATATAAGGTCAAAAACTACATACTCAGATCTTCACCAAACGTTGCAGGGATACTTTGCATGTCAAGACACGTGGAAAAAACGTACAAAACAAGAGATTGGAGACATCAAGATTTTCGACGAATTTTTTAAGAATTTTCAAATTTTCAGATGGGAGGTTCCAGATAAGGTCAAAAACGACATACTCAGATCTTCACCAAACTTTGCAGGGATCCATTGGAGGTCGAGACACGTGGAAAAAACGTACAAAACAAGAGATTGGAGACATCAAGATTTTGGACGAATTTTTGAAGAATTTTCAAATTTTCAGATAGGAGGTTCCAGATAAGGTCTAAAACTACATACTCAGATCTTCACCAAACTTTGCAGGGATACATTGGAGGTCGAGACACGTGGAAAAAACGTACAAAACAAGAGATTGGAGACATCAAGATTTTGGACGAATTTTTTAAGAATTTTCAAATTTTCAGATAGGAAGTTCCATATAAGGTCAAAAACTACATACTCAGATCTTCACCAAACTTTGCAGGAATACTTTGCATGTCAAGACACGTGGAAAAAACGTACAAAACAAGAGATTGGAGACATCAAGATTTTCGACGAATTTTTTAAGAATTTTCAAATTTTCAGAAAGGATGTTCCAGATAAGGTCAAAAACGACATACTCAGATCTTCACCAAACTTTGCAGGGATCCATTGGAGGTCGAGACACGTGGAAAAAACGTACAAAACAAGAGATTGGAGACATCAAGATTTTCGACGAATTTTTTAAGAATTTTCAAATTTTCAGATGGGAGGTTCAATATAAGGTCAAAAACGACATACTCAGATCTTCACCAAACTTTGCAGGGATACATTGGAGGTCGAGACACGTGGAAAAAACGTACAAAACAAGAGATTGGAGACATCAAGATTTTGGACGAATTTTTGAAGAATTTTCAAATTTTCTGATAGGAGGTCCCAGATAAGGTCAAAAACTACATACTCAGATCTCCACCAAACATTGCAGGGATACATTGGATGTCAAGACACGTGGAAAAAACGTACAAAACAAGAGATTGGAGACATCAAGATTTTCGACGAATTTTTGAAGAATTTTCAAATTTTCAGATAGGAGGTTCCAGATAAGGTCAAAAACTACATACTCAGATCTTCACCAAACGTTGCAGGGATACTTTGCATGTCAAGACACGTGGAAAAAACGTACAAAACAAGAGATTGGAGACATCAAGATTTTCGACGAATTTTTTAAGAATTTTCAAATTTTCAGATGGGAGGTTCCAGATAAGGTCAAAAACGACATACTCAGATCTTCACCAAACTTTGCATGGATACATTGGATGTCAAGACACGTGGAAAAAACGTACAAAACAAGAGATTGGGGTCATCAAGATTTTGCACGGATTTTTTAGGAATTTTCAAATTTTCAGATGGGAGGTTCCAGATAAGGTCAAAAACTACATACTCAGATCTTCACCAAACTTTGCAGGGATCCATTGGAGGTCGAGACACGTGGAAAAAACGTACAAAACAAGAGATTGGAGACATCAAGATTTTGGACGAATTTTTTAAGAATTTTCAAATTTTCAGATAGGAGGTTCCATATAAGGTCAAAAACTACATACTCAGATCTTCACCAAACTTTGCAGGGATACATTGGATGTCAAGACACGTGGAAAAAACGTACAAAACAAGAGATTGGAGACATCAAGATTTTCGACGAATTTTTTAAGAATTTTCAAATTTTCAGAAAGGATGTTCCAGATGAGGTCAAAAACGACATACTCAGATCTTCACCAAACTTTGCAGGGATCCATTGGAGGTCGAGACACGTGGAAAAAACGTACAAAACAAGAGATTGGGGACATCAAGATTTTGGACGAATTTTTGAAGAATTTTCAAATTTTCAGATAGGAGGTTCCAGATAAGGTCTAAAACTACATACTCAGATCTCCACCAAACATTGCAGGAATACATTGGATGTCAAGACACGTGGAAAAAACGTACAAAACAAGAGATTGGAGACATCAAGATTTTCGACGAATTTTTTAAGAATTTTCAAATTTTCAGATAGGAGGTTCCAGATAAGGTCAAAAACTACATACTCAGATCTTCACCAAACGTTGCAGGGATACTTTGCATGTCAAGACACGTGGAAAAAACGTACAAAACAAAAGATTGGAGACATCAAGATTTTCGACGAATTTTTTAAGAATTTTCAAATTTTCAGATGGGAGGTTCCAGATAAGGTCAAAAACGACATACTCAGATCTTCACCAAACTTTGCATGGATACATTGGATGTCAAGACACGTGGAAAAAACGTACAAAACAAGAGATCGGAGACATCAAGATTTTGGACGAATTTTTTAAGAATTCTCAAATTTTCAGATGGGAGGTTCCATATAAGGTCAAAAACTACATACTCAGATCTTCACCAAACTTTGCAGGGATACTTTGGATGTCAAGACACGTGGAAAAAACGTACAAAACAAGAGATTGGGGTCATCAAGATTTTGGACGAATTTTTTAAGAATTTTCAAATTTTCAGATGGGAGGTTCCATATAAGGTCAAAAACTACATACTCAGATCTTCACCAAACTTTGCAGGGATACATTGGAGGTCGAGACACGTGGAAAAAAAGTACAAAACAAGAGATTGGGGTCATCAAGATTTTGGACGGATTTTTTAGGAATTTTCAAATTTTCAGATGGGAGGTTCCAGATAAGGTCAAAAACTACATACTCAGATCTTCACCAAACATTGCAGGGATACATTGGATGTCAAGACACGTGGAAAAAACGTACAAAACAAGAGATTGGAGACATCAAGATTTTGGACGAATTTTTTAAGAATTTTCAAATTTTCAGATAGGAGGTTCCAGATGAGGTCAAAAACTACATACTCAGATCTTCACCAAACTTTGCAGGGATACTTTGCATGTCAAGACACGTGGAAAAAACGTACAAAACAAGAGATCGGAGACATCAAGATTTTGGACGAATTTTTTAAGAATTTTCAAATTTTCAGATGGGAGGTTCAATATAAGGTCAAAAACGACATACTCAGATCTCCACCAAACTTTGCATGGATACATTGGATGTCAAGACACGTGGAAAAAACATACAAAACATAGGATTCGGAACATCAAGATTTTGGTCGAATTTTTTAAGAATTTTCAAATTTTCAGATAGGAGGTTCCATATAAGGTCAAAAACTACATACTCAGATCTTCACCAAACATTGCAGGAATACATTGGATGTCAAGACACGTGGAAAAAACGTACAAAACAAGAGATTGGGGTCATCAAGATTTTGCACGGTTTTTTAGGAATTTTCAAATTTTCAGATGGGAGGTTCCAGATAAGGTCAAAAACTACATACTCAGATCTTCACCAAACTTTGCAGGGATACATTGGATGTCAAGACACGTGGAAAAAACGTACAAAACAAGAGATTGGAGACATCAAGATTTTGGACGAATTTTTTAAGAATTTTCAAATTTTCAGATAGGAGGTTCCATATAAGGTCAAAAACTACATACTCAGATCTTCACCAAACTTTGCATGGATACATTATGTGTCAAGACACGTGGAAAAAACGTACAAAACAAAAGATTGGAGACATCAAGATTTTGGTCGAATTTTTTAAGAATTTTCAAATTTTCAGATGGGAGGTTCCAGATAAGGTCAAAAACTACATACTCAGATCTTCACCAAACTTTGCAGGGATACATTGGATATCAAGACACGTGGAAAAAACGTACAAAACAAGAGATTGGAGACATCAAGATTTTGGACGAATTTTTTAAGAATTTTCAAATTTTCAGATAGGAGGTTCCAGATAAGGTCAAAAACTACATACTCAGATCTTCACCAAACTTTGCAGGGATACATTGGATGTCAAGACACGTGGAAAAAACGTACAAAACAAGAGATTGGAGACATCAAGATTTTGGACGAATTTTTTAAGAATTTTCAAATTTTCAGATAGGAGGTTCCATATAAGGTCAAAAACTACATACTCAGATCTTCACCAAACATTGCAGGGATACATTGGATATCAAGACACGTGGAAAAAACGTACAAAACAAGAGATTGGAGACATCAAGATTTTGGACGAATTTTTTAAGAATTTTCAAATTTTCAGATAGGAGGTTCCAGGTGAGGTCAAAAACTACATACTCAGATCTTCACCAAACTTTGCAGGAATACTTTGCATGTCAAGACACGTGGAAAAAACGTACAAAACAAGAGATCGGAGACATCAAGATTTTCGACGAATTTTTTAAGAATTTTCAAATTTTCAGATAGGAGGTTCCATATAAGGTCAAAAACTACATACTCAGATCTTCACCAAACTTTGCATGGATACATTATGTGTCAAGACACGTGGAAAAAACGTACAAAACAAAAGATTGGAGACATCAAGATTTTGGTCGAATTTTTTAAGAATTTTCAAATTTTCAGATGGGAGGTTCCAGATAAGGTCAAAAACTACATACTCAGATCTTCACCAAACTTTGCAGGGATACATTGGATGTCAAGACACGTGGAAAAAACGTACAAAAAAGAGATTGGAGACATCAAGATTTTGGACGAATTTTTTAACAATTTTCAAATTTTCAGAAAGGATGTTCCAGATAAGGTCAAAAACGACATACTCAGATCTTCACCAAACTTTGCAGGGATACATTGGATATCAAGACACGTGGAAAAAACGTACAAAACAAGAGATTGGAGACATCAAGATTTTGGACGAATTTTTTAAGAATTTTCAAATTTTCAGATGGGAGGTTCAATATAAGGTCAAAAACTACATACTCAGATCTTCACCAAACTTTGCAGGGATACATTGGATGTCAAGACACGTGGAAAAAACGTACAAAACAAGAGATTGGAGACATCAAGATTTTGGACGAATTTTTTAAGAATTTTCAAATTTTCAGATAGGAGGTTCCATATAAGGTCAAAAACTACATACTCAGATCTTCACCAAACTTTGCAGGGATACATTGGATATCAAGACACGTGGAAAAAACGTACAAAACAAGAGATTGGAGACATCAAGATTTTGGACGAATTTTTTAAGAATTTTCAAATTTTCAGATAGGAGGTTCCAGATAAGGTCAAAAACTACATACTCAGATCTTCACCAAACTTTGCAGGGATACATTGGATGTCAAGACACGTGGAAAAAACGTACAAAACAAGAGATTGGGGTCATCAAGATTTTGGACGGATTTTTTAGGAATTTTCAAATTTTCAGATGGGAGGTTCCAGATAAGGTCAAAAACTACATACTCAGATCTTCACCAAACATTGCAGGGATACATTGGATGTCAAGACACGTGGAAAAAACGTACAAAACAAGAGATTGGAGACATCAAAATTTTGGACGAATTTTTTAAGAATTTTCAAATTTTCAGATAGGAGGTTCCAGATGAGGTCAAAAACTACATACTCAGATCTTCACCAAACTTTGCAGGAATACTTTGCATGTCAAGACACGTGGAAAAAACGTACAAAACAAGAGATCGGAGACATCAAGATTTTCGACGAATTTTTTAAGAATTTTCAAATTTTCAGATGGGAGGTTCCAGATAAGGTCAAAAACGACATACTCAGATCTTCACCAAACTTTGCATGGATACATTGGATGTCAAGACACGTGGAAAAAACATACAAAACATAGGATTGGGGTCATCAAGATTTTGGTCGAATTTTTTAAGAATTTTCAAATTTTCAGATAGGAGGTTCCATATAAGGTCAAAAACTACATACTCAGATCTTCACCAAACATTGCAGGAATACATTGGATGTCAAGACACGTGGAAAAAACGTACAAAACAAGAGATTGGGGTCATCAAGATTTTGCACGGATTTTTAAGGAATTTTCAAATTTTCAGATGGGAGGTTCCAGATAAGGTCAAAAACTACATACTCAGATCTTCACCAAACTTTGCAGGGATACATTGGATGTCAAGACACGTGGAAAAAACGTACAAAACAAGAGATTGGAGACATCAAGATTTTGGACGAATTTTTTAAGAATTTTCAAATTTTCAGATAGGAGGTTCCATATAAGGTCAAAAACTACATACTCAGATCTTCACCAAACTTTGCATGGATACATTATGTGTCAAGACACGTGGAAAAAACGTACAAAACAAAAGATTGGAGACATCAAGATTTTGGTCGAATTTTTTAAGAATTTTCAAATTTTCAGATGGGAGGTTCCAGATAAGGTCAAAAACTACATACTCAGATCTTCACCAAACTTTGCAGGGATACATTGGATGTCAAGACACGTGGAAAAAACGTACAAAAAAGAGATTGGAGACATCAAGATTTTGGACGAATTTTTTAACAATTTTCAAATTTTCAGAAAGGATGTTCCAGATAAGGTCAAAAACGACATACTCAGATCTTCACCAAACTTTGCAGGGATACATTGGATATCAAGACACGTGGAAAAAACGTACAAAACAAGAGATTGGAGACATCAAGATTTTGGACGAATTTTTTAAGAATTTTCAAATTTTCAGATGGGAGGTTCCAGATAAGGTCAAAAACTACATACTCAGATCTTCACCAAACTTTGCAGGGATACATTGGATGTCAAGACACGTGGAAAAAACGTACAAAACAAGAGATTGGAGACATCAAGATTTTGGACGAATTTTTTAAGAATTTTCAAATTTTCAGATAGGAGGTTCCATATAAGGTCAAAAACTACATACTCAGATCTTCACCAAACATTGCAGGGATACATTGGATATCAAGACACGTGGAAAAAACGTACAAAACAAGAGATTGGAGACATCAAGATTTTGGACGAATTTTTTAAGAATTTTCAAATTTTCAGATAGGAGGTTCCATATAAGGTCAAAAACTACATACTCAGATCTTCACCAAACTTCGCAGGGATACATTGGATGTCAAGACACGTGGAAAAAACGTACAAAACAAGAGATTGGAGACATCAAGATTTTTGGACGAATTTTTTAAGAATTTTCAAATTTTCCTTCCCAGAAAGGAGGTTCCATATAAGGTCAAAAACTACATACTCAGATCTTCACCAAACTTTGCATGGATACATTATGTGTCAAGACACGTGGAAAAAACGTACAAAAACAAAAGATTGGAGACATCAAGATTTTGGTCGAATTTTTTAAGAATTTTCAAATTTTCAGATGGGAGGTTCCAGATAAGGTCAAAAACTACATACTCAGATCTTCACCAAACTTTGCAGGGATACATGGATGTCAAGGACACGTGGAAAAAACGTACAAAAAGAGATTGGAGACATCAAGATTTGGACGAATTTTTTAACAATTTTCAAATTTTCAGAAAGGATGTTCCAGATAAGGTCAAAAACGACATACTCAGATCTTCACCAAACTTTGTACATTGGATATCAAGACACGTGGAAAAAACGTACAAAACAAGAGATTGGAGACATCAAGATTTTGGACGAATTTTTTAAGAATTTTCAAATTTTCAGATGGGAGGTTCAATATAAGGTCAAAAACTACATACTCAGATCTTCACCAAACTTTGCAGGGATACATTGGATGTCAAGACACGTGGAAAAAACGTACAAAACAAGAGATTGGAGACATCAAGATTTTGGACGAATTTTTTAAGAATTTTCAAATTTTCAGATAGGAGGTTCCATATAAGGTCAAAAACTACATACTCAGATCTTCACCAAACTTTGCAGGGATACATTGGATATCAAGACACGTGGAAAAAACGTACAAAACAAGAGATTGGAGACATCAAGATTTTGGACGAATTTTTTAAGAATTTTCAAATTTTCAGATAGGAGGTTCCAGATAAGGTCAAAAACTACATACTCAGATCTTCACCAAACTTTGCAGGGATACATTGGATGTCAAGACACGTGGAAAAAACGTACAAAACAAGAGATTGGGGTCATCAAGATTTTGGACGGATTTTTTAGGAATTTTCAAATTTTCAGATGGGAGGTTCCAGATAAGGTCAAAAACTACATACTCAGATCTTCACCAAACATTGCAGGGATACATTGGATGTCAAGACACGTGGAAAAAACGTACAAAACAAGAGATTGGAGACATCAAAATTTTGGACGAATTTTTTAAGAATTTTCAAATTTTCAGATAGGAGGTTCCAGATGAGGTCAAAAACTACATACTCAGATCTTCACCAAACTTTGCAGGAATACTTTGCATGTCAAGACACGTGGAAAAAACGTACAAAACAAGAGATCGGAGACATCAAGATTTTCGACGGATTTTTTAGGAATTTTCAAATTTTCAGATGGGAGGTTCCAGATAAGGTCAAAAACTACATACTCAGATCTTCACCAAACATTGCAGGGATACATTGGATGTCAAGACACGTGGAAAAAACGTACAAAACAAGAGATTGGAGACATCAAGATTTTGGACGAATTTTTTAAGAATTTTCAAATTTTCAGATAGGAGGTTCCAGATGAGGTCAAAAACTACATACTCAGATCTTCACCAAACTTTGCAGGAATACTTTGCATGTCAAGACACGTGGAAAAAACGTACAAAACAAGAGATCGGAGACATCAAGATTTTCGACGAATTTTTTAAGAATTTTCAAATTTTCAGATGGGAGGTTCCAGATAAGGTCAAAAACGACATACTCAGATCTTCACCAAACTTTGCAGGGATCCATTGGAGGTCGAGACACGTGGAAAAAACGTACAAAACAAGAGATTGGAGACATCAAGATTTTGGACGAATTTTTTAAGAATTTTCAAATTTTCAGATAGGAGGTTCCATACAAGGTCAAAAACTACATACTCAGATCTTCACCAAACTTTGCAGGGATACATTGGATGTCAAGACACGTGGAAAAAACGTACAAAACAAGAGATTGGAGACATCAAGATTTTCGACGAATTTTTTAAGAATTTTCAAATTTTCAGAAAGGATGTTCCAGATAAGGTCAAAAACGACATACTCAGATCTTCACCAAACTTTGCAGGGATACATTGGATATCAAGACACGTGGAAAAAACGTACAAAACAAGAGATTGGAGACATCAAGATTTTGGACGAATTTTTTAAGAATTTTCAAATTTTCAGATAGGAGGTTCCAGATAAGGTCAAAAACTACATACTCAGATCTTCACCAAACTTTGCAGGGATACATTGGATGTCAAGACACGTGGAAAAAACGTACAAAACAAGAGATTGGAGACATCAAGATTTTGGACGAATTTTTTAAGAATTTTCAAATTTTCAGATAGGAGGTTCCATATAAGGTCAAAAACTACATACTCAGATCTTCACCAAACATTGCAGGGATACATTGGATATCAAGACACGTGGAAAAAACGTACAAAACAAGAGATTGGAGACATCAAGATTTTGGACGAATTTTTTAAGAATTTTCAAATTTTCAGATAGGAGGTTCCATATAAGGTCAAAAACTACATACTCAGATCTTCACCAAACTTCGCAGGGATACATTGGATGTCAAGACACGTGGAAAAAACGTACAAAACAAGAGATTGGAGACATCAAGATTTTGGACGAATTTTTTAAGAATTTTCAAATTTTCAGAAAGGAGGTTCCATATAAGGTCAAAAACTACATACTCAGATCTTCACCAAAACTTTGCATGGATACATTATGTGTCAAGACACGTGGAAAAAACGTACAAAACAAAAGATTGGAGACATCAAGATTTTGGTCGAATTTTTTAAGAATTTTCAAATTTTCAGATGGGAGGTTCCAGATAAGGTCAAAAACTACATACTCAGATCTTCACCAAACTTTGCAGGGATACATTGGATGTCAAGACACGTGGAAAAAACGTACAAAAAAGAGATTGGAGACATCAAGATTTTGGACGAATTTTTTAACAATTTTCAAATTTTCAGAAAGGATGTTCCAGATAAGGTCAAAAACGACATACTCAGATCTTCACCAAACTTTGCAGGGATACATTGGATATCAAGACACGTGGAAAAAACGTACAAAACAAGAGATTGGAGACATCAAGATTTTGGACGAATTTTTTAAGAATTTTCAAATTTTCAGATGGGAGGTTCAATATAAGGTCAAAAACTACATACTCAGATCTTCACCAAACTTTGCAGGGATACATTGGATGTCAAGACACGTGGAAAAAACGTACAAAACAAGAGATTGGAGACATCAAGATTTTGGACGAATTTTTTAAGAATTTTCAAATTTTCAGATAGGAGGTTCCATATAAGGTCAAAAACTACATACTCAGATCTTCACCAAACTTTGCAGGGATACATTGGATATCAAGACACGTGGAAAAAACGTACAAAACAAGAGATTGGAGACATCAAGATTTTGGACGAATTTTTTAAGAATTTTCAAATTTTCAGATAGGAGGTTCCAGATAAGGTCAAAAACTACATACTCAGATCTTCACCAAACTTTGCAGGGATACATTGGATGTCAAGAAACGTGGAAAAAACGTACAAAACAAGAGATTGGGGTCATCAAGATTTTGGACGGATTTTTTAGGAATTTTCAAATTTTCAGATGGGAGGTTCCAGATAAGGTCAAAAACTACATACTCAGATCTTCACCAAACATTGCAGGGATACATTGGATGTCAAGACACGTGGAAAAAACGTACAAAACAAGAGATTGGAGACATCAAAATTTTGGACGAATTTTTTAAGAATTTTCAAATTTTCAGATAGGAGGTTCCAGATGAGGTCAAAAACTACATACTCAGATCTTCACCAAACTTTGCAGGAATACTTTGCATGTCAAGACACGTGGAAAAAACGTACAAAACAAGAGATCGGAGACATCAAGATTTTCGACGGATTTTTTAGGAATTTTCAAATTTTCAGATGGGAGGTTCCAGATAAGGTCAAAAACTACATACTCAGATCTTCACCAAACATTGCAGGGATACATTGGATGTCAAGACACGTGGAAAAAACGTACAAAACAAGAGATTGGAGACATCAAGATTTTGGACGAATTTTTTAAGAATTTTCAAATTTTCAGATAGGAGGTTCCAGATGAGGTCAAAAACTACATACTCAGATCTTCACCAAACTTTGCAGGAATACTTTGCATGTCAAGACACGTGGAAAAAACGTACAAAACAAGAGATCGGAGACATCAAGATTTTCGACGAATTTTTTAAGAATTTTCAAATTTTCAGATGGGAGGTTCCAGATAAGGTCAAAAACGACATACTCAGATCTTCACCAAACTTTGCAGGGATCCATTGGAGGTCGAGACACGTGGAAAAAACGTACAAAACAAGAGATTGGAGACATCAAGATTTTGGACGAATTTTTTAAGAATTTTCAAATTTTCAGATAGGAGGTTCCATACAAGGTCAAAAACTACATACTCAGATCTTCACCAAACTTTGCAGGGATACATTGGATGTCAAGACACGTGGAAAAAACGTACAAAACAAGAGATTGGAGACATCAAGATTTTCGACGAATTTTTTAAGAATTTTCAAATTTTCAGAAAGGATGTTCCAGATAAGGTCAAAAACGACATACTCAGATCTTCACCAAACTTTGCAGGGATCCATTGGAGGTCGAGACACGTGGAAAAAACGTACAAAACAAGAGATTGGAGACATCAAGATTTTGGACGAATTTTTGAAGAATTTTCAAATTTTCAGATAGGAGGTTCCAGATAAGGTCTTAAACTACATACTCAGATCTCCACCAAACATTGCAGGAATACATTGGATGTCAAGACACGTGGAAAAAACGTACAAAACAAGAGATTGGAGACATCAAGATTTTCGACGAATTTTTTAAGAATTTTCAAATTTTCAGATGGGAGGTTCCAGATAAGGTCAAAAACGACATACTCAGATCTTCACCAAACTTTGCATGGATACATTGGATGTCAAGACACGTGGAAAAAACGTACAAAACAAGAGATTGGAGACATCAAGATTTTGGACGAATTTTTTAAGAATTTTCAAATTTTCAGATGGGAGGTTCAATATAAGGTCAAAAACTACATACTCAGATCTTCACCAAACTTTGCAGGGATACTTTGGATGTCAAGACACGTGGAAAAAACGTACAAAACAAGAGATTGGGGTCATCAAGATTTAGGACGAATTTTTTAAGAATTTTCAAATTTTCAGATGGGAGGTTCAATATAAGGTCAAAAACTACATACTCAGATCTTCACCAAACTTTGCATGGATACATTGGATGTCAAGACACGTGGAAAAAACATACAAAACATAGGATTCGGAACATCAAGATTTTGGTCGAATTTTTTAAGAATTTTCAAATTTTCAGATGGGAGGTTCCATATAAGGTCAAAAACTACATACTCAGATCTTCACCAAACATTGCAGGAATACATTGGATGTCAAGACACGTGGAAAAAACGTACAAAACAAGAGATTGGGGTCATCAAGATTTTGCACGGATTTTTTAGGAATTTTCAAATTTTCAGATGGGAGGTTCCAGATAAGGTCAAAAACTACATACTCAGATCTTCACCAAACTTTGCAGGGATACATTGGATGTCAAGACACGTGGAAAAAACGTACAAAACAAGAGATTGGAGACATCAAGATTTTGGACGAATTTTTTAAGAATTTTCAAATTTTCAGATAGGAGGTTCCAGATGAGGTCAAAAACTACATACTCAGATCTTCACCAAACTTTGCAGGAATACTTTGCATGTCAAGACACGTGGAAAAAACGTACAAAACAAGAGATCGGAGACATCAAGATTTTCGACGAATTTTTTAAGAATTTTCAAATTTTCAGATGGGAGGTTCCAGATAAGGTCAAAAACGACATACTCAGATCTTCACCAAACTTTGCAGGGATCCATTGGAGGTCGAGACACGTGGAAAAAACGTACAAAACAAGAGATTGGAGACATCAAGATTTTGGACGAATTTTTTAAGAATTTTCAAATTTTCAGATAGGAGGTTCCATATAAGGTCAAAAACTACATACTCAGATCTTCACCAAACTTTGCAGGGATACATTGGATGTCAAGACACGTGGAAAAAACGTACAAAACAAGAGATTGGAGACATCAAGATTTTCGACGAATTTTTTAAGAATTTTCAAATTTTCAGAAAGGATGTTCCAGATAAGGTCAAAAACGACATACTCAGATCTTCACCAAACTTTGCAGGGATCCATTGGAGGTCGAGACACGTGGAAAAAACGTACAAAACAAGAGATTGGAGACATCAAGATTTTGGACGAATTTTTGAAGAATTTTCAAATTTTCAGATAGGAGGTTCCAGATAAGGTCTAAAACTACATACTCAGATCTCCACCAAACATTGCAGGAATACATTGGATGTCAAGACACGTGGAAAAAACGTACAAAACAAGAGATTGGAGACATCAAGATTTTCGACGAATTTTTTAAGAATTTTCAAATTTTCAGATAGGAGGTTCCAGATAAGGTCAAAAACTACATACTCAGATCTTCACCAAACGTTGCAGGGATACTTTGCATGTCAAGACACGTGGAAAAAACGTACAAAACAAAAGATTGGAGACATCAAGATTTTCGACGAATTTTTTAAGAATTTTCAAATTTTCAGATGGGATGTTCCAGATAAGGTCAAAAACGACATACTCAGATCTTCACCAAACTTTGCAGGGATACATTGGATATCAAGACACGTGGAAAAAACGTACAAAACAAGAGATTGGAGACATCAAGATTTTGGACGAATTTTTTAAGAATTTTCAAATTTTCAGATGGGAGGTTCAATATAAGGTCAAAAACTACATACTCAGATCTTCACCAAACTTTGCAGGGATACATTGGATGTCAAGACACGTGGAAAAAACGTACAAAACAAGAGATTGGAGACATCAAGATTTTGGACGAATTTTTTAAGAATTTTCAAATTTTCAGATAGGAGGTTCCATATAAGGTCAAAAACTACATACTCAGATCTTCACCAAACTTTGCAGGGATACATTGGATATCAAGACACGTGGAAAAAACGTACAAAACAAGAGATTGGAGACATCAAGATTTTGGACGAATTTTTTAAGAATTTTCAAATTTTCAGATAGGAGGTTCCAGATAAGGTCAAAAACTACATACTCAGATCTTCACCAAACTTTGCAGGGATACATTGGATGTCAAGAAACGTGGAAAAAACGTACAAAACAAGAGATTGGGGTCATCAAGATTTTGGACGGATTTTTTAGGAATTTTCAAATTTTCAGATGGGAGGTTCCAGATAAGGTCAAAAACTACATACTCAGATCTTCACCAAACATTGCAGGGATACATTGGATGTCAAGACACGTGGAAAAAACGTACAAAACAAGAGATTGGAGACATCAAAATTTTGGACGAATTTTTTAAGAATTTTCAAATTTTCAGATAGGAGGTTCCAGATGAGGTCAAAAACTACATACTCAGATCTTCACCAAACTTTGCAGGAATACTTTGCATGTCAAGACACGTGGAAAAAACGTACAAAACAAGAGATCGGAGACATCAAGATTTTCGACGGATTTTTTAGGAATTTTCAAATTTTCAGATGGGAGGTTCCAGATAAGGTCAAAAACTACATACTCAGATCTTCACCAAACATTGCAGGGATACATTGGATGTCAAGACACGTGGAAAAAACGTACAAAACAAGAGATTGGAGACATCAAGATTTTGGACGAATTTTTTAAGAATTTTCAAATTTTCAGATAGGAGGTTCCAGATGAGGTCAAAAACTACATACTCAGATCTTCACCAAACTTTGCAGGAATACTTTGCATGTCAAGACACGTGGAAAAAACGTACAAAACAAGAGATCGGAGACATCAAGATTTTCGACGAATTTTTTAAGAATTTTCAAATTTTCAGATGGGAGGTTCCAGATAAGGTCAAAAACGACATACTCAGATCTTCACCAAACTTTGCAGGGATCCATTGGAGGTCGAGACACGTGGAAAAAACGTACAAAACAAGAGATTGGAGACATCAAGATTTTGGACGAATTTTTTAAGAATTTTCAAATTTTCAGATAGGAGGTTCCATACAAGGTCAAAAACTACATACTCAGATCTTCACCAAACTTTGCAGGGATACATTGGATGTCAAGACACGTGGAAAAAACGTACAAAACAAGAGATTGGAGACATCAAGATTTTCGACGAATTTTTTAAGAATTTTCAAATTTTCAGAAAGGATGTTCCAGATAAGGTCAAAAACGACATACTCAGATCTTCACCAAACTTTGCAGGGATCCATTGGAGGTCGAGACACGTGGAAAAAACGTACAAAACAAGAGATTGGAGACATCAAGATTTTGGACGAATTTTTGAAGAATTTTCAAATTTTCAGATAGGAGGTTCCAGATAAGGTCTTAAACTACATACTCAGATCTCCACCAAACATTGCAGGAATACATTGGATGTCAAGACACGTGGAAAAAACGTACAAAACAAGAGATTGGAGACATCAAGATTTTCGACGAATTTTTTAAGAATTTTCAAATTTTCAGATGGGAGGTTCCAGATAAGGTCAAAAACGACATACTCAGATCTTCACCAAACTTTGCATGGATACATTGGATGTCAAGACACGTGGAAAAAACGTACAAAACAAGAGATTGGAGACATCAAGATTTTGGACGAATTTTTTAAGAATTTTCAAATTTTCAGATGGGAGGTTCAATATAAGGTCAAAAACTACATACTCAGATCTTCACCAAACTTTGCAGGGATACTTTGGATGTCAAGACACGTGGAAAAAACGTACAAAACAAGAGATTGGGGTCATCAAGATTTAGGACGAATTTTTTAAGAATTTTCAAATTTTCAGATGGGAGGTTCAATATAAGGTCAAAAACTACATACTCAGATCTTCACCAAACTTTGCATGGATACATTGGATGTCAAGACACGTGGAAAAAACATACAAAACATAGGATTCGGAACATCAAGATTTTGGTCGAATTTTTTAAGAATTTTCAAATTTTCAGATGGGAGGTTCCATATAAGGTCAAAAACTACATACTCAGATCTTCACCAAACATTGCAGGAATACATTGGATGTCAAGACACGTGGAAAAAACGTACAAAACAAGAGATTGGGGTCATCAAGATTTTGCACGGATTTTTTAGGAATTTTCAAATTTTCAGATGGGAGGTTCCAGATAAGGTCAAAAACTACATACTCAGATCTTCACCAAACTTTGCAGGGATACATTGGATGTCAAGACACGTGGAAAAAACGTACAAAACAAGAGATTGGAGACATCAAGATTTTGGACGAATTTTTTAAGAATTTTCAAATTTTCAGATAGGAGGTTCCAGATGAGGTCAAAAACTACATACTCAGATCTTCACCAAACTTTGCAGGAATACTTTGCATGTCAAGACACGTGGAAAAAACGTACAAAACAAGAGATCGGAGACATCAAGATTTTCGACGAATTTTTTAAGAATTTTCAAATTTTCAGATGGGAGGTTCCAGATAAGGTCAAAAACGACATACTCAGATCTTCACCAAACTTTGCAGGGATCCATTGGAGGTCGAGACACGTGGAAAAAACGTACAAAACAAGAGATTGGAGACATCAAGATTTTGGACGAATTTTTTAAGAATTTTCAAATTTTCAGATAGGAGGTTCCATATAAGGTCAAAAACTACATACTCAGATCTTCACCAAACTTTGCAGGGATACATTGGATGTCAAGACACGTGGAAAAAACGTACAAAACAAGAGATTGGAGACATCAAGATTTTCGACGAATTTTTTAAGAATTTTCAAATTTTCAGAAAGGATGTTCCAGATAAGGTCAAAAACGACATACTCAGATCTTCACCAAACTTTGCAGGGATCCATTGGAGGTCGAGACACGTGGAAAAAACGTACAAAACAAGAGATTGGAGACATCAAGATTTTGGACGAATTTTTGAAGAATTTTCAAATTTTCAGATAGGAGGTTCCAGATAAGGTCTAAAACTACATACTCAGATCTCCACCAAACATTGCAGGAATACATTGGATGTCAAGACACGTGGAAAAAACGTACAAAACAAGAGATTGGAGACATCAAGATTTTCGACGAATTTTTTAAGAATTTTCAAATTTTCAGATAGGAGGTTCCAGATAAGGTCAAAAACTACATACTCAGATCTTCACCAAACGTTGCAGGGATACTTTGCATGTCAAGACACGTGGAAAAAACGTACAAAACAAAAGATTGGAGACATCAAGATTTTCGACGAATTTTTTAAGAATTTTCAAATTTTCAGATGGGAGGTTCCAGATAAGGTCAAAAACGACATACTCAGATCTTCACCAAACTTTGCATGGATACATTGGATGTCAAGACACGTGGAAAAAACGTACAAAACAAGAGATTGGAGACATCAAGATTTTGGACGAATTTTTTAAGAATTTTCAAATTTTCAGATGGGAGGTTCAATATAAGGTCAAAAACTACATACTCAGATCTTCACCAAACTTTGCAGGGATACTTTGGATGTCAAGACACGTGGAAAAAACGTACAAAACAAGAGATTGGGGTCATCAAGATTTTGGACGAATTTTTTAAGAATTTTCAAATTTTCAGATGGGAGGTTCAATATAAGGTCAAAAACTACATACTCAGATCTTCACCAAACTTTGCATGGATACATTGGATGTCAAGACACGTGGAAAAAACATACAAAACATAGGATTCGGAACATCAAGATTTTGGTCGAATTTTTTAAGAATTTTCAAATTTTCAGATAGGAGGTTCCATATAAGGTCAAAAACTACATACTCAGATCTTCACCAAACATTGCAGGAATACATTGGATGTCAAGACACGTGGAAAAAACGTACAAAACAAGAGATTGGGGTCATCAAGATTTTGCACGGATTTTTTAGGAATTTTCAAATTTTCAGATGGGAGGTTCCAGATAAGGTCAAAAACTACATACTCAGATCTTCACCAAACTTTGCAGGGATACATTGGATGTCAAGACACGTGGAAAAAACGTACAAAACAAGAGATTGGAGACATCAAGATTTTGGACGAATTTTTTAAGAATTTTCAAATTTTCAGATAGGAGGTTCCATATAAGGTCAAAAACTACATACTCAGATCTTCACCAAACTTTGCATGGATACATTATGTGTCAAGACACGTGGAAAAAACGTACAAAACAAAAGATTGGAGACATCAAGATTTTGGTCGAATTTTTTAAGAATTTTCAAATTTTCAGATGGGAGGTTCCAGATAAGGTCAAAAACTACATACTCAGATCTTCACCAAACTTTGCAGGGATACATTGCATGTCAAGACACGTGGAAAAAACGTACAAAAAAGAGATTGGAGACATCAAGATTTTGGACGAATTTTTTAACAATTTTCAAATTTTCAGAAAGGATGTTCCAGATAAGGTCAAAAACGACATACTCAGATCTTCACCAAACTTTGCATGGATACATTGGATGTCAAGACACGTGGAAAAAACGTACAAAACAAGAGATTGGGGTCATCAAGATTTTGCACGGATTTTTTAGGAATTTTCAAATTTTCAGATGGGAGGTTCCAGATAAGGTCAAAAACTACATACTCAGATCTTCACCAAACTTTGCAGGGATACATTGGATGTCAAGACACGTGGAAAAAACGTACAAAACAAGAGATTGGAGACATCAAGATTTTGGACGAATTTTTTAAGAATTTTCAAATTTTCAGATAGGAGGTTCCATATAAGGTCAAAAACTACATACTCAGATCTTCACCAAACTTTGCATGGATACATTATGTGTCAAGACACGTGGAAAAAACGTACAAAACAAAAGATTGGAGACATCAAGATTTTGGTCGAATTTTTTAAGAATTTTCAAATTTTCAGATGGGAGGTTCCAGATAAGGTCAAAAACTACATACTCAGATCTTCACCAAACTTTGCAGGGATACATTGGATGTCAAGACACGTGGAAAAAACGTACAAAAAAGAGATTGGAGACATCAAGATTTTGGTCGAATTTTTTAAGAATTTTCAAATTTTCAGATGGGAGGTTCCAGATAAGGTCAAAAACTACATACTCAGATCTTCACCAAACTTTGCAGGAATACTTTGCATGTCAAGACACGTGGAAAAAACGTACAAAACAAGAGATCGGAGACATCAAGATTTTCGACGAATTTTTTAAGAATTTTCAAATTTTCAGATGGGAGGTTCCAGATAAGGTCAAAAACGACATACTCAGATCTTCACCAAACTTTGCAGGGATCCATTGGAGGTCGAGACACGTGGAAAAAACGTACAAAACAAGAGATTGGAGACATCAAGATTTTGGACGAATTTTTTAAGAATTTTCAAATTTTCAGATAGGAGGTTCCATACAAGGTCAAAAACTACATACTCAGATCTTCACCAAACTTTGCAGGGATACATTGGATGTCAAGACACGTGGAAAAAACGTACAAAACAAGAGATTGGAGACATCAAGATTTTCGACGAATTTTTTAAGAATTTTCAAATTTTCAGAAAGGATGTTCCAGATAAGGTCAAAAACGACATACTCAGATCTTCACCAAACTTTGCAGGGATACATTGGATATCAAGACACGTGGAAAAAACGTACAAAACAAGAGATTGGAGACATCAAGATTTTGGACGAATTTTTTAAGAATTTTCAAATTTTCAGATAGGAGGTTCCAGATAAGGTCAAAAACTACATACTCAGATCTTCACCAAACTTTGCAGGGATACATTGGATGTCAAGACACGTGGAAAAAACGTACAAAACAAGAGATTGGAGACATCAAGATTTTGGACGAATTTTTTAAGAATTTTCAAATTTTCAGATAGGAGGTTCCATATAAGGTCAAAAACTACATACTCAGATCTTCACCAAACATTGCAGGGATACATTGGATATCAAGACACGTGGAAAAAACGTACAAAACAAGAGATTGGAGACATCAAGATTTTGGACGAATTTTTTAAGAATTTTCAAATTTTCAGATAGGAGGTTCCATATAAGGTCAAAAACTACATACTCAGATCTTCACCAAACTTCGCAGGGATACATTGGATGTCAAGACACGTGGAAAAAACGTACAAAACAAGAGATTGGAGACATCAAGATTTTGGACGAATTTTTTAAGAATTTTCAAATTTTCAGAAAGGAGGTTCCATATAAGGTCAAAAACTACATACTCAGATCTTCACCAAACTTTGCATGGATACATTATGTGTCAAGACACGTGGAAAAAACGTACAAAACAAAAGATTGGAGACATCAAGATTTTGGTCGAATTTTTTAAGAATTTTCAAATTTTCAGATGGGAGGTTCCAGATAAGGTCAAAAACTACATACTCAGATCTTCACCAAACTTTGCAGGGATACATTGGATGTCAAGACACGTGGAAAAAACGTACAAAAAAGAGATTGGAGACATCAAGATTTTGGACGAATTTTTTAACAATTTTCAAATTTTCAGAAAGGATGTTCCAGATAAGGTCAAAAACGACATACTCAGATCTTCACCAAACTTTGCAGGGATACATTGGATATCAAGACACGTGGAAAAAACGTACAAAACAAGAGATTGGAGACATCAAGATTTTGGACGAATTTTTTAAGAATTTTCAAATTTTCAGATGGGAGGTTCAATATAAGGTCAAAAACTACATACTCAGATCTTCACCAAACTTTGCAGGGATACATTGGATGTCAAGACACGTGGAAAAAACGTACAAAACAAGAGATTGGAGACATCAAGATTTTGGACGAATTTTTTAAGAATTTTCAAATTTTCAGATAGGAGGTTCCATATAAGGTCAAAAACTACATACTCAGATCTTCACCAAACTTTGCAGGGATACATTGGATATCAAGACACGTGGAAAAAACGTACAAAACAAGAGATTGGAGACATCAAGATTTTGGACGAATTTTTTAAGAATTTTCAAATTTTCAGATAGGAGGTTCCAGATAAGGTCAAAAACTACATACTCAGATCTTCACCAAACTTTGCAGGGATACATTGGATGTCAAGAAACGTGGAAAAAACGTACAAAACAAGAGATTGGGGTCATCAAGATTTTGGACGGATTTTTTAGGAATTTTCAAATTTTCAGATGGGAGGTTCCAGATAAGGTCAAAAACTACATACTCAGATCTTCACCAAACATTGCAGGGATACATTGGATGTCAAGACACGTGGAAAAAACGTACAAAACAAGAGATTGGAGACATCAAAATTTTGGACGAATTTTTTAAGAATTTTCAAATTTTCAGATAGGAGGTTCCAGATGAGGTCAAAAACTACATACTCAGATCTTCACCAAACTTTGCAGGAATACTTTGCATGTCAAGACACGTGGAAAAAACGTACAAAACAAGAGATCGGAGACATCAAGATTTTCGACGGATTTTTTAGGAATTTTCAAATTTTCAGATGGGAGGTTCCAGATAAGGTCAAAAACTACATACTCAGATCTTCACCAAACATTGCAGGGATACATTGGATGTCAAGACACGTGGAAAAAACGTACAAAACAAGAGATTGGAGACATCAAGATTTTGGACGAATTTTTTAAGAATTTTCAAATTTTCAGATAGGAGGTTCCAGATGAGGTCAAAAACTACATACTCAGATCTTCACCAAACTTTGCAGGAATACTTTGCATGTCAAGACACGTGGAAAAAACGTACAAAACAAGAGATCGGAGACATCAAGATTTTCGACGAATTTTTTAAGAATTTTCAAATTTTCAGATGGGAGGTTCCAGATAAGGTCAAAAACGACATACTCAGATCTTCACCAAACTTTGCAGGGATCCATTGGAGGTCGAGACACGTGGAAAAAACGTACAAAACAAGAGATTGGAGACATCAAGATTTTGGACGAATTTTTTAAGAATTTTCAAATTTTCAGATAGGAGGTTCCATACAAGGTCAAAAACTACATACTCAGATCTTCACCAAACTTTGCAGGGATACATTGGATGTCAAGACACGTGGAAAAAACGTACAAAACAAGAGATTGGAGACATCAAGATTTTCGACGAATTTTTTAAGAATTTTCAAATTTTCAGAAAGGATGTTCCAGATAAGGTCAAAAACGACATACTCAGATCTTCACCAAACTTTGCAGGGATCCATTGGAGGTCGAGACACGTGGAAAAAACGTACAAAACAAGAGATTGGAGACATCAAGATTTTGGACGAATTTTTGAAGAATTTTCAAATTTTCAGATAGGAGGTTCCAGATAAGGTCTTAAACTACATACTCAGATCTCCACCAAACATTGCAGGAATACATTGGATGTCAAGACACGTGGAAAAAACGTACAAAACAAGAGATTGGAGACATCAAGATTTTCGACGAATTTTTTAAGAATTTTCAAATTTTCAGATGGGAGGTTCCAGATAAGGTCAAAAACGACATACTCAGATCTTCACCAAACTTTGCATGGATACATTGGATGTCAAGACACGTGGAAAAAACGTACAAAACAAGAGATTGGAGACATCAAGATTTTGGACGAATTTTTTAAGAATTTTCAAATTTTCAGATGGGAGGTTCAATATAAGGTCAAAAACTACATACTCAGATCTTCACCAAACTTTGCAGGGATACTTTGGATGTCAAGACACGTGGAAAAAACGTACAAAACAAGAGATTGGGGTCATCAAGATTTAGGACGAATTTTTTAAGAATTTTCAAATTTTCAGATGGGAGGTTCAATATAAGGTCAAAAACTACATACTCAGATCTTCACCAAACTTTGCATGGATACATTGGATGTCAAGACACGTGGAAAAAACATACAAAACATAGGATTCGGAACATCAAGATTTTGGTCGAATTTTTTAAGAATTTTCAAATTTTCAGATGGGAGGTTCCATATAAGGTCAAAAACTACATACTCAGATCTTCACCAAACATTGCAGGAATACATTGGATGTCAAGACACGTGGAAAAAACGTACAAAACAAGAGATTGGGGTCATCAAGATTTTGCACGGATTTTTTAGGAATTTTCAAATTTTCAGATGGGAGGTTCCAGATAAGGTCAAAAACTACATACTCAGATCTTCACCAAACTTTGCAGGGATACATTGGATGTCAAGACACGTGGAAAAAACGTACAAAACAAGAGATTGGAGACATCAAGATTTTGGACGAATTTTTTAAGAATTTTCAAATTTTCAGATAGGAGGTTCCAGATGAGGTCAAAAACTACATACTCAGATCTTCACCAAACTTTGCAGGAATACTTTGCATGTCAAGACACGTGGAAAAAACGTACAAAACAAGAGATCGGAGACATCAAGATTTTCGACGAATTTTTTAAGAATTTTCAAATTTTCAGATGGGAGGTTCCAGATAAGGTCAAAAACGACATACTCAGATCTTCACCAAACTTTGCAGGGATCCATTGGAGGTCGAGACACGTGGAAAAAACGTACAAAACAAGAGATTGGAGACATCAAGATTTTGGACGAATTTTTTAAGAATTTTCAAATTTTCAGATAGGAGGTTCCATATAAGGTCAAAAACTACATACTCAGATCTTCACCAAACTTTGCAGGGATACATTGGATGTCAAGACACGTGGAAAAAACGTACAAAACAAGAGATTGGAGACATCAAGATTTTCGACGAATTTTTTAAGAATTTTCAAATTTTCAGAAAGGATGTTCCAGATAAGGTCAAAAACGACATACTCAGATCTTCACCAAACTTTGCAGGGATCCATTGGAGGTCGAGACACGTGGAAAAAACGTACAAAACAAGAGATTGGAGACATCAAGATTTTGGACGAATTTTTGAAGAATTTTCAAATTTTCAGATAGGAGGTTCCAGATAAGGTCTAAAACTACATACTCAGATCTCCACCAAACATTGCAGGAATACATTGGATGTCAAGACACGTGGAAAAAACGTACAAAACAAGAGATTGGAGACATCAAGATTTTCGACGAATTTTTTAAGAATTTTCAAATTTTCAGATAGGAGGTTCCAGATAAGGTCAAAAACTACATACTCAGATCTTCACCAAACGTTGCAGGGATACTTTGCATGTCAAGACACGTGGAAAAAACGTACAAAACAAAAGATTGGAGACATCAAGATTTTCGACGAATTTTTTAAGAATTTTCAAATTTTCAGATGGGAGGTTCCAGATAAGGTCAAAAACGACATACTCAGATCTTCACCAAACTTTGCATGGATACATTGGATGTCAAGACACGTGGAAAAAACGTACAAAACAAGAGATTGGAGACATCAAGATTTTGGACGAATTTTTTAAGAATTTTCAAATTTTCAGATGGGAGGTTCAATATAAGGTCAAAAACTACATACTCAGATCTTCACCAAACTTTGCAGGGATACTTTGGATGTCAAGACACGTGGAAAAAACGTACAAAACAAGAGATTGGGGTCATCAAGATTTTGGACGAATTTTTTAAGAATTTTCAAATTTTCAGATGGGAGGTTCAATATAAGGTCAAAAACTACATACTCAGATCTTCACCAAACTTTGCATGGATACATTGGATGTCAAGACACGTGGAAAAAACATACAAAACATAGGATTCGGAACATCAAGATTTTGGTCGAATTTTTTAAGAATTTTCAAATTTTCAGATAGGAGGTTCCATATAAGGTCAAAAACTACATACTCAGATCTTCACCAAACATTGCAGGAATACATTGGATGTCAAGACACGTGGAAAAAACGTACAAAACAAGAGATTGGGGTCATCAAGATTTTGCACGGATTTTTTAGGAATTTTCAAATTTTCAGATGGGAGGTTCCAGATAAGGTCAAAAACTACATACTCAGATCTTCACCAAACTTTGCAGGGATACATTGGATGTCAAGACACGTGGAAAAAACGTACAAAACAAGAGATTGGAGACATCAAGATTTTGGACGAATTTTTTAAGAATTTTCAAATTTTCAGATAGGAGGTTCCATATAAGGTCAAAAACTACATACTCAGATCTTCACCAAACTTTGCATGGATACATTATGTGTCAAGACACGTGGAAAAAACGTACAAAACAAAAGATTGGAGACATCAAGATTTTGGTCGAATTTTTTAAGAATTTTCAAATTTTCAGATGGGAGGTTCCAGATAAGGTCAAAAACTACATACTCAGATCTTCACCAAACTTTGCAGGGATACATTGGATGTCAAGACACGTGGAAAAAACGTACAAAAAAGAGATTGGAGACATCAAGATTTTGGACGAATTTTTTAACAATTTTCAAATTTTCAGAAAGGATGTTCCAGATAAGGTCAAAAACGACATACTCAGATCTTCACCAAACTTTGCATGGATACATTGGATGTCAAGACACGTGGAAAAAACGTACAAAACAAGAGATTGGGGTCATCAAGATTTTGCACGGATTTTTTAGGAATTTTCAAATTTTCAGATGGGAGGTTCCAGATAAGGTCAAAAACTACATACTCAGATCTTCACCAAACTTTGCAGGGATACATTGGATGTCAAGACACGTGGAAAAAACGTACAAAACAAGAGATTGGAGACATCAAGATTTTGGACGAATTTTTTAAGAATTTTCAAATTTTCAGATAGGAGGTTCCATATAAGGTCAAAAACTACATACTCAGATCTTCACCAAACTTTGCATGGATACATTATGTGTCAAGACACGTGGAAAAAACGTACAAAACAAAAGATTGGAGACATCAAGATTTTGGTCGAATTTTTTAAGAATTTTCAAATTTTCAGATGGGAGGTTCCAGATAAGGTCAAAAACTACATACTCAGATCTTCACCAAACTTTGCAGGGATACATTGGATGTCAAGACACGTGGAAAAAACGTACAAAAAAGAGATTGGAGACATCAAGATTTTGGTCGAATTTTTTAAGAATTTTCAAATTTTCAGATGGGAGGTTCCAGATAAGGTCAAAAACTACATACTCAGATCTTCACCAAACTTTGCAGGGATACATTGGATGTCAAGACACGTGGAAAAAACGTACAAAACAAGAGATTGGAGACATCAAAATTTTGGACGAATTTTTTAAGAATTTTCAAATTTTCAGACAGGAGGTTCCAGATGAGGTCAAAAACTACATACTCAGATCTTCACCAAACTTTGCAGGAATACTTTGCATGTCAAGACACGTGGAAAAAACGTACAAAACAAGAGATCGGAGACATCAAGATTTTCGACGAATTTTTTAAGAATTTTCAAATTTTCAGATGGAAGGTTCCAGATAAGGTCAAAAACGACATACTCAGATCTTCACCAAACTTTGCATGGATACATTGGATGTCAAGACACGTGGAAAAAACATACAAAACATAGGATTGGTGACATCAAGATTTTGGACGAATTTTTTAAGAATTTTCAAATTTTCAGATAGGAGGTTCCATATAAGGTCAAAAACTACATACTCAGATCTTCACCAAACTTTGCAGGGATACATTGGAGGTCGAGACACGTGGAAAAAAAGTACAAAACAAGAGATTGGGGTCATCAAGATTTTGGACGGATTTTTTAGGAATTTTCAAATTTTCAGATGGGAGGTTCAAGATAAGGTCAAAAACTACATACTCAGATCTTCACCAAACATTGCAGGGATACATTGGATGTCAAGACACGTGGAAAAAACGTACAAAACAAGAGATTGGAGACATCAAGATTTTGGACGAATTTTTTAAGAATTTTCAAATTTTCAGATAGGAGGTTCCAGATGAGGTCAAAAACTACATACTCAGATCTTCACCAAACTTTGCAGGAATACTTTGCATGTCAAGACACGTGGAAAAAACGTACAAAACAAGAGATCGGAGACATCAAGATTTTCGACGAATTTTTTAAGAATTTTCAAATTTTCAGATGGGAGGTTCCAGATAAGGTCAAAAACGACATACTCAGATCTTCACCAAACTTTGCAGGGATCCATTGGAGGTCGAGACACGTGGAAAAAACGTACAAAACAAGAGATTGGAGACATCAAGATTTTGGACGAATTTTTTAAGAATTTTCAAATTTTCAGATAGGAGGTTCCATATAAGGTCAAAAACTACATACTCAGATCTTCACCAAACTTTGCAGGGATACATTGGATGTCAAGACACGTGGAAAAAACGTACAAAACAAGAGATTGGAGACATCAAGATTTTCGACGAATTTTTTAAGAATTTTCAAATTTTCAGAAAGGATGTTCCAGATAAGGTCAAAAACGACATACTCAGATCTTCACCAAACTTTGCAGGGATCCATTGGAGGTCGAGACACGTGGAAAAAACGTACAAAACAAGAGATTGGAGACATCAAGATTTTGGACGAATTTTTGAAGAATTTTCAAATTTTCAGATAGGAGGTTCCAGATAAGGTCTAAAACTACATACTCAGATCTCCACCAAACATTGCAGGAATACATTGGATGTCAAGACACGTGGAAAAAACGTACAAAACAAGAGATTGGAGACATCAAGATTTTCGACGAATTTTTTAAGAATTTTCAAATTTTCAGATAGGAGGTTCCAGATAAGGTCAAAAACTACATACTCAGATCTTCACCAAACGTTGCAGGGATACTTTGCATGTCAAGACACGTGGAAAAAACGTACAAAACAAAAGATTGGAGACATCAAGATTTTCGACGAATTTTTTAAGAATTTTCAAATTTTCAGATGGGAGGTTCCAGATAAGGTCAAAAACGACATACTCAGATCTTCACCAAACTTTGCATGGATACATTGGATGTCAAGACACGTGGAAAAAACGTACAAAACAAGAGATTGGAGACATCAAGATTTTGGACGAATTTTTTAAGAATTTTCAAATTTTCAGATGGGAGGTTCAATATAAGGTCAAAAACTACATACTCAGATCTTCACCAAACTTTGCAGGGATACTTTGGATGTCAAGACACGTGGAAAAAACGTACAAAACAAGAGATTGGGGTCATCAAGATTTTGGACGAATTTTTTAAGAATTTTCAAATTTTCAGATGGGAGGTTCAATATAAGGTCAAAAACTACATACTCAGATCTTCACCAAACTTTGCATGGATACATTGGATGTCAAGACACGTGGAAAAAACATACAAAACATAGGATTCGGAACATCAAGATTTTGGTCGAATTTTTTAAGAATTTTCAAATTTTCAGATGGGAGGTTCCATATAAAGTCAAAAACTACATACTCAGATCTTCACCAAACATTGCAGGAATACATTGGATGTCAAGACACGTGGAAAAAACGTACAAAACAAGAGATTGGGGTCATCAAGATTTTGCACGGATTTTTTAGGAATTTTCAAATTTTCAGATGGGAGGTTCCAGATAAGGTCAAAAACTACATACTCAGATCTTCACCAAACTTTGCAGGGATACATTGGATGTCAAGACACGTGGAAAAAACGTACAAAACAAGAGATTGGAGACATCAAGATTTTGGACGAATTTTTTAAGAATTTTCAAATTTTCAGATAGGAGGTTCCAGATGAGGTCAAAAACTACATACTCAGATCTTCACCAAACTTTGCAGGAATACTTTGCATGTCAAGACACGTGGAAAAAACGTACAAAACAAGAGATCGGAGACAACTAGATTTTCGACGAATTTTTTAAGAATTTTCAAATTTTCAGATGGGAGGTTCCAGATAAGGTCAAAAACGACATACTCAGATCTTCACCAAACTTTGCAGGGATCCATTGGAGGTCGAGACACGTGGAAAAAACGTACAAAACAAGAGATTGGAGACATCAAGATTTTGGACGAATTTTTTAAGAATTTTCAAATTTTCAGATAGGAGGTTCCATATAAGGTCAAAAACTACATACTCAGATCTTCACCAAACTTTGCAGGGATACATTGGATGTCAAGACACGTGGAAAAAACGTACAAAACAAGAGATTGGAGACATCAAGATTTTCGACGAATTTTTTAAGAATTTTCAAATTTTCAGAAAGGATGTTCCAGATAAGGTCAAAAACGACATACTCAGATCTTCACCAAACTTTGCAGGGATCCATTGGAGGTCGAGACACGTGGAAAAAACGTACAAAACAAGAGATTGGAGACATCAAGATTTTGGACGAATTTTTGAAGAATTTTCAAATTTTCAGATAGGAGGTTCCAGATAAGGTCTAAAACTACATACTCAGATCTCCACCAAACATTGCAGGAATACATTGGATGTCAAGACACGTGGAAAAAACGTACAAAACAAGAGATTGGAGACATCAAGATTTTCGACGAATTTTTTAAGAATTTTCAAATTTTCAGATAGGAGGTTCCAGATAAGGTCAAAAACTACATACTCAGATCTTCACCAAACGTTGCAGGGATACTTTGCATGTCAAGACACGTGGAAAAAACGTACAAAACAAAAGATTGGAGACATCAAGATTTTCGACGAATTTTTTAAGAATTTTCAAATTTTCAGATGGGAGGTTCCAGATAAGGTCAAAAACGACATACTCAGATCTTCACCAAACTTTGCATGGATACATTGGATGTCAAGACACGTGGAAAAAACGTACAAAACAAGAGATTGGAGACATCAAGATTTTGGACGAATTTTTTAAGAATTTTCAAATTTTCAGATGGGAGGTTCAATATAAGGTCAAAAACTACATACTCAGATCTTCACCAAACTTTGCAGGGATACTTTGGATGTCAAGACACGTGGAAAAAACGTACAAAACAAGAGATTGGGGTCATCAAGATTTTGGACGAATTTTTTAAGAATTTTCAAATTTTCAGATGGGAGGTTCAATATAAGGTCAAAAACTACATACTCAGATCTTCACCAAACTTTGCATGGATACATTGGATGTCAAGACACGTGGAAAAAACATACAAAACATAGGATTCGGAACATCAAGATTTTGGTCGAATTTTTTAAGAATTTTCAAATTTTCAGATAGGAGGTTCCATATAAGGTCAAAAACTACATACTCAGATCTTCACCAAACATTGCAGGAATACATTGGATGTCAAGACACGTGGAAAAAACGTACAAAACAAGAGATTGGGGTCATCAAGATTTTGCACGGATTTTTTAGGAATTTTCAAATTTTCAGATGGGAGGTTCCAGATAAGGTCAAAAACTACATACTCAGATCTTCACCAAACTTTGCAGGGATACATTGGATGTCAAGACACGTGGAAAAAACGTACAAAACAAGAGATTGGAGACATCAAGATTTTGGACGAATTTTTTAAGAATTTTCAAATTTTCAGATAGGAGGTTCCATATAAGGTCAAAAACTACATACTCAGATCTTCACCAAACTTTGCAGGGATACATTGGATGTCAAGACACGTGGAAAAAACGTACAAAAAAGAGATTGGAGACATCAAGATTTTGGACGAATTTTTTAACAATTTTCAAATTTTCAGAAAGGATGTTCCAGATAAGGTCAAAAACGACATACTCAGATCTTCACCAAACTTTGCATGGATACATTGGATGTCAAGACACGTGGAAAAAACGTACAAAACAAGAGATTGGGGTCATCAAGATTTTGCACGGATTTTTTAGGAATTTTCAAATTTTCAGATGGGAGGTTCCAGATAAGGTCAAAAACTACATACTCAGATCTTCACCAAACTTTGCAGGGATACATTGGATGTCAAGACACGTGGAAAAAACGTACAAAACAAGAGATTGGAGACATCAAGATTTTGGACGAATTTTTTAAGAATTTTCAAATTTTCAGATAGGAGGTTCCATATAAGGTCAAAAACTACATACTCAGATCTTCACCAAACTTTGCATGGATACATTATGTGTCAAGACACGTGGAAAAAACGTACAAAACAAAAGATTGGAGACATCAAGATTTTGGTCGAATTTTTTAAGAATTTTCAAATTTTCAGATGGGAGGTTCCAGATAAGGTCAAAAACTACATACTCAGATCTTCACCAAACTTTGCAGGGATACATTGGATGTCAAGACACGTGGAAAAAACGTACAAAAAAGAGATTGGAGACATCAAGATTTTGGTCGAATTTTTTAAGAATTTTCAAATTTTCAGATGGGAGGTTCCAGATAAGGTCAAAAACTACATACTCAGATCTTCACCAAACTTTGCAGGGATACATTGGATGTCAAGACACGTGGAAAAAACGTACAAAAAAGAGATTGGGGTCATCAAGATTTTGGACGGATTTTTTAGGAATTTTCAAATTTTCAGATGGGAGGTTCCAGATAAGGTCAAAAACTACATACTCAGATCTTCACCAAACATTGAAGGGATACATTGGATGTCAAGACACGTGGAAAAAACGTACAAAACAAGAGATTGGAGACATCAAGATTTTGGACGAATTTTTTAAGAATTTTCAAATTTTCAGATAGGAGGTTCCAGATGAGGTCAAAAACTACATACTCAGATCTTCACCAAACTTTGCAGGGATCCATTGGAGGTCGAGACACGTGGAAAAAACGTACAAAACAAGAGATTGGAGACATCAAGATTTTGGACGAATTTTTTAAGAATTTTCAAATTTTCAGATAGGAGGTTCCATATAAGGTCAAAAACTACATACTCAGATCTTCACCAAACTTTGCAGGGATACATTGGAGGTCGAGACACGTGGAAAAAAAGTACAAAACAAGAGATTGGGGTCATCAAGATTTTGGACGGATTTTTTAGGAATTTTCAAATTTTCAGATGGGAGGTTCCAGATAAGGTCAAAAACTACATACTCAGATCTTCACCAAACATTGCAGGGATACATTGGATGTCAAGACACGTGGAAAAAACGTACAAAACAAGAGATTGGAGACATCAAGATTTTGGACGAATTTTTTAAGAATTTTCAAATTTTCAGATAGGAGGTTCCAGATGAGGTCAAAAACTACATACTCAGATCTTCACCAAACTTTGCAGGAATACTTTGCATGTCAAGACACGTGGAAAAAACGTACAAAACAAGAGATCGGAGACATCAAGATTTTCGACGAATTTTTGAAGAATTTTCAAATTTTCAGATGGGAGGTTCCAGATAAGGTCAAAAACGACATATTCAGATCTTCACCAAACTTTGCAGGGATCCATTGGAGGTCGAGACACGTGGAAAAAACGTACAAAACAAGAGATTGGAGACATCAAGATTTTGGACGAATTTTTTAAGAATTTTCAAATTTTCAGATAGGAGGTTCCATATAAGGTCACAAACTACATACTCAGATCTTCACCAAACTTTGCAGGGATACATTGGATGTCAAGATACGTGGAAAAAACGTACAAAACAAGAGATTGGAGACATCAAGATTTTCGACGAATTTTTTAAGAATTTTCAAATTTTCAGAAAGGATGTTCCAGATAAGGTCAAAAACGACATACTCAGATCTTCACCAAACTTTGCAGGGATCCATTGGAGGTCGAGACACGTGGAAAAAACGTACAAAACAAGAGATTGGAGACATCAAGATTTTCGACGAATTTTTGAAGAATTTTCAAATTTTCAGATGGGAGGTTCCAGATAAGGTCAAAAACTACATACTCAGATCTTCACCAAACTTTGCAGGGATACATTGGATGTCAAGACACGTGGAAAAAACGTACAAAAAAGAGATTGGAGACATCAAGATTTTGGACGAATTTTTTAACAATTTTCAAATTTTCAGAAAGGATGTTCCAGATAAGGTCAAAAACGACATACTCAGATCTTCACCAAACTTTGCATGGATACATTGGATGTCAAGACACGTGGAAAAAACGTACAAAACAAGAGATTGGGGTCATCAAGATTTTGCACGGATTTTTTAGGAATTTTCAAATTTTCAGATGGGAGGTTCCAGATAAGGTCAAAAACTACATACTCAGATCTTCACCAAACTTTGCAGGGATACATTGGATGTCAAGACACGTGGAAAAAACGTACAAAACAAGAGATTGGAGACATCAAGATTTTGGACGAATTTTTTAAGAATTTTCAAATTTTCAGATAGGAGGTTCCATATAAGGTCAAAAACTACATACTCAGATCTTCACCAAACTTTGCATGGATACATTATGTGTCAAGACACGTGGAAAAAACGTACAAAACAAAAGATTGGAGACATCAAGATTTTGGTCGAATTTTTTAAGAATTTTCAAATTTTCAGATGGGAGGTTCCAGATAAGGTCAAAAACTACATACTCAGATCTTCACCAAACTTTGCAGGGATACATTGGATGTCAAGACACGTGGAAAAAACGTACAAAAAAGAGATTGGAGACATCAAGATTTTGGACGAATTTTTTAACAATTTTCAAATTTTCAGAAAGGATGTTCCAGATAAGGTCAAAAACGACATACTCAGATCTTCACCAAACTTTGCAGGGATACATTGGATATCAAGACACGTGGAAAAAACGTACAAAACAAGAGATTGGAGACATCAAGATTTTCGACGAATTTTTTAAGAATTTTCAAATTTTCAGATAGGAGGTTCCAGATAAGGTCAAAAACTACATACTCAGATCTTCACCAAACTTTGCATGGATACATTGGATGTCAAGACACGTGGAAAAAACATACAAAACATAGGATTCGGAACATCAAGATTTTGGTCGAATTTTTTAAGAATTTTCAAATTTTCAGATAGGAGGTTCCATATAAGGTCAAAAACTACATACTCAGATCTTCACCAAACATTGCAGGAATACATTGGATGTCAAGACACGTGGAAAAAACGTACAAAACAAGAGATTGGGGTCATCAAGATTTTGCACGGATTTTTTAGGAATTTTCAAATTTTCAGATGGGAGGTTCCAGATAAGGTCAAAAACTACATACTCAGATCTTCACCAAACTTTGCAGGGATACATTGGATGTCAAGACACGTGGAAAAAACGTACAAAACAAGAGATTGGAGACATCAAGATTTTGGACGAATTTTTTAAGAATTTTCAAATTTTCAGATAGGAGGTTCCATATAAGGTCAAAAACTACATACTCAGATCTTCACCAAACTTTGCATGGATACATTATGTGTCAAGACACGTGGAAAAAATGTACAAAACAAAAGATTGGAGACATCAAGATTTTGGTCGAATTTTTTAAGAATTTTCAAATTTTCAGATGGGAGGTTCAAGATAAGGTCAAAAACTACATACTCAGATGTTCACCAAACTTTGCAGGGATACATTGGATATCAAGACACGTGGAAAAAACGTACAAAACAAGAGATTGGAGACATCAAGATTTTGGACGAATTTTTTAAGAATTTTCAAATTTTCAGATAGGAGGTTCCAGATAAGGTCAAAAACTACATACTCAGATCTTCACCAAACTTTGCAGGGATACATTGGATGTCAAGACACGTGGAAAAAACGTACAAAACAAGAGATCGGAGACATCAAGATTTTCGACGAATTTTTTAAGAATTTTCAAATTTTCAGATGGGAGGTTCCAGATAAGGTCAAAAACGACATACTCAGATCTTCACCAAACTTTGCATGGATACATTGGATGTCAAGACACGTGGAAAAAACATACAAAACATAGGATTGGTGACATCAAGATTTTGGACGAATTTTTTAAGAATTTTCAAATTTTCAGATAGGAGGTTCCATATAAGGTCAAAAACTACATACTCAGATCTTCACCAAACTTTGCAGGGATACATTGGAGGTCGAGACACGTGGAAAAAAAGTACAAAACAAGAGATTGGGGTCATCAAGATTTTGGACGGATTTTTTAGGAATTTTCAAATTTTCAGATGGGAGGTTCCAGATAAGGTCAAAAACTACATACTCAGATCTTCACCAAACTTTGCAGGGATACATTGGATGTCAAGACACGTGGAAAAAACGTACAAAACAAGAGATTGGAGACATCAAGATTTTGGACGAATTTTTTAAGAATTTTCAAATTTTCAGATAGGAGGTTCCATATAAGGTCAAAAACTACATACTCAGATCTTCACCAAACTTTGCATGGATACATTATGTGTCAAGACACGTGGAAAAAACGTACAAAACAAAAGATTGGAGACATCAAGATATTGGTCGAATTTTTTAAGAATTTTCAAATTTTCAGATGGGAGGTTCCAGATAAGGTCAAAAACTACATACTCAGATCTTCACCAAACTTTGCAGGGATACATTGGATATCAAGACACGTGGAAAAAACGTACAAAACAAGAGATTGGAGACATCAAGATTTTGGACGAATTTTTTAAGAATTTTCAAATTTTCAGATAGGAGGTTCCAGATAAAGTCAAAAACTACATACTCAGATCTTCACCAAACGTTGCAGGGATACTTTGCATGTCAAGACACGTGGAAAAAACGTACAAAACAAAAGATTGGAGACATCAAGATTTTCGACGAATTTTTTAAGAATTTTCAAATTTTCAGATGGGAGGTTCCAGATAAGGTCAAAAACGACATACTCAGATCTTCACCAAACTTTGCATGGATACATTGGATGTCAAGACACGTGGAAAAAACGTACAAAACAAGAGATTGGAGACATCAAGATTTTGGACGAATTTTTTAAGAATTTTCAAATTTTCAGATGGGAGGTTCAATATAAGGTCAAAAACTACATACTCAGATCTTCACCAAACTTTGCAGGGATACTTTGGATGTCAAGACACGTGGAAAAAACGTACAAAACAAGAGATTGGGGTCATCAAGATTTTGGACGAATTTTTTAAGAATTTTCAAATTTTCAGATGGGAGGTTCAATATAAGGTCAAAAACTACATACTCAGATCTTCACCAAACTTTGCATGGATACATTGGATGTCAAGACACGTGGAAAAAACATACAAAACATAGGATTCGGAACATCAAGATTTTGGTCGAATTTTTTAAGAATTTTCAAATTTTCAGATAGGAGGTTCCATATAAGGTCAAAAACTACATACTCAGATCTTCACCAAACATTGCAGGAATACATTGGATGTCAAGACACGTGGAAAAAACGTACAAAACAAGAGATTGGGGTCATCAAGATTTTGCACGGATTTTTTAGGAATTTTCAAATTTTCAGATGGGAGGTTCCAGATAAGGTCAAAAACTACATACTCAGATCTTCACCAAACTTTGCAGGGATACATTGGATGTCAAGACACGTGGAAAAAACGTACAAAACAAGAGATTGGAGACATCAAGATTTTGGACGAATTTTTTAAGAATTTTCAAATTTTTCGGATAGGAGGTTCCATATAAGGTCAAAAACTACATACTCAGATCTTCACCAAACTTTGCAGGGATACATTGGATGTCAAGACACGTGGAAAAAACGTACAAAAAAGAGATTGGAGACATCAAGATTTTGGACGAATTTTTTAACAATTTTCAAATTTTCAGAAAGGATGTTCCAGATAAGGTCAAAAACGACATACTCAGATCTTCACCAAACTTTGCATGGATACATTGGATGTCAAGACACGTGGAAAAAACGTACAAAACAAGAGATTGGGGTCATCAAGATTTTGCACGGATTTTTTAGGAATTTTCAAATTTTCAGATGGGAGGTTCCAGATAAGGTCAAAAACTACATACTCAGATCTTCACCAAACTTTGCAGGGATACATTGGATGTCAAGACACGTGGAAAAAACGTACAAAACAAGAGATTGGAGACATCAAGATTTTGGACGAATTTTTTAAGAATTTTCAAATTTTCAGATAGGAGGTTCCATATAAGGTCAAAAACTACATACTCAGATCTTCACCAAACTTTGCATGGATACATTATGTGTCAAGACACGTGGAAAAAACGTACAAAACAAAAGATTGGAGACATCAAGATTTTGGTCGAATTTTTTAAGAATTTTCAAATTTTCAGATGGGAGGTTCCAGATAAGGTCAAAAACTACATACTCAGATCTTCACCAAACTTTGCAGGGATACATTGGATGTCAAGACACGTGGAAAAAACGTACAAAAAAGAGATTGGAGACATCAAGATTTTGGTCGAATTTTTTAAGAATTTTCAAATTTTCAGATGGGAGGTTCCAGATAAGGTCAAAAACTACATACTCAGATCTTCACCAAACTTTGCAGGGATACATTGGATGTCAAGACACGTGGAAAAAACGTACAAAAAAGAGATTGGGGTCATCAAGATTTTGGACGGATTTTTTAGGAATTTTCAAATTTTCAGATGGGAGGTTCCAGATAAGGTCAAAAACTACATACTCAGATCTTCACCAAACATTGAAGGGATACATTGGATGTCAAGACACGTGGAAAAAACGTACAAAACAAGAGATTGGAGACATCAAGATTTTGGACGAATTTTTTAAGAATTTTCAAATTTTCAGATAGGAGGTTCCAGATGAGGTCAAAAACTACATACTCAGATCTTCACCAAACTTTGCAGGGATCCATTGGAGGTCGAGACACGTGGAAAAAACGTACAAAACAAGAGATTGGAGACATCAAGATTTTGGACGAATTTTTTAAGAATTTTCAAATTTTCAGATAGGAGGTTCCATATAAGGTCAAAAACTACATACTCAGATCTTCACCAAACTTTGCAGGGATACATTGGAGGTCGAGACACGTGGAAAAAAAGTACAAAACAAGAGATTGGGGTCATCAAGATTTTGGACGGATTTTTTAGGAATTTTCAAATTTTCAGATGGGAGGTTCCAGATAAGGTCAAAAACTACATACTCAGATCTTCACCAAACATTGCAGGGATACATTGGATGTCAAGACACGTGGAAAAAACGTACAAAACAAGAGATTGGAGACATCAAGATTTTGGACGAATTTTTTAAGAATTTTCAAATTTTCAGATAGGAGGTTCCAGATGAGGTCAAAAACTACATACTCAGATCTTCACCAAACTTTGCAGGAATACTTTGCATGTCAAGACACGTGGAAAAAACGTACAAAACAAGAGATCGGAGACATCAAGATTTTCGACGAATTTTTGAAGAATTTTCAAATTTTCAGATGGGAGGTTCCAGATAAGGTCAAAAACGACATATTCAGATCTTCACCAAACTTTGCAGGGATCCATTGGAGGTCGAGACACGTGGAAAAAACGTACAAAACAAGAGATTGGAGACATCAAGATTTTGGACGAATTTTTTAAGAATTTTCAAATTTTCAGATAGGAGGTTCCATATAAGGTCACAAACTACATACTCAGATCTTCACCAAACTTTGCAGGGATACATTGGATGTCAAGATACGTGGAAAAAACGTACAAAACAAGAGATTGGAGACATCAAGATTTTCGACGAATTTTTTAAGAATTTTCAAATTTTCAGAAAGGATGTTCCAGATAAGGTCAAAAACGACATACTCAGATCTTCACCAAACTTTGCAGGGATCCATTGGAGGTCGAGACACGTGGAAAAAACGTACAAAACAAGAGATTGGAGACATCAAGATTTTCGACGAATTTTTGAAGAATTTTCAAATTTTCAGATGGGAGGTTCCAGATAAGGTCAAAAACTACATACTCAGATCTTCACCAAACTTTGCAGGGATACATTGGATGTCAAGACACGTGGAAAAAACGTACAAAAAAGAGATTGGAGACATCAAGATTTTGGACGAATTTTTTAACAATTTTCAAATTTTCAGAAAGGATGTTCCAGATAAGGTCAAAAACGACATACTCAGATCTTCACCAAACTTTGCATGGATACATTGGATGTCAAGACACGTGGAAAAAACGTACAAAACAAGAGATTGGGGTCATCAAGATTTTGCACGGATTTTTTAGGAATTTTCAAATTTTCAGATGGGAGGTTCCAGATAAGGTCAAAAACTACATACTCAGATCTTCACCAAACTTTGCAGGGATACATTGGATGTCAAGACACGTGGAAAAAACGTACAAAACAAGAGATTGGAGACATCAAGATTTTGGACGAATTTTTTAAGAATTTTCAAATTTTCAGATAGGAGGTTCCATATAAGGTCAAAAACTACATACTCAGATCTTCACCAAACTTTGCATGGATACATTATGTGTCAAGACACGTGGAAAAAACGTACAAAACAAAAGATTGGAGACATCAAGATTTTGGTCGAATTTTTTAAGAATTTTCAAATTTTCAGATGGGAGGTTCCAGATAAGGTCAAAAACTACATACTCAGATCTTCACCAAACTTTGCAGGGATACATTGGATGTCAAGACACGTGGAAAAAACGTACAAAAAAGAGATTGGAGACATCAAGATTTTGGACGAATTTTTTAACAATTTTCAAATTTTCAGAAAGGATGTTCCAGATAAGGTCAAAAACGACATACTCAGATCTTCACCAAACTTTGCAGGGATACATTGGATATCAAGACACGTGGAAAAAACGTACAAAACAAGAGATTGGAGACATCAAGATTTTCGACGAATTTTTTAAGAATTTTCAAATTTTCAGATAGGAGGTTCCAGATAAGGTCAAAAACTACATACTCAGATCTTCACCAAACTTTGCATGGATACATTGGATGTCAAGACACGTGGAAAAAACATACAAAACATAGGATTCGGAACATCAAGATTTTGGTCGAATTTTTTAAGAATTTTCAAATTTTCAGATAGGAGGTTCCATATAAGGTCAAAAACTACATACTCAGATCTTCACCAAACATTGCAGGAATACATTGGATGTCAAGACACGTGGAAAAAACGTACAAAACAAGAGATTGGGGTCATCAAGATTTTGCACGGATTTTTTAGGAATTTTCAAATTTTCAGATGGGAGGTTCCAGATAAGGTCAAAAACTACATACTCAGATCTTCACCAAACTTTGCAGGGATACATTGGATGTCAAGACACGTGGAAAAAACGTACAAAACAAGAGATTGGAGACATCAAGATTTTGGACGAATTTTTTAAGAATTTTCAAATTTTCAGATAGGAGGTTCCATATAAGGTCAAAAACTACATACTCAGATCTTCACCAAACTTTGCATGGATACATTATGTGTCAAGACACGTGGAAAAAATGTACAAAACAAAAGATTGGAGACATCAAGATTTTGGTCGAATTTTTTAAGAATTTTCAAATTTTCAGATGGGAGGTTCAAGATAAGGTCAAAAACTACATACTCAGATGTTCACCAAACTTTGCAGGGATACATTGGATATCAAGACACGTGGAAAAAACGTACAAAACAAGAGATTGGAGACATCAAGATTTTGGACGAATTTTTTAAGAATTTTCAAATTTTCAGATAGGAGGTTCCAGATAAGGTCAAAAACTACATACTCAGATCTTCACCAAACTTTGCAGGGATACATTGGATGTCAAGACACGTGGAAAAAACGTACAAAACAAGAGATTGGGGTCATCAAGATTTTGGACGGATTTTTTAGGAATTTTCAAATTTTCAGATGGGAGGTTCCAGATAAGGTCAAAAACTACATACTCAGATCTTCACCAAACATTGCAGGGATACATTGGATGTCAAGACACGTGGAAAAAACGTACAAAACAAGAGATTGGAGACATCAAAATTTTGGACGAATTTTTTAAGAATTTTCAAATTTTCAGATAGGAGGTTCCAGATGAGGTCAAAAACTACATACTCAGATCTTCACCAAACTTTGCAGGAATACTTTGCATGTCAAGACACGTGGAAAAAACGTACAAAACAAGAGATCGGAGACATCAAGATTTTCGACGAATTTTTTAAGAATTTTCAAATTTTCAGATGGGAGGTTCCAGATAAGGTCAAAAACGACATACTCAGATCTTCACCAAACTTTGCATGGATACATTGGATGTCAAGACACGTGGAAAAAACATACAAAACATAGGATTGGTGACATCAAGATTTTGGACGAATTTTTTAAGAATTTTCAAATTTTCAGATAGGAGGTTCCATATAAGGTCAAAAACTACATACTCAGATCTTCACCAAACTTTGCAGGGATACATTGGAGGTCGAGACACGTGGAAAAAAAGTACAAAACAAGAGATTGGGGTCATCAAGATTTTGGACGGATTTTTTAGGAATTTTCAAATTTTCAGATGGGAGGTTCCAGATAAGGTCAAAAACTACATACTCAGATCTTCACCAAACTTTGCAGGGATACATTGGATGTCAAGACACGTGGAAAAAACGTACAAAACAAGAGATTGGAGACATCAAGATTTTGGACGAATTTTTTAAGAATTTTCAAATTTTCAGATAGGAGGTTCCATATAAGGTCAAAAACTACATACTCAGATCTTCACCAAACTTTGCATGGATACATTATGTGTCAAGACACGTGGAAAAAACGTACAAAACAAAAGATTGGAGACATCAAGATATTGGTCGAATTTTTTAAGAATTTTCAAATTTTCAGATGGGAGGTTCCAGATAAGGTCAAAAACTACATACTCAGATCTTCACCAAACTTTGCAGGGATACATTGGATATCAAGACACGTGGAAAAAACGTACAAAACAAGAGATTGGAGACATCAAGATTTTGGACGAATTTTTTAAGAATTTTCAAATTTTCAGATAGGAGGTTCCAGATAAGGTCAAAAACTACATACTCAGGTCTTCACCAAACTTTGCAGGGATACATTGGATGTCAAGACACGTGGAAAAAACGTACAAAACAAGAGATTGGGGTCATCAAGATTTTGGACGGATTTTTTAGGAATTTTCAAATTTTCAGATGGGAGGTTCCAGATAAGGTCAAAAACTACATACTCAGATCTTCACCAAACATTGCAGGGATACATTGGATGTCAAGACACGTGGAAAAAACGTACAAAACAAGAGATTGGAGACATCAAAATTTTGGACGAATTTTTTAAGAATTTTCAAATTTTCAGATAGGAGGTTCCAGATGAGGTCAAAAACTACATACTCAGATCTTCACCAAACTTTGCAGGAATACTTTGCATGTCAAGACACGTGGAAAAAACGTACAAAACAAGAGATCGGAGACATCAAGATTTTCGACGAATTTTTTAAGAATTTTCAAATTTTCAGATGGGAGGTTCCAGATAAGGTCAAAAACGACATACTCAGATCTTCTCCAAACTTTGCATGGATACATTGGATGTCAAGACACGTGGAAAAAACATACAAAACATAGGATTGGTGACATCAAGATTTTGGACGAATTTTTTAAGAATTTTCAAATTTTCAGATAGGAGGTTCCATATAAGGTCAAAAACTACATACTCAGATCTTCACCAAACTTTGCAGGGATACATTGGAGGTCGAGACACGTGGAAAAAAAGTACAAAACAAGAGATTGGGGTCATCAAGATTTTGGACGGATTTTTTAGGAATTTTCAAATTTTCAGATGGGAGGTTCCAGATAAGGTCAAAAACTACATACTCAGATCTTCACCAAACATTGCAGGGATACATTGGATGTCAAGACACGTGGAAAAAACGTACAAAACAAGAGATTGGAGACATCAAGATTTTGGACGAATTTTTTAAGAATTTTCAAATTTTCAGATAGGAGGTTCCAGATGAGGTCAAAAACTACATACTCAGATCTTCACCAAACTTTGCAGGAATACTTTGCATGTCAAGACACGTGGAAAAAACGTACAAAACAAGAGATTGGAGACATCAAGATTTTCGACGAATTTTTTAAGAATTTTCAAATTTTCAGATGGGAGGTTCCAGATAAGGTCAAAAACTACATACTCAGATCTTCACCAAACTTTGCAGGAATACTTTGCATGTCAAGACACGTGGAAAAAACGTACAAAACAAGAGATCGGAGACATCAAGATTTTCGACGAATTTTTTAAGAATTTTCAAATTTTCAGATGGGAGGTTCCAGATAAGGTCAAAAACGACATACTCAGATCTTCACCAAACTTTGCATGGATACATTGGATGTCAAGACACGTGGAAAAAACATACAAAACATAGGATTGGGGTCATCAAGATTTTGGTCGAATTTTTTAAGAATTTTCAAATTTTCAGATAGGAGGTTCCATATAAGGTCAAAAACTACATACTCAGATCTTCACCAAACATTGCAGGAATACATTGGATGTCAAGACACGTGGAAAAAACGTACAAAACAAGAGATTGGGGTCATCAAGATTTTGCACGGATTTTTTAGGAATTTTCAAATTTTCAGATGGGAGGTTCCAGATAAGGTCAAAAACTACATACTCAGATCTTCACCAAACTTTGCAGGGATACATTGGATGTCAAGACACGTGGAAAAAACGTACAAAACAAGAGATTGGAGACATCAAGATTTTGGACGAATTTTTTAAGAATTTTCAAATTTTCAGATAGGAGGTTCCATATAAGGTCAAAAACTACATACTCAGATCTTCACCAAACTTTGCATGGATACATTATGTGTCAAGACACGTGGAAAAAACGTACAAAACAAAAGATTGGAGACATCAAGATTTTGGTCGAATTTTTTAAGAATTTTCAAATTTTCAGATGGGAGGTTCCAGATAAGGTCAAAAACTACATACTCAGATCTTCACCAAACTTTGCAGGGATACATTGGATGTCAAGACACGTGGAAAAAACGTACAAAAAAGAGATTGGAGACATCAAGATTTTGGACGAATTTTTTAACAATTTTCAAATTTTCAGAAAGGATGTTATCTGGAACCTCCTATTTGAAAATTTGAAAATTCTTAAAAAATTCGTCCAAAATCTTGATGTCTCCAATCTCTTGTTTTGTACGTTTTTTCCACGTGTCTTGATATCCAATGTATCCCTGCAAAGTTTGGTGAAGATCTGAGTATGTAGTTTTTGACCTTATATGGAACCTCCTATCTGAAAATTTGAAAATTCTTAAAAAATTCGTCCAAAATCTTGATGTCTCCAATCTCTTGTTTTGTACGTTTTTTCCACGTGTCTTGACATCCAATGTATCCCTGCAAAGTTTGGTGAAGATCTGAGTATGTAGTTTTTGACCTTATATTGAACCTCCCATCTGAAAATTTGAAAATTCTTAAAAAATTCGTCCAAAATCTTGATGTCTCCAATCTCTTGTTTTGTACGTTTTTTCCACGTGTCTTGATATCCAATGTATCCCTGCAAAGTTTGGTGAAGATCTGAGTATGTCGTTTTTGACCTTATCTGGAACATCCTTTCTGAAAATTTGAAAATTGTTAAAAAATTCGTCCAAAATCTTGATGTCTCCAATCTCTTTTTTGTACGTTTTTTCCACGTGTCTTGACATCCAATGTATCCCTGCAAAGTTTGGTGAAGATCTGAGTATGTAGTTTTAGACCTTATCTGGAACCTCCCATCTGAAAATTTGAAAATTCTTAAAAAATTCGACCAAAATCTTGATGTCTCCAATCTTTTGTTTTGTACGTTTTTTCCACGTGTCTTGACACATAATGTATCCATGCAAAGTTTGGTGAAGATCTGAGTATGTCGTTTTTGACCTTATCTGGAACATCCTTTCTGAAAATTTGAAAATTGTTAAAAAATTCGTCCAAAATCTTGATGTCTCCAATCTCTTTTTTGTACGTTTTTTCCACGTGTCTTGACATCCAATGTATCCCTGCAAAGTTTGGTGAAGATCTGAGTATGTAGTTTTTGACCTTATCTGGAACCTCCCATCTGAAAATTTGAAAATTCTTAAAAAATTCGACCAAAATCTTGATGTCTCCAATCTTTTGTTTTGTACGTTTTTTCCACGTGTCTTGACACATAATGTATCCATGCAAAGTTTGGTGAAGATCTGAGTATGTCGTTTTTGACTTTATCTGGAACATCCTTTCTGAAAATTTGAAAATTGTTAAAAAATTCGTCCAAAATCTTGATGTCTCCAATCTCTTTTTTGTACGTTTTTTCCACGTGTCTTGACATCCAATGGATGTTCCAGATAAGGTCAAAAACGACATACTCAGATCTTCACCAAACTTTGCAGGGATCCATTGGAGGTCGAGACACGTGGAAAAAACGTACAAAACAAGAGATTGGAGACATCAAGATTTTCGACGAATTTTTGAAGAATTTTCAAATTTTCAGATGGGAGGTTCCAGATAAGGTCAAAAACTACATACTCAGATCTTCACCAAACTTTGCAGGGATACATTGGATGTCAAGACACGTGGAAAAAACGTACAAAAAAGAGATTGGAGACATCAAGATTTTGGACGAATTTTTTAACAATTTTCAAATTTTCAGAAAGGATGTTCCAGATAAGGTCAAAAACGACATACTCAGATCTTCACCAAACTTTGCATGGATACATTATGTGTCAAGACACGTGGAAAAAACGTACAAAACAAAAGATTGGAGACATCAAGATTTTGGTCGAATTTTTTAAGAATTTTCAAATTTTCAGATGGGAGGTTCCAGATAAGGTCAAAAACTACATACTCAGATCTTCACCAAACTTTGCAGGGATACATTGGATGTCAAGACACGTGGAAAAAACGTACAAAAAAGAGATTGGAGACATCAAGATTTTGGACGAATTTTTTAACAATTTTCAAATTTTCAGAAAGGATGTTCCAGATAAGGTCAAAAACGACATACTCAGATCTTCACCAAACTTTGCAGGGATACATTGGATATCAAGACACGTGGAAAAAACGTACAAAACAAGAGATTGGAGACATCAAGATTTTGGACGAATTTTTTAAGAATTTTCAAATTTTCGGATGGGAGGTTCAATATAAGGTCAAAAACTACATACTCAGATCTTCACCAAACATTGCAGGAATACATTGGATGTCAAGACACGTGGAAAAAACGTACAAAACAAGAGATTGGGGTCATCAAGATTTTGCACGGATTTTTTAGGAATTTTCAAATTTTCAGATGGGAGGTTCCAGATAAGGTCAAAAACTACATACTCAGATCTTCACCAAACTTTGCAGGGATACATTGGATGTCAAGACACGTGGAAAAAACGTACAAAACAAGAGATTGGAGACATCAAGATTTTGGACGAATTTTTTAAGAATTTTCAAATTTTCAGATAGGAGGTTCCATATAAGGTCAAAAACTACATACTCAGATCTTCACCAAACTTTGCATGGATACATTATGTGTCAAGACACGTGGAAAAAACGTACAAAACAAAAGATTGGAGACATCAAGATTTTGGTCGAATTTTTTAAGAATTTTCAAATTTTCAGATGGGAGGTTCCAGATAAGGTCAAAAACTACATACTCAGATCTTCACCAAACTTTGCAGGGATACATTGGATGTCAAGACACGTGGAAAAAACGTACAAAAAAGAGATTGGAGACATCAAGATTTTGGACGAATTTTTTAACAATTTTCAAATTTTCAGAAAGGATGTTCCAGATAAGGTCAAAAACGACATACTCAGATCATCACCAAACTTTGCAGGGATACATTGGATATCAAGACACGTGGAAAAACGTACAAAACAAGAGATTGGAGACATCAAGATTTTGGACGAATTTTTTAAGAATTTTCAAATTTTCAGATAGGAGGTTCCAGATAAGGTCAAAAACTACATACTCAGATCTTCACCAAACTTTGCAGGGATACATTGGATGTCAAGACACGTGGAAAAAACGTACAAAACAAGAGATTGGAGACATCAAGATTTTGGACGAATTTTTTAAGAATTTTCAAATTTTCAGATAGGAGGTTCCAGATGAGGTCAAAAACTACATACTCAGATCTTCACCAAACTTTGCAGGAATACTTTGCATGTCAAGACACGTGGAAAAAACGTACATAACAAGAGATCGGAGACATCAAGATTTTCGACGAATTTTTTAAGAATTTTCAAATTTTCAGATGGGAGGTTCCAGATAAGGTCAAAAACGACATACTCAGATCTTCACCAAACTTTGCAGGGATACATTGGAGGTCGAGACACGTGGAAAAAAAGTACAAAACAAGAGATTGGTGTCATCAAGGTTTTGGACGGATTTTTTAGGAATTTTCAAATTTTCAGATGGGAGGTTCCAGATAAGGTCAAAAACTACATACTCAGATCTTCACCAAACATTGCAGGGATACATTGGATGTCAAGACACGTGGAAAAAACGTACAAAACAAGAGATTGGAGACATCAAGATTTTGGACGAATTTTTTAAGAATTTTCAAATTTTCAGATAGGAGGTTCCAGATGAGGTCAAAAACTACATACTCAGATCTTCACCAAACTTTGCAGGAATACTTTGCATGTCAAGACACGTGGAAAAAACGTACAAAACAAGAGATCGGAGACATCAAGATTTTCGACGAATTTTTTAAGAATTTTCAAATTTTCAGATCGGAGGTTCCAGATAAGGTCAAAAACGACATACTCAGATCTTCACCAAACTTTGCAGGGATCCATTGGATGTCAAGACACGTGGAAAAAACATACAAAACATAGGATTGGTGACATCAAGATTTTGGACGAATTTTTTAAGAATTTTCAAATTTTCAGATAGGAGGTTCCATATAAGGTCAAAAACTACATACTCAGATCTTCACCAAACTTTGCAGGGATACATTGGAGGTCGAGACACGTGGAAAAAAAGTACAAAACAAGAGATTGGGGTCATCAAGATTTTGGACGGATTTTTTAGGAATTTTCAAATTTTCAGATGGGAGGTTCCAGATAAGGTCAAAAACTACATACTCAGATCTTCACCAAACATTGCAGGGATACATTGGATGTCAAGACACGTGGAAAAAACGTACAAAACAAGTGATTGGAGACATCAAGATTTTGGACGAATTTTTTAAGAATTTTCAAATTTTCAGATAGGAGGTTCCAGATGAGGTCAAAAACTACATACTCAGATCTTCACCAAACTTTGCAGGAATACTTTGCATGTCAAGACACGTGGAAAAAACGTACAAAACAAGAGATCGGAGACATCAAGATTTTCGACGAATTTTTTAAGAATTTTCAAATTTTCAGATAGGAGGTTCCATATAAGGTCAAAAACTACATACTCAGATCTTCACCAAACTTTGCAGGGATACATTGGAGGTCGAGACACGTGGAAAAAAAGTACAAAACAAGAGATTGGGGTCATCAAGATTTTGGACGGATTTTTTAGGAATTTTCAAATTTTCAGATGGGAGGTTCCAGATAAGGTCAAAAACTACATACTCAGATCTTCACCAAACATTGCAGGGATACATTGGATGTCAAGACACGTGGAAAAAACGTACAAAACAAGAGATTGGAGACATCAAGATTTTGGACGAATTTTTTAAGAATTTTCAAATTTTCAGATAGGAGGTTCCAGATGAGGTCAAAAACTACATACTCAGATCTTCACCAAACTTTGCAGGAATACTTTGCATGTCAAGACACGTGGAAAAAACGTACAAAACAAGAGATCGGAGACATCAAGATTTTCGACGAATTTTTTAAGAATTTTCAAATTTTCAGATGGGAGGTTCCAGATAAGGTCAAAAACGACATACTCAGATCTTCACCAAACTTTGCAGGGATCCATTGGAGGTCGAGACACGTGGAAAAAACGTACAAAACAAGAGATTGGAGACATCAAGATTTTGGACGAATTTTTTAAGAATTTTCAAATTTTCAGATAGGAGGTTCCATATAAGGTCAAAAACTACATACTCAGATCTTCACCAAACTTTGCAGGGATACATTGGATGTCAAGACACGTGGAAAAAACGTACAAAACAAGAGATTGGAGACATCAAGATTTTCGACGAATTTTTTAAGAATTTTCAAATTTTCAGAAAGGATGTTCCAGATAAGGTCAAAAACGACATACTCAGATCTTCACCAAACTTTGCAGGGATCCATTGGAGGTCGAGACACGTGGAAAAAACGTACAAAACAAGAGATTGGAGACACCAAGATTTTGGACGAATTTTTGAAGAATTTTCAAATTTTCAGATGGGAGGTTCCAGATAAGGTCAAAAACTACATAATCAGATCTTCACCAAACTTTGCAGGGATACATTGGATGTCAAGACACGTGGAAAAAACGTACAAAAAAGAGATTGGAGACATCAAGATTTTCGACGAATTTTTGAAGAATTTTCAAATTTTCAGATAGGAGGTTCCAGATAAGGTCAAAAACTACATACTCAGATCTTCACCAAACTTTGCATGGATACATTGGATGTCAAGACACGTGGAAAAAACGTACAAAACAAAAGATTGGAGACATCAAGATTTTGGACGAATTTTTTAAGAATTTTCAAATTTTCAGATGGGAGGTTCCAGATAAGGTCAAAAACGACATACTCAGATCTTCACCAAACTTTGCAGGGATCCATTGGAGGTCGAGACACGTGGAAAAAACGTACAAAACAAGAGATTGGAGACATCAAGATTTTGGACGAATTTTTTAAGAATTTTCAAATTTTCAGATAGGAGGTTCCATATAAGGTCAAAAACTACATACTCAGATCTTCACCAAACTTTGCAGGGATACATTGGATGTCAAGACACGTGGAAAAAACGTACAAAACAAGAGATTGGAGACATGAAGATTTTCGACGAATTTTTTAAGAATTTTCAAATTTTCAGAAAGGATGTTCCAGATAAGGTCAAAAACGACATACTCAGATCTTCACCAAACTTTGCATTGATCCATTGGAGGTCGAGACACGTGGAAAAAACGTACAAAACAAGAGATTGGAGACATCAAGATTTTCGACGAATTTTTGAAGAATTTTCAAATTTTCAGATGGGAGGTTCCAGATAAGGTCAAAAACTACATACTCAGATCTTCACCAAACTTTGCAGGGATACATTGGATGTCAAGACACGTGGAAAAAACGTACAAAAAAGAGATTGGAGACATCAAGATTTTGGACGAATTTTTTAACAATTTTCAAATTTTCAGAAAGGATGTTCCAGATAAGGTCAAAAACGACATACTCAGATCTTCACCAAACTTTGCATGGATACATTGGATGTCAAGACACGTGGAAAAAACGTACAAAACAAGAGATTGGGGTCATCAAGATTTTGCACGGATTTTTTAGGAATTTTCAAATTTTCAGATGGGAGGTTCCAGATAAGGTCAAAAACTACATACTCAGATCTTCACCAAACTTTGCAGGGATACATTGGATGTCAAGACACGTGGAAAAAACGTACAAAACAAGAGATTGGAGACATCAAGATTTTGGACGAATTTTTTAAGAATTTTCAAATTTTCAGATAGGAGGTTCCATATAAGGTCAAAAACTACATACTCAGATCTTCACCAAACTTTGCATGGATACATTATGTGTCAAGACACGTGGAAAAAACGTACAAAACAAAAGATTGGAGACATCAAGATTTTGGTCGAATTTTTTAAGAATTTTCAAATTTTCAGATGGGAGGTTCCAGATAAGGTCAAAAACTACATACTCAGATCTTCACCAAACTTTGCAGGGATACATTGGATGTCAAGACACGTGGAAAAAACGTACAAAAAAGAGATTGGAGACATCAAGATTTTGGACGAATTTTTTAACAATTTTCAAATTTTCAGAAAGGATGTTCCAGATAAGGTCAAAAACGACATACTCAGATCTTCACCAAACTTTGCAGGGATACATTGGATATCAAGACACGTGGAAAAAACGTACAAAACAAGAGATTGGAGACATCAAGATTTTCGACGTTTTTTTTAAGAATTTTCAAATTTTCAGATAGGAGGTTCCAGATAAGGTCAAAAACTACATACTCAGATCTTCACCAAACGTTGCAGGGATACTTTGCATGTCAAGACACGTGGAAAAAACGTACAAAACAAAAGATTGGAGACATCAAGATTTTCGACGAATTTTTTAAGAATTTTCAAATTTTCAGATGGGAGGTTCCAGATAAGGTCAAAAACGACATACTCAGATCTTCACCAAACTTTGCATGGATACATTGGATGTCAAGACACGTGGAAAAAACGTACAAAACAAGAGATTGGAGACATCAAGATTTTGGACGAATTTTTTAAGAATTCTCAAATTTTCAGAAAGGAGGTTCCATATAAGGTCAAAAACTACATACTCAGATCTTCACCAAACTTTGCAGGGATACTTTGGATGTCAAGACACGTGGAAAAAACGTACAAAACAAGAGATTGGGGTCATCAAGATTTTGGACGAATTTTTTAAGAATTTTCAAATTTTCAGATGGGAGGTTCAATATAAGGTCAAAAACTACATACTCAGATCTTCACCAAACTTTGCATGGATACATTGGATGTCAAGACACGTGGAAAAAACATACAAAACATAGGATTCGGAACATCAAGATTTTGGTCGAATTTTTTAAGAATTTTCAAATTTTCAGATAGGAGGTTCCATATAAGGTCAAAAACTACATACTCAGATCTTCACCAAACATTGCAGGAATACATTGGATGTCAAGACACGTGGAAAAAACGTACAAAACAAGAGATTGGGGTCATCAAGATTTTGCACGGATTTTTTAGGAATTTTCAAATTTTCAGATGGGAGGTTCCAGATAAGGTCAAAAACTACATACTCAGATCTTCACCAAACTTTGCAGGGATACATTGGATGTCAAGACACGTGGAAAAAACGTACAAAACAAAAGATTGGAGACATCACGATTTTGGTCGAATTTTTTAATAATTTTCAAATTTTCAGATGGGAGGTTCCAGATAAGGTCAAAAACTACATACTCAGATCTTCACCAAACTTTGCAGGGATACATTGGATGTCAAGACACGTGGAAAAAACGTACAAAAAAGAGATTGGAGACATCAAGATTTTGGACGAATTTTTTAACAATTTTCAAATTTTCAGAAAGGATGTTCCAGATAAGGTCAAAAACGACATACTCAGATCTTCACCAAACTTTGCAGGGATACATTGGATATCAAGACACGTGGAAAAAACGTACAAAACAAGAGATTGGAGACATCAAGATTTTGGACGAATTTTTTAAGAATTTTCAAATTTTCAGATAGGAGGTTCCAGATAAGGTCAAAAACTACATACTCAGATCTTCACCAAACTTTGCAGGGATACATTGGATGTCAAGACACGTGGAAAAAACGTACAAAACAAGAGATTGGAGACATCAAGATTTTGGACGAATTTTTTAAGAATTTTCAAATTTTCAGATAGGAGGTTCCAGATGAGGTCAAAAACTACATACTCAGATCTTCACCAAACTTTGCAGGAATACTTTGCATGTCAAGACACGTGGAAAAAACGTACAAAACGAGAGATCGGAGACATCAATATTTTTTACGAATTTTTTAAGAATTTTCAAATTTTCAGATAGGAGGTTCCATATAAGGTCAAAAACTACATACTCAGATCTTCACCAAACTTTGCAGGGATACATTGGAGGTCGAGACACGTGGAAAAAAAGTACAAAACAAAAGATTGGAGACATCAAGATTTTGGACGAATTTTTTAAGAATTTTCAAATTTTCAGATGGGAGGTTCCAGATAAGGTCAAAAACGACATACTCAGATCTTCACCAAACTTTGCAGGGATCCATTGGAGGTCGAGACACGTGGAAAAAACGTACAAAACAAGAGATTGGAGACATCAAGATTTTGGACGAATTTTTTAAGAATTTTCAAATTTTCAGATAGGAGGTTCCATATAAGGTCAAAAACTACATACTCAGATCTTCACCAAACTTTGCAGGGATACATTGGATGTCAAGACACGTGGAAAAAACGTACAAAACAAGAGATTGGAGACATGAAGATTTTCGACGAATTTTTTAAGAATTTTCAAATTTTCAGAAAGGATGTTCCAGATAAGGTCAAAAACGACATACTCAGATCTTCACCAAACTTTGCATTGATCCATTGGAGGTCGAGACACGTGGAAAAAACGTACAAAACAAGAGATTGGAGACATCAAGATTTTCGACGAATTTTTGAAGAATTTTCAAATTTTCAGATGGGAGGTTCCAGATAAGGTCAAAAACTACATACTCAGATCTTCACCAAACTTTGCAGGGATACATTGGATGTCAAGACACGTGGAAAAAACGTACAAAAAAGAGATTGGAGACATCAAGATTTTGGACGAATTTTTTAACAATTTTCAAATTTTCAGAAAGGATGTTCCAGATAAGGTCAAAAACGACATACTCAGATCTTCACCAAACTTTGCATGGATACATTGGATGTCAAGACACGTGGAAAAAACGTACAAAACAAGAGATTGGGGTCATCAAGATTTTGCACGGATTTTTTAGGAATTTTCAAATTTTCAGATGGGAGGTTCCAGATAAGGTCAAAAACTACATACTCAGATCTTCACCAAACTTTGCAGGGATACATTGGATGTCAAGACACGTGGAAAAAACGTACAAAACAAGAGATTGGAGACATCAAGATTTTGGACGAATTTTTTAAGAATTTTCAAATTTTCAGATAGGAGGTTCCATATAAGGTCAAAAACTACATACTCAGATCTTCACCAAACTTTGCATGGATACATTATGTGTCAAGACACGTGGAAAAAACGTACAAAACAAAAGATTGGAGACATCACGATTTTGGTCGAATTTTTTAATAATTTTCAAATTTTCAGATGGGAGGTTCCAGATAAGGTCAAAAACTACATACTCAGATCTTCACCAAACTTTGCAGGGATACATTGGATGTCAAGACACGTGGAAAAAACGTACAAAAAAGAGATTGGAGACATCAAGATTTTGGACGAATTTTTTAACAATTTTCAAATTTTCAGAAAGGATGTTCCAGATAAGGTCAAAAACGACATACTCAGATCTTCACCAAACTTTGCAGGGATACATTGGATATCAAGACACGTGGAAAAAACGTAGAAAACAAGAGATTGGAGACATCAAGATTTTGGACGAATTTTTTAAGAATTTTCAAATTTTCAGATAGGAGGTTCCAGATAAGGTCAAAAACTACATACTCAGATCTTCACCAAACTTTGCAGGGATACATTGGATGTCAAGACACGTGGAAAAAACGTACAAAACAAGAGATTGGAGACATCAAGATTTTGGACGAATTTTTTAAGAATTTTCAAATTTTCAGATAGGAGGTTCCAGATGAGGTCAAAAACTACATACTCAGATCTTCACCAAACTTTGCAGGAATACTTTGCATGTCAAGACACGTGGAAAAAACGTACAAAACGAGAGATCGGAGATATCAATATTTTTTACGAATTTTTTAAGAATTTTCAAATTTTCAGATAGGAGGTTCCATATAAGGTCAAAAACTACATACTCAGATCTTCACCAAACTTTGCAGGGATACATTGGAGGTCGAGACACGTGGAAAAAAAGTACAAAACAAAAGATTGGAGACATCAAGATTTTGGACGAATTTTTTAAGAATTTTCAAATTTTCAGATGGGAGGTTCCAGATAAGGTCAAAAACGACATACTCAGATCTTCACCAAACTTTGCAGGGATCCATTGGAGGTCGAGACACGTGGAAAAAACGTACAAAACAAGAGATTGGAGACATCAAGATTTTGGACGAATTTTTTAAGAATTTTCAAATTTTCAGATAGGAGGTTCCATATAAGGTCAAAAACTACATACTCAGATCTTCACCAAACTTTGCAGGGATACATTGGATGTCAAGACACGTGGAAAAAACGTACAAAACAAGAGATTGGAGACATGAAGATTTTCGACGAATTTTTTAAGAATTTTCAAATTTTCAGAAAGGATGTTCCAGATAAGGTCAAAAACGACATACTCAGATCTTCACCAAACTTTGCATTGATCCATTGGAGGTCGAGACACGTGGAAAAAACGTACAAAACAAGAGATTGGAGACATCAAGATTTTCGACGAATTTTTGAAGAATTTTCAAATTTTCAGATGGGAGGTTCCAGATAAGGTCAAAAACTACATACTCAGATCTTCACCAAACTTTGCATGGATACATTGGATGTCAAGACACGTGGAAAAAACATACAAAACATAGGATTCGGAACATCAAGATTTTGGTCGAATTTTTTAAGAATTTTCAAATTTTCAGATAGGAGGTTCCATATAAGGTCAAAAACTACATACTCAGATCTTCACCAAACATTGCAGGAATACATTGGATGTCAAGACACGTGGAAAAAACGTACAAAACAAGAGATTGGGGTCATCAAGATTTTGCACGGATTTTTTAGGAATTTTCAAATTTTCAGATGGGAGGTTCCAGATAAGGTCAAAAACTACATACTCAGATCTTCACCAAACTTTGCAGGGATACATTGGATGTCAAGACACGTGGAAAAAACGTACAAAACAAGAGATTGGAGACATCAAGATTTTGGACGAATTTTTTAAGAATTTTCAAATTTTCAGATAGGAGGTTCCATATAAGGTCAAAAACTACATACTCAGATCTTCACCAAACTTTGCATGGATACATTATGTGTCAAGACACGTGGAAAAAACGTACAAAACAAAAGATTGGAGACATCACGATTTTGGTCGAATTTTTTAATAATTTTCAAATTTTCAGATGGGAGGTTCCAGAGAAGGTCAAAAACTACATACTCAGATCTTCACCAAACTTTGCAGGGATACATTGGATGTCAAGACACGTGGAAAAAACGTACAAAAAAGAGATTGGAGACATCAAGATTTTGGACGAATTTTTTAACAATTTTCAAATTTTCAGAAAGGATGTTCCAGATAAGGTCAAAAACGACATACTCAGATCTTCACCAAACTTTGCAGGGATACATTGGATATCAAGACACGTGGAAAAAACGTACAAAACAAGAGATTGGAGACATCAAGATTTTGGACGAATTTTTTAAGAATTTTCAAATTTTCAGATAGGAGGTTCCAGATAAGGTCAAAAACTACATACTCAGATCTTCACCAAACTTTGCAGGGATACATTGGATGTCAAGACACGTGGAAAAAACGTACAAAACAAGAGATTGGAGACATCAAGATTTTGGACGAATTTTTTAAGAATTTTCAAATTTTCAGATAGGAGGTTCCAGATGAGGTCAAAAACTACATACTCAGATCTTCACCAAACTTTGCAGGAATACTTTGCATGTCAAGACACGTGGAAAAAACGTACAAAACGAGAGATCGGAGACATCAATATTTTTTACGAATTTTTTAAGAATTTTCAAATTTTCAGATAGGAGGTTCCATATAAGGTCAAAAACTACATACTCAGATCTTCACCAAACTTTGCAGGGATACATTGGAGGTCGAGACACGTGGAAAAAAAGTACAAAACAAAAGATTGGAGACATCAAGATTTTGGACGAATTTTTTAAGAATTTTCAAATTTTCAGATGGGAGGTTCCAGATAAGGTCAAAAACGACATACTCAGATCTTCACCAAACTTTGCAGGGATCCATTGGAGGTCGAGACACGTGGAAAAAACGTACAAAACAAGAGATTGGAGACATCAAGATTTTGGACGAATTTTTTAAGAATTTTCAAATTTTCAGATAGGAGGTTCCATATAAGGTCAAAAACTACATACTCAGATCTTCACCAAACTTTGCAGGGATACATTGGATGTCAAGACACGTGGAAAAAACGTACAAAACAAGAGATTGGAGACATGCAGATTTTCGACGAATTTTTTAAGAATTTTCAAATTTTCAGAAAGGATGTTCCAGATAAGGTCAAAAACGACATACTCAGATCTTCACCAAACTTTGCATTGATCCATTGGAGGTCGAGACACGTGGAAAAAACGTACAAAACAAGAGATTGGAGACATCAAGATTTTCGACGAATTTTTGAAGAATTTTCAAATTTTCAGATGGGAGGTTCCAGATAAGGTCAAAAACTACATACTCAGATCTTCACCAAACTTTGCAGGGATACATTGGATGTCAAGACACGTGGAAAAAACGTACAAAAAAGAGATTGGAGACATCAAGATTTTGGACGAATTTTTTAACAATTTTCAAATTTTCAGAAAGGATGTTCCAGATAAGGTCAAAAACGACATACTCAGATCTTCACCAAACTTTGCATGGATACATTGGATGTCAAGACACGTGGAAAAAACGTACAAAACAAGAGATTGGGGTCATCAAGATTTTGCACGGATTTTTTAGGAATTTTCAAATTTTCAGATGGGAGGTTCCAGATAAGGTCAAAAACTACATACTCAGATCTTCACCAAACTTTGCAGGGATACATTGGATGTCAAGACACGTGGAAAAAACGTACAAAACAAGAGATTGGAGACATCAAGATTTTGGACGAATTTTTTAAGAATTTTCAAATTTTCAGATAGGAGGTTCCATATAAGGTCAAAAACTACATACTCAGATCTTCACCAAACTTTGCATGGATACATTATGTGTCAAGACACGTGGAAAAAACGTACAAAACAAAAGATTGGAGACATCAAGATTTTGGTCGAATTTTTTAAGAATTTTCAAATTTTCAGATGGGAGGTTCCAGATAAGGTCAAAAACGACATACTCAGATCTTCACCAAACTTTGCAGGGATACATTGGATATCAAGACACGTGGAAAAAACGTACAAAACAAGAGATTGGAGACATCAAGATTTTCGACGTTTTTTTTAAGAATTTTCAAATTTTCAGATAGGAGGTTCCAGATAAGGTCAAAAACTACATACTCAGATCTTCACCAAACGTTGCAGGGATACTTTGCATGTCAAGACACGTGGAAAAAACGTACAAAACAAAAGATTGGAGACATCAAGATTTTCGACGAATTTTTTAAGAATTTTCAAATTTTCAGATGGGAGGTTCCAGATAAGGTCAAAAACGACATACTCAGATCTTCACCAAACTTTGCATGGATACATTGGATGTCAAGACACGTGGAAAAAACGTACAAAACAAGAGATTGGAGACATCAAGATTTTGGACGAATTTTTTAAGAATTCTCAAATTTTCAGAAAGGAGGTTCCATATAAGGTCAAAAACTACATACTCAGATCTTCACCAAACTTTGCAGGGATACTTTGGATGTCAAGACACGTGGAAAAAACGTACAAAACAAGAGATTGGGGTCATCAAGATTTTGGACGAATTTTTTAAGAATTTTCAAATTTTCAGATGGGAGGTTCAATATAAGGTCAAAAACTACATACTCAGATCTTCACCAAACTTTGCATGGATACATTGGATGTCAAGACACGTGGAAAAAACATACAAAACATAGGATTCGGAACATCAAGATTTTGGTCGAATTTTTTAAGAATTTTCAAATTTTCAGATAGGAGGTTCCATATAAGGTCAAAAACTACATACTCAGATCTTCACCAAACATTGCAGGAATACATTGGATGTCAAGACACGTGGAAAAAACGTACAAAACAAGAGATTGGGGTCATCAAGATTTTGCACGGATTTTTTAGGAATTTTCAAATTTTCAGAAAGGATGTTCCAGATAAGGTCAAAAACTACATACTCAGATCTTCACCAAACTTTGCAGGGATACATTGGATGTCAAGACACGTGGAAAAAACGTACAAAACAAGAGATTGGAGACATCAAGATTTTGGACGAATTTTTTAAGAATTTTCAAATTTTCAGATAGGAGGTTCCATATAAGGTCAAAAACTACATACTCAGATCTTCACCAAACTTTGGATGGATACATTATGTGTCAAGACACGTGGAAAAAACGTACAAAACAAAAGATTGGAGACATCACGATTTTGGTCGAATTTTTTAATAATTTTCAAATTTTCAGATGGGAGGTTCCAGATAAGGTCAAAAACTACATACTCAGATCTTCACCAAACTTTGCAGGGATACATTGGATGTCAAGACACGTGGAAAAAACGTACAAAAAAGAGATTGGAGACATCAAGATTTTGGACGAATTTTTTAACAATTTTCAAATTTTCAGAAAGGATGTTCCAGATAAGGTCAAAAACGACATACTCAGATCTTCACCAAACTTTGCAGGGATACATTGGATATCAAGACACGTGGAAAAAACGTACAAAACAAGAGATTGGAGACATCAAGATTTTGGACGAATTTTTTAAGAATTTTCAAATTTTCAGATAGGAGGTTCCAGATAAGGTCAAAAACTACATACTCAGATCTTCACCAAACTTTGCAGGGATACATTGGATGTCAAGACACGTGGAAAAAACGTACAAAACAAGAGATTGGAGACATCAAGATTTTGGACGAATTTTTTAAGAATTTTCAAATTTTCAGATAGGAGGTTCCAGATGAGGTCAAAAACTACATACTCAGATCTTCACCAAACTTTGCAGGAATACTTTGCATGTCAAGACACGTGGAAAAAACGTACAAAACGAGAGATCGGAGACATCAATATTTTTTACGAATTTTTTAAGAATTTTCAAATTTTCAGATAGGAGGTTCCATATAAGGTCAAAAACTACATACTCAGATCTTCACCAAACTTTGCAGGGATACATTGGAGGTCGAGACACGTGGAAAAAAAGTACAAAACAAGAGATTGGGGTCATCAAGATTTTGGACGGATTTTTTAGGAATTTTCAAATTTTCAGATGGGAGGTTCCAGATAAGGTCAAAAACTACATACTCAGATCTTCACCAAACATTGCAGGGATACATTGGATGTCAAGACACGTGGAAAAAACGTACAAAACAAGAGATTGGAGACATCAAGATTTTGGACGAATTTTTTAAGAATTTTCAAATTTTCAGATAGGAGGTTCCAGATGAGGTCAAAAACTACATACTCAGATCTTCACCAAACTTTGCAGGAATACTTTGCATGTCAAGACACGTGGAAAAAACGTACAAAACAAGAGATCGGAGACATCAAGATTTTCGACGAATTTTTTAAGAATTTTCAAATTTTCAGATGGGAGGTTCCAGATAAGGTCAAAAACGACATACTCAGATCTTCATCAAACTTTGCAGGGATCCATTGGATGTCAAGACACGTGGAAAAAACATACAAAACATAGGATTGGTGACATCAAGATTTTGGACGAATTTTTTAAGAATTTTCAAATTTTCAGATAGGAGGTTCCATATAAGGTCAAAAACTACATACTCAGATCTTCACCAAACTTTGCAGGGATACATTGGAGGTCGAGACACGTGGAAAAAAAGTACAAAACAAGAGATTGGGGTCATCAAGATTTTGGACGGATTTTTTAGGAATTTTCAAATTTTCAGATGGGAGGTTCCAGATAAGGTCAAAAACTACATACTCAGATCTTCACCAAACATTGCAGGGATACATTGGATGTCAAGACACGTGGAAAAACGTACAAAACAAGAGATTGGAGACATCAAGATTTTGGACGAATTTTTTAAGAATTTTTAAATTTTCAGATAGGAGGTTCCAGATGAGGTCAAAAACTACATACTCAGATCTTCACCAAACTTTGCAGGAATACTTTGCATGTCAAGACACGTGGAAAAAACGTACAAAACAAGAGATCGGAGACATCAAGATTTTCGACGAATTTTTTAAGAATTTTCAAATTTTCAGATAGGAGGTTCCATATAAGGTCAAAAACTACATACTCAGATCTTCACCAAACTTTGCAGGGATACATTGGAGGTCGAGACACGTGGAAAAAAAGTACAAAACAAGAGATTGGGGTCATCAAGATTTTGGACGGATTTTTTAGGAATTTTCAAATTTTCAGATGGGAGGTTCCAGATAAGGTCAAAAACTACATACTCAGATCTTCACCAAACGTTGCAGGGATACTTTGCATGTCAAGACACGTGGAAAAAACGTACAAAACAAAAGATTGGAGACATCAAGATTTTGGACGAATTTTTTAAGAATTTTCAAATTTTCAGATGGGAGGTTCCAGATAAGGTCAAAAACGACATACTCAGATCTTCACCAAACTTTGCAGGGATCCATTGGAGGTCGAGACACGTGGAAAAATCGTACAAAACAAGAGATTGGAGACATCAAGATTTTGGACGAATTTTTTAAGAATTTTCAAATTTTCAGATAGGAGGTTCCATATAAGGTCAAAAACTACATACTCAGATCTTCACCAAACTTTGCAGGGATACATTGGATGTCAAGACACGTGGAAAAAACGTACAAAACAAGAGATTGGAGACATCAAGATTTTCGACGAATTTTTTAAGAATTTTCAAATTTTCAGAAAGGATGTTCCAGATAAGGTCAAAAACGACATACTCAGATCTTCACCAAACTTTGCAGGGATCCATTGGAGGTCGAGACACGTGGAAAAAACGTACAAAACAAGAGATTGGAGACATCAAGATTTTCGACGAATTTTTGAAGAATTTTCAAATTTTCAGATGGGAGGTTCCAGATAAGGTCAAAAACTACATACTCAGATCTTCACCAAACTTTGCAGGGATACATTGGATGTCAAGACACGTGGAAAAAACGTACAAAAAAGAGATTGGAGACATCAAGATTTTGGACGAATTTTTTAACAATTTTCAAATTTTCAGAAAGGATGTTCCAGATAAGGTCAAAAACGACATACTCAGATCTTCATCAAACTTTGCATGGATACTTTGGATGTCAAGACACGTGGAAAAAACGAACAAAACAAGAGATTGGGGTCATCAAGATTTTGGACGAATTTTTTAAGAATTTTCAAATTTTCAGAAGGGAGGTTCAATATAAGGTCAAAAACTACATACTCAGATCTTCACCAAACTTTGCATGGATACATTGGATGTCAAGACACGTGGAAAAAACATACAAAACATAGGATTCGGAACATCAAGATTTTGGTCGAATTTTTTAAGAATTTTCAAATTTTCAGATAGGAGGTTCCATATAAGGTCAAAAACTACATACTCAGATCTTCACCAAACATTGCAGGAATACATTGGATGTCAAGACACGTGGAAAAAACGTACAAAACAAGAGATTGGGGTCATCAAGATTTTGCACGGATTTTTTAGGGATTTTCAAATTTTCAGATGGGAGGTTCCAGATAAGGTCAAAAACTACATACTCAGATCTTCACCAAACTTTGCAGGGATACATTGGATGTCAAGACACGTGGAAAAAACGTACAAAACAAGAGATTGGAGACATCAAGATTTTGGACGAATTTTTTAAGAATTTTCAAATTTTCAGATAGGAGGTTCCATATAAGGTCAAAAACTACATACTCAGATCTTCACCAAACTTTGCATGGATACATTATGTGTCAAGACACGTGGAAAAAACGTACAAAACAAAAGATTGGAGACATCAAGATTTTGGTCGAATTTTTTAAGAATTTTCAAATTTTCAGATGGGAGGTTCCAGATAAGGTCAAAAACTACATACTCAGATCTTCACCAAACTTTGCAGGGATACATTGGATGTCAAGACACGTGGAAAAAACGTACAAAACAAGAGATAGGAGACATCAAGATTTTGGACGAATTTTTTAACAATTTTCAAATTTTCAGAAAGGATGTTCCAGATAAGGTCAAAAACGACATACTCAGATCTTCACCAAACTTTGCAGGGATACATTGGATATCAAGACACGTGGAAAAAACGTACAAAACAAGAGATTGGAGACATCAAGATTTTGGACGAATTTTTTAAGAATTTTCAAATTTTCAGATAGGAGGTTCCAGATAAGGTCAAAAACTACATACTCAGATCTTCACCAAACTTTGCAGGGATACATTGGATGTCAAGACACGTGGAAAAAACGTACAAAACAAGAGATTGGAGACATCAAGATTTTGGACGAATTTTTTAAGAATTTTCAAATTTTCAGATAGGAGGTTCCAGATGAGGTCAAAAACTACATACTCAGATCTTCACCAAACTTTGCAGGAATACTTTGCATGTCAAGACACGTGGAAAAAACGTACAAAACAAGAGATCGGAGACATCAAGATTTTCGACGAATTTTTTAAGAATTTTCAAATTTTCAGATAGGAGGTTCCATATAAGGTCAAAAACTACATACTCAGATCTTCACCAAACTTTGCAGGGATACATTGGAGGTCGAGACACGTGGAAAAAAAGTACAAAACAAGAGATTGGGGTCATCAAGATTTTGGACGGATTTTTTAGGAATTTTCAAATTTTCAGATGGGAGGTTCCAGATAAGGTCAAAAACTACATACTCAGATCTTCACCAAACATTGCAGGGATACATTGGATGTCAAGACACGTGGAAAAAACGTACAAAACAAGAGATTGGAGACATCAAGATTTTGGACGAATTTTTTAAGAATTTTCAAATTTTCAGATAGGAGGTTCCATATAAGGTCAAAAACTACATACTCAGATCTTCACCAAACTTTGCAGGGATACATTGGAGGTCGAGACACGTGGAAAAAAAGTACAAAACAAGAGATTGGGGTCATCAAGATTTTGGACGGATTTTTTAGGAATTTTCAAATTTTCAGATGGGAGGTTCCAGATAAGGTCAAAAACTACATACTCAGATCTTCACCAAACGTTGCAGGGATACTTTGCATGTCAAGACACGTGGAAAAAACGTACAAAACAAAAGATTGGAGACATCAAGATTTTGGACGAATTTTTTAAGAATTTTCAAATTTTCAGATGGGAGGTTCCAGATAAGGTCAAAAACGACATACTCAGATCTTCACCAAACTTTGCATAGATCCATTGGAGGTCGAGACACGTGGAAAAAACGTACAAAACAAGAGATTGGAGACATCAAGATTTTGGACGAATTTTTTAAGAATTTTCAAATTTTCAGATAGGAGGTTCCATATAAGGTCAAAAACTACATACTCAGATCTTCACCAAACTTTGCAGGGATACATTGGATGTCCAGACACGTGGAAAAAACGTACAAAAAAGAGATTGGAGACATCAAGATTTTGGACGAATTTTTGAAGAATTTTCAAATTTTCAGATGGGAGGTTCCAGATAAGGTCAAAAACTACATACTCAGATCTTCACCAAACTTTGCAGGGATACATTGGATGTCAAGACACGTGGAAAAAACGTACAAAAAAGAGATTGGAGACATCAAGATTTTGGACGAATTTTTTAACAATTTTCAAATTTTCAGAAAGGATGTTCCAGATAATGTCAAAAACGACATACTCAGATCTTCACCAAACTTTGCATGGATACATTGGATGTCAAGACACGTGGAAAAAACGTACAAAACAAGAGATTGGGGTCATCAAGATTTTGCACGGATTTTTTAGGAATTTTCAAATTTTCAGATGGGAGGTTCCAGATAAGGTCAAAAACTACATACTCAGATCTTCACCAAACTTTGCAGGGATACATTGGATGTCAAGACACGTGGAAAAAACGTACAAAACAAGAGATTGGAGACATCAAGATTTTGGACGAATTTTTTAAGAATTTTCAAATTTTCAGATAGGGGGTTCCATATAAGGTCAAAAACTACATACTCAGATCTTCACCAAACTTTGCATGGATACATTATGTGTGAAGACACGTGGAAAAAACGTACAAAACAAAAGATTGGAGACATCAAGATTTTGGTCGAATTTTTTAAGAATTTTCAAATTTTCAGATGGGAGGTTCCAGATAAGGTCAAAAACTACATACTCAGATCTTCACCAAACTTTGCAGGGATACATTGGATGTCAAGACACGTGGAAAAAACGTACAAAAAAGAGATTGGAGACATCAAGATTTTGGACGAATTTTTTAACAATTTTCAAATTTTCAGAAAGGATGTTCCAGATAAGGTCAAAAACGACATACTCAGATCTTCACCAAACTTTGCATGGATACATTGGATGTCAAGACACGTGGAAAAAACGTACAAAACAAGAGATTGGGGTCATCAAGATTTTGCACGGATTTTTTAGGAATTTTCAAATTTTCAGATGGGAGGTTCCAGATAAGGTCAAAAACTACATACTCAGATCTTCACCAAACTTTGCAGGGATACATTGGATGTCAAGACACGTGGAAAAAACGTACAAAACAAGAGATTGGAGACATCAAGATTTTGGACGAATTTTTTAAGAATTTTCAAATTTTCAGATAGGAGGTTCCATATAAGGTCAAAAACTACATACTCAGATCTTCACCAAACTTTGCATGGATACATTATGTGTGAAGACACGTGGAAAAAACGTACAAAACAAAAGATTGGAGACATCAAGATTTTGGTCGAATTTTTTAAGAATTTTCAAATTTTCAGATGGGAGGTTCCAGATAAGGTCAAAAACTACATACTCAGATCTTCACCAAACTTTGCAGGGATACATTGGATGTCAAGACACGTGGAAAAAACGTACAAAAAAGAGATTGGAGACATCAAGATTTTGGACGAATTTTTTAACAATTTTCAAATTTTCAGAAAGGATGTTCCAGATAAGGTCAAAAACGACATACTCAGATCTTCACCAAACTTTGCAGGGATACATTGGATATCAAGACACGTGGAAAAGACGTACAAAACAAGAGATTGGAGACATCAAGATTTTCGACGAATTTTTTAAGAATTTTCAAATTTTCAGATAGGAGGTTCCAGATAAGGTCAAAAACTACATACTCAGATCTTCACCAAACGTTGCAGGGATACTTTGCATGTCAAGACACGTGGAAAAAACGTACAAAACAAAAGATTGGAGACATCAAGATTTTCGACGAATTTTTTAAGAATTTTCAAATTTTCAGATGGGAGGTTCCAGATAAGGTCAAAAACGACATACTCAGATCTTCACCAAACTTTGCATGGATACATTGGATGTCAAGACACGTGGAAAAAACGTACAAAACAAGAGATTGGAGACATCAAGATTTTGGACGAATTTTTTAAGAATTCTCAAATTTTCAGAAAGGAGGTTCCATATAAGGTCAAAAACTACATACTCAGATCTTCACCAAACTTTGCAGGGATACTTTGGATGTCAAGACACGTGGAAAAAACGTACAAAACAAGAGATTGGGGTCATCAAGATTTTGGACGAATTTTTTAAGAATTTTCAAATTTTCAGTTGGGAGGTTCAATATAAGGTCAAAAACTACATACTCAGATCTTCACCAAACTTTGCATGGATACATTGGATGTCAAGACACGTGGAAAAAACATACAAAACATAGGATTCGGAACATCAAGATTTTGGTCGAATTTTTTAAGAATTTTCAAATTTTCAGATAGGAGGTTCCATATAAGGTCAAAAACTACATACTCAGATCTTCACCAAACATTGCAGGAATACATTGGATGTCAAGACACGTGGAAAAAACGTACAAAACAAGAGATTGGGGTCATCAAGATTTTGCACGGATTTTTTAGGGATTTTCAAATTTTCAGATGGGAGGTTCCAGATAAGGTCAAAAACTACATACTCAGATCTTCACCAAACTTTGCAGGGATACATTGGATGTCAAGACACGTGGAAAAAACGTACAAAACAAGAGATTGGAGACATCAAGATTTTGGACGAATTTTTTAAGAATTTTCAAATTTTCAGATAGGAGGTTCCATATAAGGTCAAAAACTACATACTCAGATCTTCACCAAACTTTGCATGGATACATTATGTGTCAAGACACGTGGAAAAAACGTACAAAACAAAAGATTGGAGACATCAAGATTTTGGTCGAATTTTTTAAGAATTTTCAAATTTTCAGATGGGAGGTTCCAGATAAGGTCAAAAACTACATACTCAGATCTTCACCAAACTTTGCAGGGATACATTGGATGTCAAGACACGTGGAAAAAACGTACAAAACAAGAGATTGGAGACATCAAGATTTTGGACGAATTTTTTAAGAATTTTCAAATTTTCAGATAGGAGGTTCCATATAAGGTCAAAAACTACATACTCAGATCTTCACCAAACTTTGCATGGATACATTATGTGTGAAGACACGTGGAAAAAACGTACAAAACAAAAGATTGGAGACATCAAGATTTTGGTCGAATTTTTTAAGAATTTTCAAATTTTCAGATGGGAGGTTCCAGATAAGGTCAAAAACTACATACTCAGATCTTCACCAAACTTTGCAGGGATACATTGGATGTCAAGACACGTGGAAAAAACGTACAAAAAAGAGATTGGAGACATCAAGATTTTGGACGAATTTTTTAACAATTTTCAAATTTTCAGAAAGGATGTTCCAGATAAGGTCAAAAACGACATACTCAGATCTTCACCAAACTTTGCAGGGATACATTGGATATCAAGACACGTGGAAAAGACGTACAAAACAAGAGATTGGAGACATCAAGATTTTCGACGAATTTTTTAAGAATTTTCAAATTTTCAGATAGGAGGTTCCAGATAAGGTCAAAAACTACATACTCAGATCTTCACCAAACGTTGCAGGGATACTTTGCATGTCAAGACACGTGGAAAAAACGTACAAAACAAAAGATTGGAGACATCAAGATTTTCGACGAATTTTTTAAGAATTTTCAAATTTTCAGATGGGAGGTTCCAGATAAGGTCAAAAACGACATACTCAGATCTTCACCAAACTTTGCATGGATACATTGGATGTCAAGACACGTGGAAAAAACGTACAAAACAAGAGATTGGAGACATCAAGATTTTGGACGAATTTTTTAAGAATTCTCAAATTTTCAGAAAGGAGGTTCCATATAAGGTCAAAAACTACATACTCAGATCTTCACCAAACTTTGCAGGGATACTTTGGATGTCAAGACACGTGGAAAAAACGTACAAAACAAGAGATTGGGGTCATCAAGATTTTGGACGAATTTTTTAAGAATTTTCAAATTTTCAGATGGGAGGTTCAATATAAGGTCAAAAACTACATACTCAGATCTTCACCAAACTTTGCATGGATACATTGGATGTCAAGACACGTGGAAAAAACATACAAAACATAGGATTCGGAACATCAAGATTTTGGTCGAATTTTTTAAGAATTTTCAAATTTTCAGATAGGAGGTTCCATATAAGGTCAAAAACTACATACTCAGATCTTCACCAAACATTGCAGGAATACATTGGATGTCAAGACACGTGGAAAAAACGTACAAAACAAGAGATTGGGGTCATCAAGATTTTGCACGGATTTTTTAGGGATTTTCAAATTTTCAGATGGGAGGTTCCAGATAAGGTCAAAAACTACATACTCAGATCTTCACCAAACTTTGCAGGGATACATTGGATGTCAAGACACGTGGAAAAAACGTACAAAACAAGAGATTGGAGACATCAAGATTTTGGACGAATTTTTTAAGAATTTTCAAATTTTCAGATAGGAGGTTCCATATAAGGTCAAAAACTACATACTCAGATCTTCACCAAACTTTGCATGGATACATTATGTGTCAAGACACGTGGAAAAAACGTACAAAACAAAAGATTGGAGACATCAAGATTTTGGTCGAATTTTTTAAGAATTTTCAAATTTTCAGATGGGAGGTTCCAGATAAGGTCAAAAACTACATACTCAGATCTTCACCAAACTTTGCAGGGATACATTGGATGTCAAGACACGTGGAAAAAACGTACAAAAAAGAGATTGGAGACATCAAGATTTTGGACGAATTTTTTAACAATTTTCAAATTTTCAGAAAGGATGTTCCAGATAAGGTCAAAAACGACATACTCAGATCTTCACCAAACTTTGCAGGGATACATTGGATATCAAGACACGTGGAAAAAACGTACAAAACAAGAGATTGGAGACATCAAGATTTTGGACGAATTTTTTAAGAATTTTCAAATTTTCAGATAGGAGGTTCCAGATAAGGTCAAAAACTACATACTCAGATCTTCACCAAACTTTGCAGGGATACATTGGATGTCAAGACACGTGGAAAAAACGTACAAAACAAGAGATTGGAGACATCAAGATTTTGGACGAATTTTTTAAGAATTTTCAAATTTTCAGATAGGAGGTTCCAGATGAGGTCAAAAACTACATACTCAGATCTTCACCAAACTTTGCAGGAACACTTTGCATGTCAAGACACGTGGAAAAAACGTACAAAACAAGAGATCGGAGACATCAAGATTTTGGACGAATTTTTTAAGAATTTTCAAATTTTCAGATAGGAGGTTCCATATAAGGTCAAAAACTACATACTCAGATCTTCACCAAACTTTGCAGGGATACATTGGAGGTCGAGACACGTGGAAAAAAAGTACAAAACAAGAGATTGGGGTCATCAAGATTTTGGACGGATTTTTTAGGAATTTTCAAATTTTCAGATGGGAGGTTCCAGATAAGGTCAAAAACTACATACTCAGATCTTCACCAAACATTGCAGGGATACATTGGATGTCAAGACACGTGGAAAAAACGTACAAAACAAGAGATTGGAGACATCAAGATTTTGGACGAATTTTTTAAGAATTTTCAAATTTTCAGATAGGAGGTTCCAGATGAGGTCAAAAACTACATACTCAGATCTTCACCAAACTTTGCAGGAATACTTTGCATGTCAAGACACGTGGAAAAAACGTACAAAACAAGAGATCGGAGACATCAAGATTTTCGACGAATTTTTTAAGAATTTTCAAATTTTCAGATAGGAGGTTCCATATAAGGTCAAAAACTACATACTCAGATCTTCACCAAACTTTGCAGGGATACATTGGAGGTCGAGACACTTGGAAAAAAAGTACAAAACAAGAGAATGGGGTCATCAAGATTTTGGACGGATTTTTTAGGAATTTTCAAATTTTCAGATGGGAGGTTCCAGATAAGGTCAAAAACTACATACTCAGATCTTCACCAAACGTTGCAGGGATACTTTGCATGTCAAGACACGTGGAAAAAACGTACAAAACAAAAGATTGGAGACATCAAGATTTTCGACGAATTTTTTAAGAATTTTCAAATTTTCAGATGGGAGGTTCCAGATAAGGTCAAAAACGACATACTCAGATCTTCACCAAACTTTGCATGGATACATTGGATGTCAAGACACGTGGAAAAAACGTACAAAACAAGAGATTGGAGACATCAAGATTTTGGACGAATTTTTTAAGAATTCTCAAATTTTCAGAAAGGAGGTTCCATATAAGGTCAAAAACTACATACTCAGATCTTCACCAAACTTTGCAGGGATACTTTGGATGTCAAGACACGTGGAAAAAACGTACAAAACAAGAGATTGGGGTCATCAAGATTTTGGACGAATTTTTTAAGAATTTTCAAATTTTAAGATGGGAGGTTCAATATAAGGTCAAAAACTACATACTCAGATCTTCACCAAACTTTGCATGGATACATTGGATGTCAAGACACGTGGAAAAAACATACAAAACATAGGATTCGGAACATCAAGATTTTGGTCGAATTTTTTAAGAATTTTCAAATTTTCAGATAGGAGGTTCCATATAAGGTCAAAAACTACATACTCAGATCTTCACCAAACATTGCAGGAATACATTGGATGTCAAGACACGTGGAAAAAACGTACAAAACAAGAGATTGGGGTCATCAAGATTTTGCACGGATTTTTTAGGAATTTTCAAATTTTCAGATGGGAGGTTCCAGATAAGGTCAAAAACTACATACTCAGATCTTCACCAAACTTTGCAGGGATACATTGGATGTCAAGACACGTTGAAAAAACGTACAAAACAAGAGATTGGAGACATCAAGATTTTGCACGGATTTTTTAGGAATTTTCAAATTTTCAGATGGGAGGTTCCAGATAAGGTAAAAACTACATACTCAGATCTTCACCAAACTTTGCAGGGATACATTGGAGGTCGAGACACGTGGAAAAAAAGTACAAAACAAGAGATTGGGGTCATCAAGATTTTGGACGGATTTTTTAGGAATTTTCAAATTTTCAGATGGGAGGTTCCAGATAAGGTCAAAAACTACATACTCAGATCTTCACCAAACATTGCAGGGATACATTGGATGTCAAGACACGTGGAAAAAACGTACAAAACAAGAGATTGGAGACATCAAGATTTTGGACGAATTTTTTAAGAATTTTCAAATTTTCAGATAGGAGGTTCCAGATGAGGTCAAAAACTACATACTCAGATCTTCACCAAACTTTGCAGGAATACTTTGCATGTCAAGACACGTGGAAAAAACGTACAAAACAAGAGATCGGAGACATCAAGATTTTGGACGAATTTTTTAAGAATTTTCAAATTTTCAGATAGGAGGTTCCATATAAGGTCAAAAACTACATACTCAGATCTTCACCAAACTTTGCAGGGATACATTGGAGGTCGAGACACGTGGAAAAAAAGTACAAAACAAGAGATTGGAGTCATCAAGATTTTGGACGGATTTTTTAGGAATTTTCAAATTTTCAGATGGGAGGTTCCAGATAAGGTCAAAAACTACATACTCAGATCTTCACCAAACATTGCAGGGATACATTGGATGTCAAGACACGTGGAAAAAACGTACAAAACAAGAGATTGGAGAAATCAAGATTTTGGACGAATTTTTTAAGAATTTTCAAATTTTCAGATAGGAGGTTCCAGATGAGGTCAAAAACTACATACTCAGATCTTCACCAAACTTTGCAGGAATACTTTGCATGTCAAGACACGTGGAAAAAACGTACAAAACAAGAGATCGGAGACATCAAGATTTTCGACGAATTTTTTAAGAATTTTCAAATTTTCAGATAGGAGGTTCCATATAAGGTCAAAAACTACATACTCAGATCTTCACCAAACTTTGCAGGGATACATTGGAGGTCGAGACACGTGGAAAAAAAAGTACAAAACAAGAGATTGGGGTCATCAAGATTTTGGAGGAATTTTTTAAGAATTTTCAAATTTTCAGATAGGAGGTTCCAGATAAGGTCAAAAACTACATACTCAGATCTTCACCAAACGTTGCAGGGATACTTTGCATGTCAAGACACGTGGAAAAAACGTACAAAACAAAAGATTGGAGACATCAAGATTTTCGACGAATTTTTTAAGAATTTTCAAATTTTCAGATGGGAGGTTCCAGATAAGGTCAAAAACGACATACTCAGAACTTCACCAAACTTTGCATGGATACATTGGATGTCAAGACACGTGGAAAAAACGTACAAAACAAGAGATTGGAGACATCAAGATTTTGGACGAATTTTTTAAGAATTCTCAAATTTTCAGAAAGGAGGTTCCATATAAGGTCAAAAACTACATACTCAGATCTTCACCAAACTTTGCAGGGATACTTTGGATGTCAAGACACGTGGAAAAAACGTACAAAACAAGAGATTGGGGTCATCAAGATTTTGGACGAATTTTTTAAGAATTTTCAAATTTTCAGATGGGAGGTTCAATATAAGGTCAAAAACTACATACTCAGATCTTCAACAAACTTTGCATGGATACATTGGATGTCAAGACACGTGGAAAAAACATACAAAACATTGGATTCGGAACATCAAGATTTTGGTCGAATTTTTTAAGAATTTTCAAATTTTCAGATAGGAGGTTCCATATAAGGTCAAAAACTACATACTCAGATCTTCACCAAACATTGCAGGAATACATTGGATGTCAAGACACGTGGAAAAAACGTACAAAACAAGAGATTGGGGTCATCAAGATTTTGCACGGATTTTTTAGGAATTTTCAAATTTTCAGATGGGAGGTTCCAGATAAGGTCAAAAACTACATACTCAGATCTTCACCAAACTTTGCAGGGATACATTGGATGTCAAGACACGTGGAAAAAACGTACAAAACAAGAGATTGGAGACATCAAGATTTTGGACGAATTTTTTAAGAATTTTCAAATTTTCAGATAGGAGGTTCCATATAAGGTCAAAAACTACATACTCAGATCTTCACCAAACTTTGCATGGATACATTATGTGTCAAGACACGTGGAAAAAACGTACAAAACAAAAGATTGGAGACATCAAGATTTTGGTCGAATTTTTTAAGAATTTTCAAATTTTCAGACGGGAGGTTCCAGATAAGGTCAAAAACTACATACTCAGATCTTCACCAAACTTTGCAGGGATACATTGGATGTCAAGACACGAGGAAAAAACGTACAAAAAAGAGATTGGAGACATCAAGATTTTGGACGAATTTTTTAACAATTTTCAAATTTTCAGAAAGGATGTTCCAGATAAGGTCAAAAACGACATACTCAGATCTTCACCAAACTTTGCAGGGATACATTGGATATCAAGACACGTGGAAAAAACGTACAAAACAAGAGATTGGAGACATCAAGATTTTGGACGAATTTTTTAAGAATTTTCAAATTTTCAGATAGGAGGTTCCAGATAAGGTCAAAAACTACATACTCAGATCTTCACCAAACTTTGCAGGGATACATTGGATGTCAAGACACGTGGAAAAAACGTACAAAACAAGAGATTGGAGACATCAAGATTTTGGACGAATTTTTTAAGAATTTTCAAATTTTCAGATAGGAGGTTCCAGATGAGGTCAAAAACTACATACTCAGATCTTCACCAAACTTTGCAGGAATACTTTGCATGTCAAGACACGTGGAAAAAACGTACAAAACAAGAGATCGGAGACATCAAGATTTTCGACGAATTTTTTAAGAATTTTCAAATTTTCAGATGGGAGGTTCCAGATAAGGTCAAAAACGACATACTCAGATCTTCACCAAACTTTGCAGGGATACATTGGAGGTCGAGACACGTGGAAAAAAAGTACAAAACAAGAGATTGGGGTCATCAAGATTTTGGACGGATTTTTTAAGAATTTTCAAATTTTCAGATGGGAGGTTCCAGATAAGGTCAAAAACTACATACTCAGATCTTCACCAAACATTGCAGGGATACATTGGATGTCAAGACACGTGGAAAAAACGTACAAAACAAGAGATTGGAGACATCAAGATTTTGGACGAATTTTTTAAGAATTTTCAAATTTTCAGATAGGAGGTTCCAGATGAGGTCAAAAACTACATACTCAGATCTTCACCAAACTTTGCAGGAATACTTTGCATGTCAAGACACGTGGAAAAAACGTACAAAACAAGAGATCGGAGACATCAAGATTTTCGACGAATTTTTTAAGAATTTTCAAATTTTCAGATGGGAGGTTCCAGATAAGGTCAAAAACGACATACTCAGATCTTCACCAAACTTTGCAGGGATACATTGGATGTCAAGACACGTGGAAAAAACATACAAAACATAGGATTGGTGACATCAAGATTTTGGACGAATTTTTTAAGAATTTTCAAATTTTCAGATAGGAGGTTCCATATAAGGTCAAAAACTACATACACAGATCTTCACCAAACTTTGCAGGGATACATTGGAGGTCGAGACACGTGGAAAAAAAGTACAAAACAAGAGATTGGGGTCATCAAGATTTTGGACGGATTTTTTAGGAATTTTCAAATTTTCAGATGGGAGGTTCCAGATAAGGTCAAAAACTACATACTCAGATCTTCACCAAACATTGCAGGGATACATTGGATGTCAAGACACGTGGAAAAAACGTACAAAACAAGAGATTGGAGACATCAAGATTTTGGACGAATTTTTTAAGAATTTTCAAATTTTCAGATAGGAGGTTCCAGATGAGGTCAAAAACTACATACTCAGATCTTCACCAAACTTTGCAGGAATACTTTGCATGTCAAGACACGTGGAAAAAACGTACAAAACAAGAGATCGGAGACATCAAGATTTTCGACGAATTTTTTAAGAATTTTCAAATTTTCAGATAGGAGGTTCCATATAAGGTCAAAAACTACATACTCAGATCTTCACCAAACTTTGCAGGGATACTTTGCATGTCAAGACACGTGGAAAAAACGTACAAAACAAGAGATCGGAGACATCAAGATTTTCGACGAATTTTTTAAGAATTTTCAAATTTTCAGATGGGAGGTTCCAGATAAGGTCAAAAACGACATACTCAGATCTTCACCAAACTTTGCAGGGATCCATTGGAGGTCGAGACACGTGGAAAAAACGTACAAAACAAGAGATTGGAGACATCAAGATTTTGGACGAATTTTTTAAGAATTTTCAAATTTTCAGATAGGAGGTTCCATATAAGGTCAAAAACTACATACTCAGATCTTCACCAAACTTTGCAGGGATACATTGGATGTCAAGACACGTGGAAAAAACGTACAAAACAAGAGATTGGAGACATCAAGATTTTCGACGAATTTTTTAAGAATTTTCAAATTTTCAGAAAGGATGTTCCAGATAAGGTCAAAAACGACATACTCAGATCTTCACCAAACTTTGCAGGGATCCATTGGAGGTCGAGACACGTGGAAAAAACGTACAAAACAAGAGATTGGAGACATCAAGATTTTGGACGAATTTTTCAAGAATTTTCAAATTTTCAGATGGGAGGTTCCAGATAAGGTCAAAAACTACATACTCAGATCTTCACCAAACTTTGCAGGGATACATTGGATGTCAAGACACGTTGAAAAAACGTACAAAAAAGAGATTGGAGACATCAAGATTTTCGACGAATTTTTGAAGAATTTTCAAATTTTCAGATAGGAGGTTCCAGATAAGGTCAAAAACTACATACTCAGATCTTCACCAAACTTTGCATGGATACATTGGATGTCAAGACACGTGGAAAAAACGTACAAAACAAGAGATCGGAGACATCAAGATTTTCGACGAATTTTTTAAGAATTTTCAAATTTTCAGATGGGAGGTTCCAGATAAGGTCAAAAACGACATACTCAGATCTTCACCAAACTTTGCAGGGATCCATTGGAGGTCGAGACACGTGGAAAAAACGTACAAAACAAGAGATTGGAGACATCAAGATTTTGGACGAATTTTTTAAGAATTTTCAAATTTTCAGATAGGAGGTTCCATATAAGGTCAAAAACTACATACTCAGATCTTCACCAAACTTTGCAGGGATACATTGGATGTCAAGACACGTGGAAAAAACGTACAAAACAAGAGATTGGAGACATCAAGATTTTCGACGAATTTTTTAAGAATTTTCAAATTTTCAGAAAGGATGTTCCAGATAAGGTCAAAAACGACATACTCAGATCTTCACCAAACTTTGCAGGGATCCATTGGAGGTCGAGACACGTGGAAAAAACGTACAAAAAAGAGATTGGAGACATCAAGATTTTGGACGAATTTTTTAACAATTTTCAAATTTTCAGAAAGGATGTTCCAGATAAGGTCAAAAACGACATACTCAGATCTTCACCAAACTTTGCATGGATACATTATGTGTCAAGACACGTGGAAAAAACGTACAAAACAAAAGATTGGAGACATCAAGATTTTGGTCGAATTTTTTAAGAATTTTCAAATTTTCAGATGGGAGGTTCCAGATAAGGTCAAAAACTACATACTCAGATCTTCACCAAACTTTGCAGGGATACATTGGATGTCAAGACACGTGGAAAAAACATACAAAACATAGGATTCGGAACATCAAGATTTTGGTCGAATTTTTTAAGAATTTTCAAATTTTCAGATAGGAGGTTCCATATAAGGTCAAAAACTACATACTCAGATCTTCACCAAACATTGCAGGAATACATTGGATGTCAAGACACGTGGAAAAAACGTACAAAACAAGAGATTGGGGTCATCAAGATTTTGCACGGATTTTTTAGGAATTTTCAAATTTTCAGATGGGAGGTTCCAGATAAGGTCAAAAACTACATACTCAGATCTTCACCAAACTTTGCAGGGATACATTGGATGTCAAGACACCTGGAAAAAACGTACAAAACAAGAGATTGGAGACATCAAGATTTTGGACGAATTTTTTAAGAATTTTCAAATTTTCAGATAGGAGGTTCCATATAAGGTCAAAAACTACATACTCAGATCTTCACCAAACTTTGCATGGATACATTATGTGTCAAGACACGTGGAAAAAACGTACAAAACAAAAGATTGGAGACATCAAGATTTTGGTCGAATTTTTTAAGAATTTTCAAATTTTCAGATGGGAGGTTCCAGATAAGGTCAAAAACTACATACTCAGATCTTCACCAAACTTTGCAGGGATACATTGGATGTCAAGACACGTGGAAAAAACGTACAAAAAAGAGATTGGAGACATCAAGATTTTGGACGAATTTTTTAACAATTTTCAAATTTTCAGAAAGGATGTTCCAGATAAGGTCAAAAACGACAGACTCAGATCTTCACCAAACTTTGCAGGGATACATTGGATATCAAGACACGTGGAAAAAACGTACAAAACAAGAGATTGGAGACATCAAGATTTTGGACGAATTTTTTAAGAATTTTCAAATTTTCAGATAGGAGGATCCAGATAAGGTCAAAAACTACATACTCAGATCTTCACCAAACTTTGCAGGGATACATTGGATGTCAAGACACGTGGAAAAAACGTACAAAACAAGAGATTGGAGACATCAAGATTTTGGACGAATTTTTTAAGAATTTTCAAATTTTCAGATAGGAGGTTCCAGATGAGGTCAAAAACTACATACTCAGATCTTCACCAAACTTTGCAGGAATACTTTGCATGTCAAGACACGTGGAAAAAACGTACAAAACAAGAGATCGGAGACATCAAGATTTTCGACGAATTTTTTAAGAATTTTCAAATTTTCAGATAGGAGGTTCCATATAAGGTCAAAAACTACATACTCAGATCTTCACCAAACTTTGCATGGATACATTGGAGGTCGAGACACGTGGAAAAAAAGTACAAAACAAGAGATTGGGGTCATCAAGATTTTGGAAGGATTTTTTAGGAATTTTCAAATTTTCAGATGGGAGGTTCCAGATAAGGTCAAAAACTACATACTCAGATCTCCACCAAACATTGCAGGAATACATTGGATGTCAAGACACGTGGAAAAAAAGTACAAAACAAGAGATTGGGGTCATCAAGATTTTGGACGGATTTTTTAGGAATTTTCAAATTTTCAGATAGGAGGTTCCAGATGAGGTCAAAAACTACATACTCAGATCTTCACCAAACTTTGCAGGAATACTTTGCATGTCAAGACACGTGGAAAAAACGTACAAAACAAGAGATCGGAGACATCAAGATTTTCGACGAATTTTTTTAAGAATTTTCAAATTTTCAGATAGGAGGTTCCATATAAAGTCAAAAACTACATACTCAGATCTTCACCAAACTTTGCAGGGATACATTGGAGGTCGAGACACGTGGAAAAAAAGTACAAAACAAGAGATTGGGGTCATCAAGATTTTGGACGGATTTTTTAGGAATTTTCAAATTTTCAGATGGGAGGTTCCAGATAAGGTCAAAAACTACATACTCAGATCTTCACCAAACATTGCAGGGATACATTGGATGTCAAGACACGTGGAAAAAACGTACAAAACAAGAGATTGGAGACATCAAGATTTTGGACGAATTTTTTAAGAATTTTCAAATTTTCAGATAGGAGGTTCCAGATGAGGTCAAAAACTACATACTCAGATCTTCACCAAACTTTGCAGGAATACTTTGCATGTCAAGACACGTGGAAAAAACGTACAAAACAAGAGATCGGAGACATCAAGATTTTCGACGAATTTTTTAAGAATTTTCAAATTTTCAGATGGGAGGTTCCAGATAAGGTCAAAAACGACATACTCAGATCTTCACCAAACTTTGCAGGGATCCATTGGAGGTCGAGACACGTGGAAAAAACGTACAAAACAAGAGATTGGAGACATCAAGATTTTGGACGAATTTTTTAAGAATTTTCAAATTTTCAGATAGGAGGTTCCAGATAAGGTCAAAAACTACATACTCAGATCTTCACCAAACTTTGCAGGGATACATTGGATGTCAAGACACGTGGAAAAAACGTACAAAAAAGAGATTGGAGACATCAAGATTTTGGACGAATTTTTTAACAATTTTCAAATTTTCAGAAAGGATGTTCCAGATAAGGTCAAAAACGACATACTCAGATCTTCACCAAACTTTGCATGGATACATTGGATGTCAAGACACGTGGAAAAAACGTACAAAACAAGAGATTGGGGTCATCAAGATTTTGCACGGATTTTTTAGGAATTTTCAAATTTTCAGATGGGAGGTTCCAGATAAGGTCAAAAACTACATACTCAGATCTTCACCAAACTTTGCAGGGATACATTGGATGTCAAGACACGTGGAAAAAACGTACAAAACAAGAGATTGGAGACATCAAGATTTTGGACGAATTTTTTAAGAATTTTCAAATTTTCAGATAGGAGGTTCCATATAAGGTCAAAAACTACATACTCAGATCTTCACCAAACTTTGCAGGGATACATTGGATGTCAAGACACGTGGAAAAAACGTACAAAACAAGAGATCGGAGACATCAAGATTTTCGACGAATTTTTTAGGAATTTTCAAATTTTCAGATGGGAGGTTCCATATAAGGTCAAAAACTACATACTCAGATCTTCACCAAACATTGCAGGGATACATTGGATGTCAAGACACGTGGAAAAAACGTACAAAACAAGAGATTGGAGACATCAAAATTTTGGACGAATTTTTTAAGAATTTTCAAATTTTCAGATAGGAGGTTCCAGATGAGGTCAAAAACTACATACTCAGATCTTCACCAAACTTTGCAGGGATACATTGGATGTCAAGACACGTGGAAAAAACGTACAAAAAAGAGATTGGAGACATCAAGATTTTGGACGAATTTTTTAACAATTTTCAAATTTTCAGAAAGGATGTTCCAGATAAGGTCAAAAACGACATACTCAGATCTTCATCAAACTTTGCATGGATACATTGGATGTCAAGACACGTGGAAAAAACGTACAAAACAAGAGATTGGGGTCATCAAGATTTTGCACGGATTTTTTAGGAATTTTCAAATTTTCAGATGGGAGGTTCCAGATAAGGTCAAAAACTACATACTCAGATCTTCACCAAACTTTGCAGGGATACATTGGATGTCAAGACACGTGGAAAAAACGTACAAAACAAGAGATTGGTGTCATCAAGATTTTGCACGGATTTTTTAGGAATTTTCAAATTTTCAGATGGGAGGTTCCAGATAAGGTCAAAAACTACATACTCAGATCTTCACCAAACTTTGCAGGGATACATTGGATGTCAAGACACGTGGAAAAAACGTACAAAACAAGAGATTGGAGACATCAAGATTTTGGACGAATTTTTTAAGAATTTTCAAATTTTCAGATAGGAGGTTCCATATAAGGTCAAAAACTACATACTCAGATCTTCACCAAACTTTGCATGGATACATTATGTGTCAAGACACGTGGAAAAAACGTACAAAACAAAAGATTGGAGACATCAAGATATTGGTCGAATTTTTTAAGAATTTTCAAATTTTCAGATGGGAGGTTCCAGATAAGGTCAAAAACTACATACTCAGATCTTCACCAAACTTTGCAGGGATACATTGGATGTCAAGACACGTGGAAAAAACGTACAAAACAAGAGATAGGAGACATCAAGATTTTGGACGAATTTTTTAACAATTTTCAAATTTTCAGAAAGGATGTTCCAGATAAGGTCAAAAACAACATACTCAGATCTTCACCAAACTTTGCAGGGATACATTGGATGTCAAGACACGTGGAAAAAACGTACAAAACAAGAGATCGGAGACATCAAGATTTTCGACGAATTTTTTAAGAATTTTCACATTTTCAGATGGGAGGTTCCAGATAAGGTCAAAAACTACATACTCAGATCTTCACCAAACTTTGCAGGGATACATTGGATGTCAAGACACGTGGAAAAAACGTACAAAACAAGAGATTGGAGACATCAAAATTTTGGACGAATTTTTTAAGAATTTTCAAATTTTCAGATAGGAGGTTCCAGATGAGGTCAAAAACTACATACTCAGATCTTCACCAAACTTTGCAGGAATACTTTGCATGTCAAGACACGTGGAAAAAACGTACAAAACAAGAGATCGGAGACATCAAGATTTTCGACGAATTTTTTAAGAATTTTCAAATTTTCAGATAGGAGGTTCCATATAAGGTCAAAAACTACATACTCAGATCTTCACCAAACTTTGCATGGATACATTATGTGTCAAGACACGTGGAAAAAACGTACAAAACAAAAGATTGGAAACATCAAGATTTTGGTCGAATTTTTTAAGAATTTTCAAATTTTCAGATGGGAGGTTCCAGATAAGGTCAAAAACTACATACTCAGATCTTCACCAAACTTTGCAGGGATACATTGGATGTCAAGACACGTGGAAAAAACGTACAAAACAAGAGATTGGAGACATCAATATTATGGACGAATTTTTTGAGAATTTTCAAATTTTCAGAAAGGAGGTTCCATATAAGGTCAAAAACTACATACTCAGATCTTCACCAAACTTTGCAGGGATACATTGGATGTCAAGACACGTGGAAAAAACGTACAAAACAAGAGATTGGAGACATCAAGATTTTCGACGAATTTTTTAAGAATTTTCAAATTTTCAGAAAGGATGTTCCAGATAAGGTCAAAAACGACATACTCAGATCTTCACCAAACTTTGCAGGGATACATTGGAGGTCGAGACACGTGGAAAAAACGTACAAAACAAGAGATTGGAGACATCAAGATTTTGGACGAATTTTTGAAGAATTTTCAAATTTTCTGATAGGAGGTCCCAGATAAGGTCAAAAACTACATACTCAGATCTCCACCAAACATTGCAGGGATACATTGGATGTCAAGACACGTGGAAAAAACGTACAAAACAAGAGATTGGAGACATCAAGATTTTCGACGAATTTTTGAAGAATTTTCAAATTTTCAGATAGGAGGTTCCAGATAAGGTCAAAAACTACATACTCAGATCTTCACCAAACGTTGCAGGGATACTTTGCATGTCAAGACACGTGGAAAAAACGTACAAAACAAGAGATTGGAGACATCAAGATTTTCGACGAATTTTTTAAGAATTTTCAAATTTTCAGATGGGAGGTTCCAGATAAGGTCAAAAACGACATACTCAGATCTTCACCAAACTTTGCATGGATACATTGGATGTCAAGACACGTAGAAAAAACGTACAAAACAAGAGATTGGGGTCATCAAGATTTTGCACGGATTTTTGAAGAATTTTCAAATTTTCAGATAGGAGGTTCCAGATAAGGTCAAAAACTACATACTCAGATCTTCACCAAACTTTGCAGGGATCCATTGGAGGTCGAGACACGTGGAAAAAACGTACAAAACAAGAGATTGGAGACATCAAGATTTTGGACGAATTTTTGAAGAATTTTCAAATTTTCAGATAGGAGGTTCCAGATAAGGTCTAAAACTACATACTCAGATCTCCACCAAACATTGCAGGAATACATTGGATGTCAAGACACGTGGAAAAAACGTACAAAACAAGAGATTGGAGACATCAAGATTTTCGACGAATTTTTGAAGAATTTTCAAATTTTCAGAAAGGATGTTCCAGATGAGGTCAAAAACTACATACTCAGATCTTCACCAAACTTTGCAGGGATCCATTGGAGGTCGAGACACGTGGAAAAAACGTACAAAACAAGAGATCGGAGACATCAAGATTTTCGACGAATTTTTGAAGAATTTTCAAATTTTCAGATAGGAGGTTCCAGATAAGGTCTAAAACTACATACTCAGATCTCCACCAAACATTGCAGGAATACATTGGATGTCAAGACACGTGGAAAAAACGTACAAAACAAGAGATTGGAGACATCAAGATTTTGGACGAATTTTTGAAGAATTTTCAAATTTTCAGATAGGAGGTTCCAGATAAGGTCTAAAACTACATACTCAGATCTACACCAAACATTGCAGGAATACATTGGATGTCAAGACACGTGGAAAAAACGTACAAAACAAGAGATTGGAGACATCAAGATTTTCGACGAATTTTTGAAGAATTTTCAAATTTTCAGATAGGAGGTTCCAGATAAGGTCAAAAACTACATACTCAGATCTTCACCAAACGTTGCAGGGATACTTTGCATGTCAAGACACGTGGAAAAAACGTACAAAACAAAAGATTGGAGACATCAAGATTTTCGACGAATTTTTTAAGAATTTTCAAATTTTCAGATGGGAGGTTCCAGATAAGGTCAAAAACGACATACTCAGATCTTCACCAAACTTTGCATGGATACATTGGATGTCAAGACACGTGGAAAAAACGTACAAAACAAGAGATTGGAGACATCAAGATTTTGGACGAATTTTTTAAGAATTCTCAAATTTTCAGAAAGGAGGTTCCATATAAGGTCAAAAACTACATACTCAGATCTTCACCAAACTTTGCAGGGATACTTTGGATGTCAAGACACGTGGAAAAAACGTACAAAACAAGAGATTGGGGTCATCAAGATTTTGGACGAATTTTTTAAGAATTTTCAAATTTTCAGATGGGAGGTTCAATATAAGGTCAAAAACTACATACTCAGATCTTCACCAAACTTTGCAGGGATACATTGGAGGTCGAGACACGTGGAAAAAAAGTACAAAACAAGAGATTGTGGTCATCAAGATTTTGGACGGATTTTTTAGGAATTTTCAAATTTTCAGATGGGAGGTTCCAGATAAGGTCAAAAACTACATACTCAGATCTTCACCAAACATTGCAGGGATACATTGGATGTCAAGACACGTGGAAAAAACGTACAAAACAAGAGATTGGAGACATCAAGATTTTGGACGAATTTTTTAAGAATTTTCAAATTTTCAGATAGGAGGTTCCAGATGAGGTCAAAAACTACATACTCAGATCTTCACCAAACTTTGCAGGAATACTTTGCATGTCAAGACACGTGGAAAAAACGTACAAAACAAGAGATCGGAGACATCAAGATTTTCGACGAATTTTTTAAGAATTTTCAAATTTTCAGATGGGAGGTTCCAGATAAGGTCAAAAACGACATACTCAGATCTTCACCAAACTTTGCAGGGATCCATTGGAGGTCGAGACACGTGGAAAAAACGTACAAAACAAGAGATTGGAGACATCAAGATTTTGGACGAATTTTTTAAGAATTTTCAAATTTTCAGATGGGAGGTTCCAGATAAGGTCAAAAACGACATACTCAGATCTTCACCAAACTTTGCATGGATACATTGAATGTCAAGACAAGTGGAAAAAACGTACAAAACAAGAGATTGGAGACATCAAGATTTTGGACGAATTTTTTAAGAATTCTCAAATTTTCAGAAAGGAGGTTCCAGATGAGGTCAAAAACGACATACTCAGATCTTCACCAAACTTTGCAGGGATACTTTGCATGTCAAGACACGTGGAAAAAAACGTACAAAACAAGAGATCGGAGACATCAAGATTTTCGACGAATTTTTTAAGAATTTTCAAATTTTCAGATAGGAGGTTCCATATAAGGTCAAAAACTACATACTCAGATCTTCACCAAACTTTGCAGGGATACATTGGAGGTCGAGACACGTGGAAAAAAAGTACAAAACAAGAGATTGGGGTCATCAAGATTTTGGACGGATTTTTTAGGAATTTTCAAATTTTCAGATGGGAGGTTCCAGATAAGGTCAAAAACTACATACTCAGATCTTCACCAAACATTGCAGGGATACATTGGATGTCAAGACACGTGGAAAAAACGTACAAAACAAGAGATTGGAGACATCAAGATTTTGGACGAATTTTTTAAGAATTTTCAAATTTTCAGATAGGAGGTTCCAGATGAGGTCAAAAACTACATACTCAGATCTTCACCAAACTTTGCAGGAATACTTTGGATGTCAAGACACGTGGAAAAAACGTACAAAACAAGAGATCGGAGACATCAAGATTTTCGACGAATTTTTGAAGAATTTTCAAATTTTCAGATAGGAGGTTCCAGATAAGGTCTAAAACTACATACTCAGATCTCCACCAAACATTGCAGGAATACATTGGATGTCAAGACACGTGGAAAAACGTACAAAACAAGAGATTGGAGACATCAAGATTTTCGACGAATTTTTGAAGAATTTTCAAATTTTCAGATAGGAGGTTCCAGATAAGGTCAAAAACTACATACTCAGATCTTCACCAAACTTTGCAGGGATCCATTGGAGGTCGAGACACGTGGAAAAAACGTACAAAACAAGAGATTGGAGACATCAAGATTTTGGACGAATTTTTGAAGAATTTTCAAATTTTCAGATAGGAGGTTCCAGATAAGGTCTAAAACTACATACTCAGATCTCCACCAAACATTGCAGGAATACATTGGATGTCAAGACACGTGGAAAAAACGTACAAAACAAGAGATTGGAGACATCAAGATTTTCGACGAATTTTTGAAGAATTTTCAAAATTTCAGAAAGGATGTTCCAGATGAGGTCAAAAACTACATACTCAGATCTTCACCAAACTTTGCAGGGATACTTTGGATGTCAAGACACGTGGAAAAAACGTACAAAACAAGAGATCGGAGACATCAAGATTTTCGACGACTTTTTGAAGAATTTTCAAATTTTCAGATAGGAGGTTCCAGATAAGGTCTAAAACTACATACTCAGATCTCCACCAAACATTGCAGGAATACATTGGATGTCAAGACACGTGGAAAAAACGTACAAAACAAGAGATTGGAGACATCAAGATTTTCGACGAATTTTTGAAGAATTTTCAAATTTTCAGAAAGGATGTTCCAGATAAGGTCAAAAACGACATACTCAGATCTTCACCAAACTTTGCAGGGATCCATTGGAGGTCGAGACACGTGGAAAAAACGTACAAAACAAGAGATTGGAGACATCAAGATTTTGGACGAATTTTTGAAGAATTTTCAAATTTTCAGATAGGAGGTTCCAGATAAGGTCTAAAACTACATACTCAGATCTCCACCAAACATTGCAGGAATACATTGGATGTCAAGACACGTGGAAAAAACGTACAAAACAAGAGATTGGAGACATCAAGATTTTCGACGAATTTTTGAAGAATTTTCAAATTTTCAGATAGGAGGTTCCAGATAAGGTCAAAAACTACATACTCAGATCTTCACCAAACGTTGCAGGGATACTTTGCATGTCAAGACACGTGGAAAAAACGTACAAAACAAGAGATTGGAGACATCAAGATTTTGGACGAATTTTTTAAGAATTTTCAAATTTTCAGATAGGAGGTTCCAGATGAGGTCAAAAACTACATACTCAGATCTTCACCAAACTTTGCAGGAATACTTTGCATGTCAAGACACGTGGAAAAAAAGTACAAAACAAGAGATCGGAGACATCAAGATTTTCGACGAATTTTTTAAGAATTTTCAAATTTTCAGATGGGAGGTTCCAGATAAGGTCAAAAACGACATACTCAGATCTTCACCAAACTTTGCAGGAATACATTGGATGTCAAGACACGTGGAAAAAACATACAAAACATAGGATTGGTGACATCAAGATTTTGGACGAATTTTTTAAGAATTTTCAAATTTTCAGATAGGAGGTTCCATATAAGGTCAAAAACTACATACTCAGATCTTCACCAAACTTTGCAGGGATACTTTGCATGTCAAGACACGTGGAAAAAACGTACAAAACAAGAGATCGGAGACATCAAGATTTTCGACGAATTTTTTAAGAATTTTCAAATTTTCAGATGGGAGGTTCCAGATAAGGTCAAAAACGACATACTCAGATCTCCACCAAACATTGCAGGAATACATTGGATGTCAAGACACGTGGAAAAAACGTACAAAACAAGAGATTGGAGACATCAAGATTTTCGACGAATTTTTGAAGAATTTTCAAATTTTCAGAAAGGATGTTCCAGATGAGGTCAAAAACTACATACTCAGATCTTCACCAAACTTTGCATGGATACATTGGATGTCAAGACACGTGGAAAAAACGTACAAAACAAGAGATTGGAGACATCAAGATTTTGGACGAATTTTTTAAGAATTCTCAAATTTTCAGAAAGGAGGTTCCATATAAGGTCAAAAACTACATACTCAGATCTTCACCAAACTTTGCAGGGATACTTTGGATGTCAAGACACGTGGAAAAAACGTACAAAACAAGAGATTGGGGTCATCAAGATTTTGGACGAATTTTTTAAGAATTTTAAAATTTTCAGATGGGAGGTTCAATATAAGGTCAAAAACTACATACTCAGATCTTCACCAAACTTTGCAGGGATACATTGGAGGTCGAGACACGTGGAAAAAAAGTACAAAACAAGAGATTGGGGTCATCAAGATTTTGGACGGATTTTTTAGGAATTTTCAAATTTTCAGATGGGAGGTTCCAGATAAGGTCAAAAACTACATACTCAGATCTTCACCAAACATTGCAGGGATACATTGGATGTCAAGACACGTGGAAAAAACGTACAAAACAAGAGATTGGAGACATCAAGATTTTGGACGAATTATTTAAGAATTTTCAAATTTTCAGATAGGAGGTTCCAGATGAGGTCAAAAACTACATACTCAGATCTTCACCAAACTTTGCAGGAATACTTTGCATGTCAAGACACGTGGAAAAAACGTACAAAACAAGAGATCGGAGACATCAAGATTTTGGACGAATTTTTTAAGAATTTTCAAATTTTCGGATGGGAGGTTCCAGATAAGGTCAAAAACGACATACTCAGATCTCCACCAAACATTGCAGGAATACATTGGATGTCAAGACACGTGGAAAAAACGTACAAAACAAGAGATTGGAGACATCAAGATTTTCGACGAATTTTTGAAGAATTTTCAAATTTTCAGATAGGAGGTTCCAGATAAGGTCAAAAACTACATACTCAGATCTTCACCAAACTTTGCAGGGATCCATTGGAGGTCGAGACACGTGGAAAAAACGTACAAAACAAGAGATTGGAGACATCAAGATTTTGGACGAATTTTTGAAGAATTTTCAAATTTTCAGATAGGAGGTTCCAGATAAGGTCTAAAACTACATACTCAGATCTCCACCAAACATTGCAGGAATACATTGGATGTCAAGACACGTGGAAAAAACGTACAAAACAAGAGATTGGAGACATCAAGATTTTCGACGAATTTTTGAAGAATTTTCAAATTTTCAGAAAGGATGTTCCAGATGAGGTCAAAAACTACATACTCAGATCTTCACCAAACTTTGCAGGGATCCATTGGAGGTCGAGACACGTGGAAAAAACGTACAAAACAAGAGATCGGAGACATCAAGATTTTCGACGAATTTTTGAAGAATTTTCAAATTTTCAGATAGGAGGTTCCATATAAGGTCAAAAACTACATACTCAGATCTTCACCAAACTTTGCAGGGATACATTGGAGGTCGAGACACGTGGAAAAAAAGTACAAAACAAGAGATTGGGGTCATCAAGATTTTGGACGGATTTTTTAGGAATTTACAAATTTTCAGATGGGATGTTCCAGATAAGGTCAAAAACGACATACTCAGATCTTCACCAAACTTTGCAGGGATCCATTGGAGGTCGAGACACGTGGAAAAAACGTACAAAACAAGAGATTGGAGACATCAAGATTTTGGACGAATTTTTGAAGAATTTTCAAATTTTCAGATAGGAGGTTCCAGATAAGGTCTAAAACTACATACTCAGATCTCCACCAAACTTTGCAGGGATACATTGGATGTCAAGACACGTGGAAAAAACGTACAAAACAAGAGATTGGAGACATCAAAATTTTCGACGAATTTTTTAAGAATTTTCAAATTTTCAGATAGGAGGTTCCAGATAAGGTCAAAAACTACATACTCAGATCTTCACCAAACGTTGCAGGGATACTTTGCATGTCAAGACACGTGGAAAAAACGTACAAAACAAAAGATTGGAGACATCAAGATTTTCGACGAATTTTTTAAGAATTTTCAAATTTTCAGATGGGAGGTTCCAGATAAGGTCAAAAACGACATACTCAGATCTTCACCAAACTTTGCATGGATACATTGGATGTCAAGACACGTGGAAAAAACGTACAAAACAAGAGATTGGAGACATCAAGATTTTGGACGAATTTTTTAAGAATTCTCAAATTTTCAGAAAGGAGGTTCCATATAAGGTCAAAAACTACATACTCAGATCTTCACCAAACTTTGCAGGGATACTTTGGATGTCAAGACACGTGGAAAAAACGTACAAAACAAGAGATTGGGGTCATCAAGATTTTGGACGAATTTTTTAAGAATTTTCAAATTTTCAGATGGGAGGTTCAATATAAGGTCAAAAACTACATACTCAGATCTTCACCAAACTTTGCAGGGATACATTGGAGGTCGAGACACGTGGAAAAAAAGTACAAAACAAGAGATTGGGGTCATCAAGATTTTGGACGGATTTTTTAGGAATTTTCAAATTTTCAGATGGGAGGTTCCAGATAAGGTCAAAAACTACATACTCAGATCTTCACCAAACATTGCAGGGATACATTGGATGTCAAGACACGTGGAAAAAACGTACAAAACAAGAGATTGGAGACATCAAGATTTTGGACGAATTTTTTAAGAATTTTCAAATTTTCAGATAGGAGGTTCCAGATGAGGTCAAAAACTACATACTCAGATCTTCACCAAACTTTGCAGGAATACTTTGCATGTCAAGACACGTGGAAAAAACGTACAAAACAAGAGATCGGAGACATCAAGATTTTCGACGAATTTTTTAAGAATTTTCAAATTTTCAGATGGGAGGTTCCAGATAAGGTCAAAAACGACATACTCAGATCTTCACCAAACTTTGCAGGGATCCATTGGAGGTCGAGACACGTGGAAAAAACGTACAAAACAAGAGATTGGAGACATCAAGATTTTGGACGAATTTTTTAAGAATTTTCAAATTTTCAGATGGGAGGTTCCAGATAAGGTCAAAAACGACATACTCAGATCTTCACCAAACTTTGCATGGATACATTGGATGTCAAGACACGTGGAAAAAACGTACAAAACAAGAGATTGGAGACATCAAGATTTTGGACGAATTTTTTAAGAATTCTCAAATTTTCCGAAAGGAGGTTCCAGATGAGGTCAAAAACGACATACTCAGATCTTCACCAAACTTTGCAGGGATACTTTGCATGTCAAGACACGTGGAAAAAACGTACAAAACAAGAGATCGGAGACATCAAGATTTTCGACGAATTTTTTAAGAATTTTCAAATTTTCAGATAGGAGGTTCCATATAAGGTCAAAAACTACATACTCAGATCTTCACCAAACTTTGCAGGGATACATTGGAGGTCGAGACACGTGGAAAAAAAGTACAAAACAAGAGATTGGGGTCATCAAGATTTTGGACGGATTTTTTAGGAATTTTCAAATTTTCAGATGGGAGGTTCCAGATAAGGTCAAAAACTACATACTCAGATCTTCACCAAACTTTGCAGGGATACATTGGAGGTCGAGACACGTGGAAAAAAAGTACAAAACAAGAGATTGGGGTCATCAAGATTTTGGACGGATTTTTTAGGAATTTACAAATTTTCAGATGGGATGTTCCAGATAAGGTCAAAAACGACATACTCAGATCTTCACCAAACTTTGCAGGGATCCATTGGAGGTCGAGACACGTGGAAAAAACGTACAAAACAAGAGATTGGAGACATCAAGATTTTGGACGAATTTTTGAAGAATTTTCAAATTTTCAGATAGGAGGTTCCAGATAAGGTCTAAAACTACATACTCAGATCTCCACCAAACTTTGCAGGGATACATTGGATGTCAAGACACGTGGAAAAAACGTACAAAACAAGAGATTGGAGACATCAAAATTTTCGACGAATTTTTTAAGAATTTTCAAATTTTCAGATAGGAGGTTCCAGATAAGGTCAAAAACTACATACTCAGATCTTCACCAAACGTTGCAGGGATACTTTGCATGTCAAGACACGTGGAAAAAACGTACAAAACAAAAGATTGGAGACATCAAGATTTTCGACGAATTTTTTAAGAATTTTCAAATTTTCAGATGGGAGGTTCCAGATAAGGTCAAAAACGACATACTCAGATCTTCACCAAACTTTGCATGGATACATTGGATGTCAAGACACGTGGAAAAAACGTACAAAACAAGAGATTGGAGACATCAAGATTTTGGACGAATTTTTTAAGAATTCTCAAATTTTCAGAAAGGAGGTTCCATATAAGGTCAAAAACTACATACTCAGATCTTCACCAAACTTTGCAGGGATACTTTGGATGTCAAGACACGTGGAAAAAACGTACAAAACAAGAGATTGGGGTCATCAAGATTTTGGACGAATTTTTTAAGAATTTTCAAATTTTCAGATGGGAGGTTCAATATAAGGTCAAAAACTACATACTCAGATCTTCACCAAACTTTGCAGGGATACATTGGAGGTCGAGACACGTGGAAAAAAAGTACAAAACAAGAGATTGGGGTCATCAAGATTTTGGACGGATTTTTTAGGAATTTTCAAATTTTCAGATGGGAGGTTCCAGATAAGGTCAAAAACTACATACTCAGATCTTCACCAAACATTGCAGGGATACATTGGATGTCAAGACACGTGGAAAAAACGTACAAAACAAGAGATTGGAGACATCAAGATTTTGGACGAATTTTTTAAGAATTTTCAAATTTTCAGATAGGAGGTTCCAGATGAGGTCAAAAACTACATACTCAGATCTTCACCAAACTTTGCAGGAATACTTTGCATGTCAAGACACGTGGAAAAAACGTACAAAACAAGAGATCGGAGACATCAAGATTTTCGACGAATTTTTTAAGAATTTTCAAATTTTCAGATGGGAGGTTCCAGATAAGGTCAAAAACGACATACTCAGATCTTCACCAAACTTTGCAGGGATCCATTGGAGGTCGAGACACGTGGAAAAAACGTACAAAACAAGAGATTGGAGACATCAAGATTTTGGACGAATTTTTTAAGAATTTTCAAATTTTCAGATGGGAGGTTCCAGATAAGGTCAAAAACGACATACTCAGATCTTCACCAAACTTTGCATGGATACATTGGATGTCAAGACACGTGGAAAAAACGTACAAAACAAGAGATTGGAGACATCAAGATTTTGGACGAATTTTTTAAGAATTCTCAAATTTTCAGAAAGGAGGTTCCAGATGAGGTCATAAACGACATACTCAGATCTTCACCAAACTTTGCAGGGATACTTTGCATGTCAAGACACGTGGAAAAAACGTACAAAACAAGAGATCGGAGACATCAAGATTTTCGACGAATTTTTTAAGAATTTTCAAATTTTCAGATAGGAGGTTCCATATAAGGTCAAAAACTACATACTCAGATCTTCACCAAACTTTGCAGGGATACATTGGAGGTCGAGACACGTGGAAAAAAAGTACAAAACAAGAGATTGGGGTCATCAAGATTTTGGACGGATTTTTTAGGAATTTTCAAATTTTCAGATGGGAGGTTCCAGATAAGGTCAAAAACTACATACTCAGATCTTCACCAAACATTGCAGGGATACATTGGATGTCAAGACACGTGGAAAAAACGTACAAAACAAGAGATTGGAGACATCAAGATTTTGGACGAATTTTTTAAGAATTTTCAAATTTTCAGATAGGAGGTTCCAGATGAGGTCAAAAACTACATACTCAGATCTTCACCAAACTTTGCAGGAATACTTTGCATGTCAAGACACGTGGAAAAAACGTACAAAACAAGAGATCGGAGACATCAAGATTTTCGACGAATTTTTGAAGGATTTTCAAATTTTCAGATAGGAGGTTTAAGATAAGGTCTAAAACTACATACTCAGATCTCCACCAAACATTGCAGGAATACATTGGATGTCAAGACACGTGGAAAAAACGTACAAAACAAGAGATTGGAGACATCAAGATTTTCGAAGAATTTTTGAAGAATTTTCAAATTTTCAGATAGGAGGTTCCAGATAAGGTCAAAAACTACATACTCAGATCTTCACCAAACTTTGCAGGGATCCATTGGAGGTCGAGACACGTGGAAAAAACGTACAAAACAAGAGATTGGAGACATCAAGATTTTGGACGAATTTTTGAAGAATTTTCAAATTTTCAGATAGGAGGTTCCAGATAAGGTCTAAAACTACATACTCAGATCTCCACCAAACATTGCAGGAATACATTGGATGTCAAGACACGTGGAAAAAACGTACAAAAGAAGAGATTGGAGACATCAAGATTTTCGACGAATTTTTGAAGAATTTTCAAATTTTCAGAAAGGATGTTCCAGATGAGGTCAAAAACTACATACTCAGATCTTCACCAAACTTTGCAGGGATCCATTGGAGGTCGAGACACGTGGAAAAAACGTACAAAACAAGAGATCGGAGACATCAAGATTTTCGACGAATTTTTGAAGAATTTTCAAATTTTCAGATAGGAGGTTCCATATAAGGTCAAAAACTACATACTCAGATCTTCACCAAACTTTGCAGGGATACATTGGAGGTCGAGACACGTGGAAAAAAAGTACAAAACAAGAGATTGGGGTCATCAAGATTTTGGACGGATTTTTTAGGAATTTACAAATTTTCAGATGGGATGTTCCAGATAAGGTCAAAAACGACATACTCAGATCTTCACCAAACTTTGCAGGGATCCATTGGAGGTCGAGACACGTGGAAAAAACGTACAAAACAAGAGATTGGAGACATCAAGATTTTGGACGAATTTTTGAAGAATTTTCAAATTTTCAGATAGGAGGTTCCAGATAAGGTCTAAAACAACATACTCAGATCTCCACCAAACTTTGCAGGGATACATTGGATGTCAAGACACGTGGAAAAAACGTACAAAACAAGAGATTGGAGACATCAAAATTTTCGACGAATTTTTTAAGAATTTTCAAATTTTCAGATAGGAGGTTCCAGATAAGGTCAAAAACTACATACTCAGATCTTCACCAAACGTTGCAGGGATACTTTGCATGTCAAGACACGTGGAAAAAACGTACAAAACAAAAGATTGGAGACATCAAGATTTTCGACGAATTTTTTAAGAATTTTCAAATTTTCAGATGGGAGGTTCCAGATAAGGTCAAAAACGACATACTCAGATCTTCACCAAACTTTGCATGGATACATTGGATGTCAAGACACGTGGAAAAAACGTACAAAACAAGAGATTGGAGACATCAAGATTTTGGACGAATTTTTTAAGAATTCTCAAATTTTCAGAAAGGAGGTTCCATATAAGGTCAAAAACTACATACTCAGATCTTCACCAAACTTTGCAGGGATACTTTGGATGTCAAGACACGTGGAAAAAACGTACAAAACAAGAGATTGGGGTCATCAAGATTTTGGACGAATTTTTTAAGAATTTTCAAATTTTCAGATGGGAGGTTCAATATAAGGTCAAAAACTACATACTCAGATCTTCACCAAACTTTGCAGGGATACATTGGAGGTCGAGACACGTGGAAAAAAAGTACAAAACAAGAGATTGGGGTCATCAAGATTTTGGACGGATTTTTTAGGAATTTTCAAATTTTCAGATGGGAGGTTCCAGATAAGGTCAAAAACTACATACTCAGATCTTCACCAAACATTGCAGGGATACATTGGATGTCAAGACACGTGGAAAAAACGTACAAAACAAGAGATTGGAGACATCAAGATTTTGGACGAATTTTTTAAGAATTTTCAAATTTTCAGATAGGAGGTTCCAGATGAGGTCAAAAACTACATACTCAGATCTTCACCAAACTTTGCAGGAATACTTTGCATGTCAAGACACGTGGAAAAAACGGACAAAACAAGAGATCGGAGACATCAAGATTTTCGACGATTTTTTTAAGAATTTTCAAATTTTCAGATGGGAGGTTCCAGATAAGGTCTAAAACGACATACTCAGATCTTCACCAAACTTTGCAGGGATCCATTGGAGGTCGAGACACGTGGAAAAAACGTACAAAACAAGAGATTGGAGACATCAAGATTTTGGACGAATTTTTTAAGAATTTTCAAATTATCAGATGGGAGGTTCCAGATAAGGTCAAAAACGACATACTCAGATCTTCACCAAACTTTGCATGGATACATTGGATGTCAAGACACGTGGAAAAAACGTACAAAACAAGAGATTGGAGACATCAAGATTTTGGACGAATTTTTTAAGAATTCTCAAATTTTCAGAAAGGAGGTTCCAGATGAGGTCAAAAACGACATACTCAGATCTTCACCAAACTTTGCAGGGATACTTTGCATGTCAAGACACGTGGAAAAAACGTACAAAACAAGAGATCGGAGACACCAAGATTTTCGACGAATTTTTTAAGAATTTTCAAATTTTCAGATAGGAGGTTCCATATAAGGTCAAAAACTACATACTCAGATCTTCACCAAACTTTGCAGGGATACATTGGAGGTCGAGACACGTGGAAAAAAAGTACAAAACAAGAGATTGGGGTCATCAAGATTTTGGACGGATTTTTTAGGAATTTTCAAATTTTCAGATGGGAGGTTCCAGATAAGGTCAAAAACTACATACTCAGATCTTCACCAAACATTGCAGGGATACATTGGATGTCAAGACACGTGGAAAAAACGTACAAAACAAGAGATTGGAGACATCAAGATTTTGGACGAATTTTTTAAGAATTTTCAAATTTTCAGATAGGAGGTTCCAGATGAGGTCAAAAACTACATACTCAGATCTTCACCAAACTTTGCAGGAATACTTTGCATGTCAAGACACGTGGAAAAAACGTACAAAACAAGAGATCGGAGACATCAAGATTTTCGACGAATTTTTGAAGGATTTTCAAATTTTCAGATAGGAGGTTTAAGATAAGGTCTAAAACTACATACTCAGATCTCCACCAAACATTGCAGGAATACATTGGATGTCAAGACACGTGGAAAAAACGTACAAAACAAGAGATTGGAGACATCAAGATTTTTGAAGAATTTTTGAAGAATTTTCAAATTTTCAGATAGGAGGTTCCAGATAAGGTCAAAAACTACATACTCAGATCTTCACCAAACTTTGCAGGGATCCATTGGAGGTCGAGACACGTGGAAAAAACGTACAAAACAAGAGATTGGAGACATCAAGATTTTGGACGAATTTTTGAAGAATTTTCAAATTTTCAGATAGGAGGTTCCAGATAAGGTCTAAAACTACATACTCAGATCTCCACCAAACATTGCAGGAATACATTGGATGTCAAGACACGTGGAAAAAACGTACAAAACAAGAGATTGGAGACATCAAGATTTTCGACGAATTTTTGAAGAATTTTCAAATTTTCAGAAAGGATGTTCCAGATGAGGTCAAAAACTACATACTCAGATCTTCACCAAACTTTGCAGGGATACTTTGGATGTCAAGACACGTGGAAAAAACGTACAAAACAAGAGATCGGAGACATCAAGATTTTCGACGAATTTTTGAAGAATTTTCAAATTTTCAGATAGGAGGTTCCAGATAAGGTCTAAAACTACATACTCAGATCTCCACCAAACATTGCAGGAATACATTGGATGTCAAGACACGTGGAAAAAACGTACAAAACAAGAGATTGGAGACATCAAGATTTTGGACGAATTTTTGAAGAATTTTCAAATTTTCAGAAAGGATGTTCCAGATAAGGTCAAAAACGACATACTCAGATCTTCACCAAACTTTGCAGGGATCCATTGGAGGTCGAGACACGTGGAAAAAACGTACAAAACAAGAGATTGGAGACATCAAGATTTTGGACGAATTTTTGAAGAATTTTCAAATTTTCAGATAGGAGGTTCCAGATAAGGTCTAAAACTACATACTCAGATCTCCACCAAACATTGCAGGAATAAATTGGATGTCAAGACACGTGGAAAAAACGTACAAAACAAGAGATTGGAGACATCAAGATTTTCGACGAATTTTTGAAGAATTTTCAAATTTTCAGATAGGAGGTTCCAGATAAGGTCAAAAACTACATACTCAGATCTTCACCAAACGTTGCAGGGATACTTTGCATGTCAAGACACGTGGAAAAAACGTACAAAACAAGAGATTGGAGACATCAAGATTTTGGACGAATTTTTTAAGAATTTTCAAATTTTCAGATAGGAGGTTCCAGATGAGGACAAAAACTACATACTCAGATCTTCACCAAACTTTGCAGGAATACTTTGCATGTCAAGACACGTGGAAAAAAAGTACAAAACAAGAGATCGGAGACATCAAGATTTTCGACGAATTTTTTAAGAATTTTCAAATTTTCAGATGGGAGGTTCCAGATAAGGTCAAAAACGACATACTCAGATCTTCACCAAACTTTGCAGGAATACATTGGATGTCAAGACACGTGGAAAAAACATACAAAACATAGGATTGGTGACATCAAGATTTTGGACGAATTTTTTAAGAATTTTCAAATTTTCAGATAGGAGGTTCCATATAAGGTCAAAAACTACATACTCAGATCTTCACCAAACTTTGCAGGGATACATTGGAGGTCGAGACACGTGGAAAAAAAGTACAAAACAAGAGATTGGGGTCATCAAGATTTTGGACGGATTTTTTAGGAATTTTCAAATTTTCAGATGGGAGGTTCCAGATAAGGTCAAAAACTACATACTCAGATCTTCACCAAACATTGCAGGGATACATTGGATGTCAAGACACGTGGAAAAAACGTACAAAACAAGAGATTGGAGACATCAAGATTTTGGACGAATTTTTTAAGAATTTTCAAATTTTCAGATAGGAGGTTCCAGATGAGGTCAAAAACTACATACTCAGATCTTCACCAAACTTTGCAGGAATACTTTGCATGTCAAGACACGTGGAAAAAACGTACAAAACAAGAGATCGGAGACATCAAGATTTTCGAAGAATTTTTTAAGAATTTTCAAATTTTCAGATGGGAGGTTCCAGATAAGGTCAAAAACGACATACTCAGATCTCCACCAAACATTGCAGGAATACATTGGATGTCAAGACACGTGGAAAAAACGTACAAAACAAGAGATTGGAGACATCAAGATTTTCGACGAATTTTTGAAGAATTTTCAAATTTTCAGATAGGAGGTTCCAGATAAGGTCAAAAACTACATACTCAGATCTTCACCAAACGTTGCAGGGATACTTTGCATGTCAAGACACGTGGAAAAAACGTACAAAACAAAAGATTGGAGACATCAAGATTTTCGACGAATTTTTTAAGAATTTTCAAATTTTCAGATGGGAGGTTCCAGATAAGGTCAAAAACGACATACTCAGATCTTCACCAAACTTTGCATGGATACATTGGATGTCAAGACACGTGGAAAAAACGTACAAAACAAGAGATTGGAGACATCAAGATTTTGGACGAATTTTTTAAGAATTCTCAAATTTTCAGATAGGAGGTTCCAGATGAGGTCAAAAACTACATACTCAGATCTTCACCAAACTTTGCAGGAATACTTTGCATGTCAAGACACGTGGAAAAAACGTACAAAACAAGAGATTGGGGTCATCAAGATTTTGCACGGATTTTTTAGGAATTTTCAAATTTTCAGATGGGAGGTTCCAGATAAGGTCAAAAACTACATACTCAGATCTTCACCAAACTTTGCATGGATACATTATGTGTCAAGACACGTGGAAAAAACGTACAAAACAAAAGATTGGAGACATCAAGATTTTGGTCGAATTTTTGAAGAATTTTCAAATTTTCTGATAGGAGGTCCCAGATAAGGTCAAAAACTACATACTCAGATCTCCACCAAACTTTGCAGGGATACATTGGATGTCAAGACACGTGGAAAAAACGTACAAAACAAGAGATTGGAGACATCAAGATTTTCGACGAATTTTTTAAGAATTTTCAAATTTTCAGATAGGAGGTTCCAGATGAGGTCAAAAACTACATACTCAGATCTTCACCAAACTTTGCAGGAATAATTTGCATGTCAAGACACGTGGAAAAAACGTACAAAACAAGAGATCGGAGACATCAAGATTTTCGACGAATTTTTGAAGAATTTTCAAATTTTCAGATAGGAGGTTCCAGATAAGGTCTAAAACTACATACTCAGATCTCCACCAAACATTGCAGGAATACATTGGATGTCAAGACACGTGGAAAAAACGTACAAAACAAGAGATTGGAGACATCAAGATTTTCGACGAATTTTTGAAGAATTTTCAAATTTTCAGATAGGAGGTTCCAGATAAGGTCAAAAACTACATACTCAGATCTTCACCAAACTTTGCAGGGATCCATTGGAGGTCGAGACACGTGGAAAAAACGTACAAAACAAGAGATTGGAGACATCAAGATTTTGGACGAATTTTTTAAGAATTTTCAAATTTTCAGATGGGAGGTTCCAGATAAGGTCAAAAACTACATACTCAGATCTTCACCAAACATTGCAGGGATACATTGGATGTCAAGACACGTGGAAAAAACGTACAAAACAAGAGGTTGGAGACATCAAGATTTTGGACGAATTTTTTAAGAATTTTCAAATTTTCAGATAGGAGGTTCCAGATGAGGTCAAAAACTACATACTCAGATCTTCACCAAACTTTGCAGGAATACTTTGCATGTCAAGACACGTGGAAAAAACGTACAAAACAAGAGATCGGAGACATCAAGGTTTTCGACGAATTTTTTAAGAATTTTCAAATTTTCAGATGGGAGGTTCCAGATAAGGTCAAAAACGACATACTCAGATCTCCACCAAACATTGCAGGAATACATTGGATGTCAAGACACGTGGAAAAAACGTACAAAACAAGAGATTGGAGACATCAAGATTTTCGACGAATTTTTGAAGAATTTTCAAATTTTCAGATAGGAGGTTCCAGATAAGGTCAAAAACTACATACTCAGATCTTCACCAAACGTTGCAGGGATACTTTGCATGTCAAGACACGTGGAAAAAACGTACAAAACCAAAGATTGGAGACATCAAGATTTTCGACGAATTTTTTAAGAATTTTCAAATTTTCAGATGGGAGGTTCCAGATAAGGTCAAAAACGACATACTCAGATCTTCACCAAACTTTGCATGGATACATTGGATGTCAAGACACGTGGAAAAAACGTACAAAACAAGAGATTGGAGACATCAAGATTTTGGACGAATTTTTTAAGAATTCTCAAATTTTCAGATGGGAGGTTCCAGATAAGGTCAAAAACTACATACTCAGATCTTCACCAAACATTGCAGGGATACATTGGATGTCAAGACACGTGGAAAAAACGTACAAAACAAGAGATTGGAGACATCAAGATTTTGGACGAATTTTTTAAGAATTTTCAAATTTTCAGATAGGAGGTTCCAGATGAGGTCAAAAACTACATACTCAGATCTTCACCAAACTTTGCAGGAATACTTTGCATGTCAAGACACGTGGAAAAAACATACAAAACATAGGATTGGTGACATCAAGATTTTGGACGAATTTTTTAAGAATTTTCAAATTTTCAGATAGGAGGTTCCATATAAGGTCAAAAACTACATACTCAGATCTTCACCAAACTTTGCAGGGATACATTGGAGGTCGAGACACGTGGAAAAAAAGTACAAAACAAGAGATTGGGGTCATCAAGATTTTGGACGGATTTTTTAGGAATTTTCAAATTTTCAGATGGGAGGTTCCAGATAAGGTCAAAAACTACATACTCAGATCTTCACCAAACATTGCAGGGATACATTGGATGTCAAGACACGTGGAAAAAACGTACAAAACAAGAGATTGGAGACATCAAGATTTTGGACGAATTTTTTAAGAATTTTCAAATTTTCAGATAGGAGGTTCCAGATGAGGTCAAAAACTACATACTCAGATCTTCACCAAACTTTGCAGGAATACTTTGCATGTCAAGACACGTGGAAAAAACGTACAAAACAAGAGATCGGAGACATCAAGATTTTCGACGAATTTTTTAAGAATTTTCAAATTTTCAGATGGGAGGTTCCAGATAAGGTCAAAAACGACATACTCAGATCTCCACCAAACATTGCAGGAATACATTGGATGTCAAGACACGTGGAAAAAACGTACAAAACAAGAGATTGGAGACATCAAGATTTTCGACGAATTTTTGAAGAATTTTCAAATTTTCAGATAGGAGGTTCCAGATAAGGTCAAAAACTACATACTCAGATCTTCACCAAACGTTGCAGGGATACTTTGCATGTCAAGACACGTGGAAAAAACGTACAAAACAAAAGATTGGAGACATCAAGATTTTCGACGAATTTTTTAAGAATTTTCAAATTTTCAGATGGGAGGTTCCAGATAAGGTCAAAAACGACATACTCAGATCTTCACCAAACTTTGCATGGATACATTGGATGTCAAGACACGTGGAAAAAACGTACAAAACAAGAGATTGGAGACATCAAGATTTTGGACGAATTTTTTAAGAATTCTCAAATTTTCAGATAGGAGGTTCCAGATGAGGTCAAAAACTACATACTCAGATCTTCACCAAACTTTGCAGGGATACTTTGGATGTCAAGACACGTGGAAAAAACGTACAAAACAAGAGATTGGGGTCATCAAGATTTTGGACGAATTTTTTAAGAATTTTCAAATTTTCAGATGGGAGGTTCAATATAAGGTCAAAAACTACATACTCAGATCTTCACCAAACATTGCAGGGATACATTGGATGTCAAGACACGTGGAAAAAACGTACAAAACAAGAGATTGGAGACATCAAGATTTTGGACGAATTTTTTAAGAATTTTCAAATTTTCAGATAGGAGGTTCCAGATGAGGTCAAAAACTACATACTCAGATCTTCACCAAACTTTGCAGGAATACTTTGCATGTCAAGACACGTGGAAAAAACGTACAAAACAAGAGATTGGGGTCATCAAGATTTTGCACGGATTTTTTAGGAATTTTCAAATTTTCAGATGGGAGGTTCCAGATAAGGTCAAAAACTACATACTCAGATCTTCACCAAACTTTGCAGGGATACATTGGATGTCAAGACACGTGGAAAAAACGTACAAAACAAGAGATTGGAGACATCAAGATTTTGGACGAATTTTTTAAGAATTTTCAAATTTTCAGATAGGAGGTTCCATATAAGGTCAAAAACTACATACTCAGATCTTCACCAAACTTGCATGGATACATTATGTGTCAAGACACGTGGAAAAAACGTACAAAACAAAAGATTGGAGACATCAAGATTTTGGTCGAATTTTTGAAGAATTTTCAAATTTTCTGATAGGAGGTCCCAGATAAGGTCAAAAACTACATACTCAGATCTCCACCAAACTTTGCAGGGATACATTGGATGTCAAGACACGTGGAAAAAACGTACAAAACAAGAGATTGGAGACATCAAGATTTTCGACGAATTTTTTAAGAATTTTCAAATTTTCAGATAGGAGGTTCCAGATGAGGTCAAAAACTACATACTCAGATCTTCACCAAACTTTGCAGGAATACTTTGCATGTCAAGACACGTGGAAAAAACCTACAAAACAAGAGATCGGAGACATCAAGATTTTCGACGAATTTTTGAAGAATTTTCAAATTTTCAGATAGGAGGTTCCAGATAAGGTCTAAAACTACATACTCAGATCTCCACCAAACATTGCAGGAATACATTGGATGTCAAGACACGTGGAAAAAACGTACAAAACAAGAGATTGGAGACATCAAGATTTTCGACGAATTTTTGAAGAATTTTCAAATTTTCAGATAGGAGGTTCCAGATAAGGTCAAAAACTACATACTCAGATCTTCACCAAACTTTGCAGGGATCCATTGGAGGTCGAGACACGTGGAAAAAACGTACAAAACAAGAGATTGGAGACATCAAGATTTTGGACGAATTTTTTAAGAATTTTCAAATTTTCAGATGGGAGGTTCCAGATAGGGTCAAAAACTACATACTCAGATCTTCACCAAACATTGCAGGGATACATTGGATGTCAAGACACGTGGAAAAAACGTACAAAACAAGAGGTTGGAGACATCAAGATTTTGGACGAATTTTTTAAGAATTTTCAAATTTTCAGATAGGAGGTTCCAGATGAGGTCAAAAACTACATACTCAGATCTTCACCAAACTTTGCAGGAATACTTTGCATGTCAAGACACGTGGAAAAAACGTACAAAACAAGAGATCGGAGACATCAAGATTTTCGACGAATTTTTTAAGAATTTTCAAATTTTCAGATGGGAGGTTCCAGATAAGGTCAAAAACGACATACTCAGATCTCCACCAAACATTGCAGGAATACATTGGATGTCAAGACACGTGGAAAAAACGTACAAAACAAGAGATTGGAGACATCAAGATTTTCGACGAATTTTTGAAGAATTTTCAAATTTTCAGATAGGAGGTTCCAGATAAGGTCAAAAACTACATACTCAGATCTTCACCAAACGTTGCAGGGATACTTTGCATGTCAAGACACGTGGAAAAAACGTACAAAACAAAAGATTGGAGACATCAAGATTTTAGACGAATTTTTTAAGAATTTTCAAATTTTCAGATGGGAGGTTCCAGATAAGGTCAAAAACGACATACTCAGATCTTCACCAAACTTTGCATGGATACATTGGATGTCAAGACACGTGGAAAAAACGTACAAAACAAGAGATTGGAGACATCAAGATTTTGGACGAATTTTTTAAGAATTCTCAAATTTTCAGATAGGAGGTTCCAGATGAGGTCAAAAACTACATACTCAGATCTTCACCAAACTTTGCAGGGATACTTTGGATGTCAAGACACGTGGAAAAAACGTACAAAACAAGAGATTGGGGTCATCAAGATTTTGGACGAATTTTTTAAGAATTTTCAAATTTTCAGATGGGAGGTTCAATATAAAGTCAAAAACTACATACTCAGATCTTCACCAAACATTGCAGGGATACATTGGATGTCAAGACACGTGGAAAAAACGTACAAAACAAGAGATTGGAGACATCAAGATTTTGGACGAATTTTTTAAGAATTTTCAAATTTTCAGATAGGAGGTTCCAGATGAGGTCAAAAACTACATACTCAGATCTTCACCAAACTTTGCAGGAATACTTTGCATGTCAAGACACGTGGAAAAAACGTACAAAACAAGAGATTGGGGTCATCAAGATTTTGCACGGATTTTTTAGGAATTTTCAAATTTTCAGATGGGAGGTTCCAGATAAGGTCAAAAACTACATACTCAGATCTTCACCAAACATTGCAGGGATACATTGGATGTCAAGACACGTGGAAAAAACGTACAAAACAAGAGATTGGAGACATCAAGATTTTGGACGAATTTTTTAAGAATTTTCAAATTTTCAGATAGGAGGTTCCAGATGAGGTCAAAAACTACATACTCAGATCTTCACCAAACTTTGCAGGAATACTTTGCATGTCAAGACACGTGGAAAAAACGTACAAAACAAGAGATCGGAGACATCAAGATTTTCGACGAATTTTTTAAGAATTTTCAAATTTTCAGATGGGAGGTTCCAGATAAGGTCAAAAACGACAAACTCAGATCTCCACCAAACATTGCAGGAATACATTGGATGTCAAGACACGTGGAAAAAACGTACAAAACAAGAGATTGGAGACATCAAGATTTTCGACGAATTTTTGAAGAATTTTCAAATTTTCAGATAGGAGGTTCCAGATAAGGTCAAAAACTACATACTCAGATCTTCACCAAACTTTGCAGGAATACTTTGCATGTCAAGACACGTGGAAAAAACATACAAAACATAGGATTGGTGACATCAAGATTTTGGACGAATTTTTTAAGAATTTTCAAATTTTCAGATAGGAGGTTCCATATAAGGTCAAAAACTACATACTCAGATCTTCACCAAACTTTGCAGGGATACATTGGAGGTCGAGACACGTGGAAAAAAAGTACAAAACAAGAGATTGGGGTCATCAAGATTTTGGACGGATTTTTTAGGAATTTTCAAATTTTCAGATGGGAGGTTCCAGATAAGGTCAAAAACTACATACTCAGATCTTCACCAAACATTGCAGGGATACATTGGATGTCAAGACACGTGGAAAAAACGTACAAAACAAGAGATTGGAGACATCAAGATTTTGGACGAATTTTTTAAGAATTTTCAAATTTTCAGATAGGAGGTTCCAGATGAGGTCAAAAACTACATACTCAGATCTTCACCAAACTTTGCAGGAATACTTTGCATGTCAAGACACGTGGAAAAAACGTACAAAACAAGAGATCGGAGACATCAAGATTTTCGACGAATTTTTTAAGAATTTTCAAATTTTCAGATGGGAGGTTCCAGATAAGGTCAAAAACGACATACTCAGATCTCCACCAAACATTGCAGGAATACATTGGATGTCAAGACACGTGGAAAAAACGTACAAAACAAGAGATTGGAGACATCAAGATTTTCGACGAATTTTTGAAGAATTTTCAAATTTTCAGATAGGAGGTTCCAGATAAGGTCAAAAACTACATACTCAGATCTTCACCAAACGTTGCAGGGATACTTTGCATGTCAAGACACGTGGAAAAAACGTACAAAACAAGAGATTGGAGACATCAAGATTTTGGACGAATTTTTTAAGAATTCTCAAATTTTCAGATAGGAGGTTCCAGATGAGGTCAAAAACTACATACTCAGATCTTCACCAAACATTGCAGGGATACATTGGATGTCAAGACACGTGGAAAAAACGTACAAAACAAGAGATTGGGGTCATCAAGATTTTGGACGAATTTTTTAAGAATTTTCAAATTTTCAGATGGGAGGTTCAATATAAGGTCAAAAACTACATACTCAGATCTTCACCAAACTTTGCAGGAATACTTTGCATGTCAAGACACGTGGAAAAAACGTACAAAACAAGAGATTGGGGTCATCAAGATTTTGCACGGATTTTTTAGGAATTTTCAAATTTTCAGATGGGAGGTTCCAGATAAGGTCAAAAACTACATACTCAGATCTTCACCAAACTTTGCAGGGATACATTGGATGTCAAGACACGTGGAAAAAACGTACAAAACAAGAGATTGGAGACATCAAGATTTTGGACGAATTTTTTAAGAATTTTCAAATTTTCAGATAGGAGGTTCCATATAAGGTCAAAAACTACATACTCAGATCTTCACCAAACTTTGCATGGATACATTATGTGTCAAGACACGTGGAAAAAACGTACAAAACAAAAGATTGGAGACATCAAGATTTTGGTCGAATTTTTGAAGAATTTTCAAATTTTCTGATAGGAGGTCCCAGATAAGGTCAAAAACTACATACTCAGATCTCCACCAAACTTTGCAGGGATACATTGGATGTCAAGACACGTGGAAAAAACGTACAAAACAAGAGATTGGAGACATCAAGATTTTCGACGAATTTTTTAAGAATTTTCAAATTTTCAGATAGGAGGTTCCAGATGAGGTCAAAAACTACATACTCAGATCTTCACCAAACTTTGCAGGAATACTTTGCATGTCAAGACACGTGGAAAAAACGTACAAAACAAGAGATCGGAGACATCAAGATTTTCGACGAATTTTTGAAGAATTTTCAAATTTTCAGATAGGATGTTCCAGATAAGGTCTAAAACTACATACTCAGATCTCCACCAAACATTGCAGGAATACATTGGATGTCAAGACACGTGGAAAAAACGTACAAAACAAGAGATTGGAGACATCAAGATTTTCGACGAATTTTTGAAGAATTTTCAAATTTTCAGATAGGAGGTTCCAGATAAGGTCAAAAACTACATACTCAGATCTTCACCAAACTTTGCAGGGATCCATTGGAGGTCGAGACACGTGGAAAAAACGTACAAAACAAGAGATTGGAGACATCAAGATTTTGGACGAATTTTTTAAGAATTTTCAAATTTTCAGATGGGAGGTTCCAGATAGGGTCAAAAACTACATACTCAGATCTTCACCAAACATTGCAGGGATACATTGGATGTCAAGACACGTGGAAAAAACGTACAAAACAAGAGGTTGGAGACATCAAGATTTTGGACGAATTTTTTAAGAATTTTCAAATTTTCAGATAGGAGGTTCCAGATGAGGTCAAAAACTACATACTCAGATCTTCACCAAACTTTGCAGGAATACTTTGCATGTCAAGACACGTGGAAAAAACGTACAAAACAAGAGATCGGAGACATCAAGATTTTCGACGAATTTTTTAAGAATTTTCAAATTTTCAGATGGGAGGTTCCAGATAAGGTCAAAAACGACATACTCAGATCTCCACCAAACATTGCAGGAATACATTGGATGTCAAGACACGTGGAAAAAACGTACAAAACAAGAGATTGGAGACATCAAGATTTTCGACGAATTTTTGAAGAATTTTCAAATTTTCAGATAGGAGGTTCCAGATAAGGTCAAAAACTACATACTCAGATCTTCACCAAACGTTGCAGGGATACTTTGCATGTCAAGACACGTGGAAAAAACGTACAAAACAAAAGATTGGAGACATCAAGATTTTAGACGAATTTTTTAAGAATTTTCAAATTTTCAGATGGGAGGTTCCAGATAAGGTCAAAAACGACATACTCAGATCTTCACCAAACTTTGCATGGATACATTGGATGTCAAGACACGTGGAAAAAACGTACAAAACAAGAGATTGGAGACATCAAGATTTTGGACGAATTTTTTAAGAATTCTCAAATTTTCAGATAGGAGGTTCCAGATGAGGTCAAAAACTACATACTCAGATCTTCACCAAACTTTGCAGGGATACTTTGGATGTCAAGACACGTGGAAAAAACGTACAAAACAAGAGATTGGGGTCATCAAGATTTTGGACGAATTTTTTAAGAATTTTCAAATTTTCAGATGGGAGGTTCAATATAAGGTCAAAAACTACATACTCAGATCTTCACCAAACATTGCAGGGATACATTGGATGTCAAGACACGTGGAAAAAACGTACAAAACAAGAGATTGGAGACATCAAGATTTTGGACGAATTTTTTAAGAATTTTCAAATTTTCAGATAGGAGGTTCCAGATGAGGTCAAAAACTACATACTCAGATCTTCACCAAACTTTGCAGGAATACTTTGCATGTCAAGACACGTGGAAAAAACGTACAAAACAAGAGATTGGGGTCATCAAGATTTTGCACGGATTTTTTAGGAATTTTCAAATTTTCAGATGGGAGGTTCCAGATAAGGTCAAAAACTACATACTCAGATCTTCACCAAACTTTGCAGGGATACATTGGATGTCAAGACACGTGGAAAAAACGTACAAAACAAGAGATTGGAGACATCAAGATTTTGGACGAATTTTTTAAGAATTTTCAAATTTTCAGATAGGAGGTTCCATATAAGGTCAAAAACTACATACTCAGATCTTCACCAAACTTTGCATGGATACATTATGTGTCAAGACACGTGGAAAAAACGTACAAAACAAAAGATTGGAGACATCAAGATTTTGGTCGAATTTTTGAAGAATTTTCAAATTTTCTGATAGGAGGTCCCAGATAAGGTCAAAAACTACATACTCAGATCTCCACCAAACTTTGCAGGGATACATTGGATGTCAAGACACGTGGAAAAAACGTACAAAACAAGAGATTGGAGACATCAAGATTTTCGACGAATTTTTTAAGAATTTTCAAATTTTCAGATAGGAGGTTCCAGATAAGGTCAAAAACTACATACTCAGATCTTCACCAAACGTTGCAGGGATACTTTGCATGTCAAGACACGTGGAAAAAACGTACAAAACAAGAGATCGGAGACATCAAGATTTTCGACGAATTTTTGAAGAATTTTCAAATTTTCAGATAGGAGGTTCCAGATAAGGTCTAAAACTACATACTCAGATCTCCACCAAACATTGCAGGAATACATTGGATGTCAAGACACGTGGAAAAAACGTACAAAACAAGAGATTGGAGACATCAAGATTTTGGACGAATTTTTGAAGAATTTTCAAATTTTCAGATAGGAGGTTCCAGATAAGGTCAAAAACTACATACTCAGATCTTCACCAAACTTTGCAGGGATCCATTGGAGGTCGAGACACGTGGAAAAAACGTACAAAACAAGAGATTGGAGACATCAAGATTTTGGACGAATTTTTTAAGAATTTTCAAATTTTCAGATAGGAGGTTCCAGATGAGGTCAAAAACTACATACTCAGATCTTCACCAAACTTTGCAGGAATACTTTGCATGTCAAGACACGTGGAAAAAACGTACAAAACAAGAGATTGGGGTCATCAAGATTTTGCACGGATTTTTTAGGAAATTTCAAATTTTCAGATGGGAGGTTCCAGATAAGGTCAAAAACTACATACTCAGATCTTCACCAAACATTGCAGGGATACATTGGATGTCAAGACACGTGGAAAAAACGTACAAAACAAGAGATTGGAGACATCAAGATTTTGGACGAATTTTTTAAGAATTTTCAAATTTTCAGATAGGAGGTTCCAGATGAGGTCAAAAACTACATACTCAGATCTTCACCAAACTTTGCAGGAATACTTTGCATGTCAAGACACGTGGAAAAAACGTACAAAACAAGAGATCGGAGACATCAAGATTATCGACGAATTTTTTAAGAATTTTCAAATTTTCAGATGGGAGGTTCCAGATAAGGTCAAAAACGACATACTCAGATCTTCACCAAACTTTGCAGGAATACATTGGATGTCAAGACACGTGGAAAAAACATACAAAACATAGGATTGGTGACATCAAGATTTTGGACGAATTTTTTAAGAATTTTCAAATTTTCAGATAGGAGGTTCCATATAAGGTCAAAAACTACATACTCAGATCTTCACCAAACTTTGCAGGGATACATTGGAGGTCGAGACACGTGGAAAAAAAGTACAAAACAAGAGATTGGGGTCATCAAGATTTTGGACGGATTTTTTAGGAATTTTCAAATTTTCAGATGGGAGGTTCCAGATAAGGTCAAAAACTACATACTCAGATCTTCACCAAACATTGCAGGGATACATTGGATGTCAAGACACGTGGAAAAAACGTACAAAACAAGAGATTGGAGACATCAAGATTTTGGACGAATTTTTGAAGAATTTTCAAATTTTCAGATAGGAGGTTCCAGATAAGGTCTAAAACTACATACTCAGATCTCCACCAAACTTTGCATGGATACATTATGTGTCAAGACACGTGGAAAAAACGTACAAAACAAAAGATTGGAGACATCAAGATTTTGGTCGAATTTTTGAAGAATTTTCAAATTTTCTGATAGGAGGTCCCAGATAAGGTCAAAAACTACATACTCAGATCTCCACCAAACTTTGCAGGGATACATTGGATGTCAAGACACGTGGAAAAAACGTACAAAACAAGAGATTGGAGACATCAAGATTTTCGACGAATTTTTTAAGAATTTTCAAATTTTCAGATAGGAGGTTCCAGATGAGGTCAAAAACTACATACTCAGATCTTCACCAAACTTTGCAGGAATACTTTGCATGTCAAGACACGTGGAAAAAACGTACAAAACAAGAGATCGGAGACATCAAGATTTTCGACGAATTTTTTAAGAATTTTCAAATTTTCAGATGGGAGGTTCCAGATAAGGTCAAAAACGACATACTCAGATCTTCACCAAACTTTGCAGGAATACATTGGATGTCAAGACACGTGGAAAAAACATACAAAACATAGGATTGGTGACATCAAGATTTTGGACGAATTTTTTAAGAATTTTCAAATTTTCAGATAGGAGGTTCCATATAAGGTCAAAAACTACATACTCAGATCTTCACCAAACTTTGCAGGGATACATTGGAGGTCGAGACACGTGGAAAAAAGTACAAAACAAGAGATTGGGGTCATCAAGATTTTGGACGGATTTTTTAGGAATTTTCAAATTTTCAGATGGGAGGTTCCAGATAAGGTCAAAAACTACATACTCAGATCTTCACCAAACATTGCAGGGATACATTGGATGTCAAGACACGTGGAAAAAACGTACAAAACAAGAGATTGGAGACATCAAGATTTTGGACGAATTTTTTAAGAATTTTCAAATTTTCAGATAGGAGGTTCCAGATGAGGACAAAAACTACATACTCAGATCTTCACCAAACTTTGCAGGAATACTTTGCATGTCAAGACACGTGGAAAAAACGTACAAAACAAGAGATCGGAGACATCAAGATTTTCGACGAATTTTTTAAGAATTTTCAAATTTTCAGATGGGAGGTTCCAGATAAGGTCAAAAACGACATACTCAGATCTCCACCAAACATTGCAGGAATACATTGGATGTCAAGACACGTGGAAAAAACGTACAAAACAAGAGATTGGAGACATCAAGATTTTCGACGAATTTTTGAAGAATTTTCAAATTTTCAGATAGGAGGTTCCAGATAAGGTCAAAAACTACATACTCAGATCTTCACCAAACGTTGCAGGGATACTTTGCATGTCAAGACACGTGGAAAAAACGTACAAAACAAAAGATTGGAGACATCAAGATTTTCGACGAATTTTTTAAGAATTTTCAAATTTTCAGATGGGAGGTTCCAGATAAGGTCAAAAACGACATACTCAGATCTTCACCAAACTTTGCATGGATACATTGGATGTCAAGACACGTGGAAAAAACGTACAAAACAAGAGATTGGAGACATCAAGATTTTGGACGAATTTTTTAAGAATTCTCAAATTTTCAGATAGGAGGTTCCAGATGAGGTCAAAAACTACATACTCAGATCTTCACCAAACTTTGCAGGGATACTTTGGATGTCAAGACACGTGGAAAAAACGTACAAAACAAGAGATTGGGGTCATCAAGATTTTGGACGAATTTTTTAAGAATTTTCAAATTTTCAGATGGGAGGTTCAATATAAGGTCAAAAACTACATACTCAGATCTTCACCAAACATTGCAGGGATACATTGGATGTCAAGACACGTGGAAAAAACGTACAAAACAAGAGATTGGAGACATCAAGATTTTGGACGAATTTTTTAAGAATTTTCAAATTTTCAGATAGGAGGTTCCAGATGAGGTCAAAAACTACATACTCAGATCTTCACCAAACTTTGCAGGAATACTTTGCATGTCAAGACACGTGGAAAAAACGTACAAAACAAGAGATTGGGGTCATCAAGATTTTGCACGGATTTTTTAGGAATTTTCAAATTTTCAGATGGGAGGTTCCAGATAAGGTCAAAAACTACATACTCAGATCTTCACCAAACTTTGCAGGGATACATTGGATGTCAAGACACGTGGAAAAAACGTACAAAACAAGAGATTGGAGACATCAAGATTTTGGACGAATTTTTTAAGAATTTTCAAATTTTCAGATAGGAGGTTCCATATAAGGTCAAAAACTACATACTCAGATCTTCACCAAACTTTGCATGGATACATTATGTGTCAAGACACGTGGAAAAAACGTACAAAACAAAAGATTGGAGACATCAAGATTTTGGTCGAATTTTTGAAGAATTTTCAAATTTTCTGATAGGAGGTCCCAGATAAGGTCAAAAACTACATACTCAGATCTCCACCAAACTTTGCAGGGATACATTGGATGTCAAGACACGTGGAAAAAACGTACAAAACAAGAGATTGGAGACATCAAGATTTTCGACGAATTTTTGAAGAATTTTCAAATTTTCAGATAGGAGGTTCCAGATAAGGTCAAAAACTACATACTCAGATCTTCACCAAACGTTGCAGGGATACTTTGCATGTCAAGACACGTGGAAAAAACGTACAAAACAAGAGATCGGAGACATCAAGATTTTCGACGAATTTTTGAAGAATTTTCAAATTTTCAGATAGGAGGTTCCAGATAAGGTCTAAAACTACATACTCAGATCTTCACCAAACATTGCAGGAATACATTGGATGTCAAGACACGTGGAAAAAAAGTACAAAACAAGAGATTGGAGACATCAAGATTTTCGACGAATTTTTGAAGAATTTTCAAATTTTCAGATAGGAGGTTCCAGATAAGGTCAAAAACTACATACTCAGATCTTCACCAAACTTTGCAGGGATCCATTGGAGGTCGAGACACGTGGAAAAAACGTACAAAACAAGAGATTGGAGACATCAAGATTTTGGACGAATTTTTGAAGAATTTTCAAATTTTCAGATAGGAGGTTCCAGATGAGGTCAAAAACTACATACTCAGATCTTCACCAAACTTTGCAGGAATACTTTGCATGTCAAGACACGTGGAAAAAACGTACAAAACAAGAGATTGGGGTCATCAAGATTTTGCACGGATTTTTTAGGAATTTTCAAATTTTCAGATGGGAGGTTCCAGATAAGGTCAAAAACTACGTACTCAGATCTTCACCAAACATTGCAGGGATACATTGGATGTCAAGACACGTGGAAAAAACGTACAAAACAAGAGATTGGAGACATCAAGATTTTGGACGAATTTTTTAAGAATTTTCAAATTTTCAGATAGGAGGTTCCAGATGAGGTCAAAAACTACATACTCAGATCTTCACCAAACTTTGCAGGAATACTTTGCATGTCAAGACACGTGGAAAAAACGTACAAAACAAGAGATCGGAGACATCAAGATTTTCGACGAATTTTTTAAAAATTTTCAAATTTTGAGATGGGAGGTTCCAGATAAGGTCAAAAACGACATACTCAGATCTTCACCAAACTTTGCAGGAATACATTGGATGTCAAGACACGTGGAAAAAACATACAAAACATAGGATTGGTGACATCAAGATTTTGGACGAATTTTTTAAGAATTTTCAAATTTTCAGATAGGAGGTTCCATATAAGGTCAAAAACTACATACTCAGATCTTCACCAAACTTTGCAGGGATACATTGGAGGTCGAGACACGTGGAAAAAAAGTACAAAACAAGAGATTGGGGTCATCAAGATTTTGGACGGATTTTTTAGGAATTTTCAAATTTTCAGATGGGAGGTTCCAGATAAGGTCAAAAACTACATACTCAGATCTTCACCAAACATTGCAGGGATACATTGGATGTCAAGACACGTGGAAAAAACGTACAAAACAAGAGATTGGAGACATCAAGATTTTGGACGAATTTTTTAAGAATTTTCAAATTTTCAGATAGGAGGTTCCAGATGAGGTCAAAAACTACATACTCAGATCTTCACCAAACTTTGCAGGAATACTTTGCATGTCAAGACACGTGGAAAAAACGTACAAAACAAGAGATCGGAGACATCAAGATTTTCGACGAATTTTTTAAGAATTTTCAAATTTTCAGATGGGAGGTTCCAGATAAGGTCAAAAACGACATACTCAGATCTCCACCAAACATTGCAGGAATACATTGGATGTCAAGACACGTGGAAAAAACGTACAAAACAAGAGATTGGAGACATCAAGATTTTCGACGAATTTTTGAAGAATTTTCAAATTTTCAGATAGGAGGTTCCAGATAAGGTCAAAAACTACATACTCAGATCTTCACCAAACGTTGCAGGGATACTTTGCATGTCAAGACACGTGGAAAAAACGTACAAAACAAAAGATTGGAGACATCAAGATTTTCGACGAATTTTTTAAGAATTTTCAAATTTTCAGATGGGAGGTTCCAGATAAGGTCAAAAACGACATACTCAGATCTTCACCAAACTTTGCATGGATACATTGGATGTCAAGACACGTGGAAAAAACGTACAAAACAAGAGATTGGAGACATCAAGATTTTGGACGAATTTTTTAAGAATTCTCAAATTTTCAGATAGGAGGTTCCAGATGAGGTCAAAAACTACATACTCAGATCTTCACCAAACTTTGCAGGGATACTTTGGATGTCAAGACACGTGGAAAAAACGTACAAAACAAGAGATTGGGGTCATCAAGATTTTGGACGAATTTTTTAAGAATTTTCAAATTTTCAGATGGGAGGTTCAATATAAGGTCAAAAACTACATACTCAGATCTTCACCAAACATTGCAGGGATACATTGGATGTCAAGACACGTGGAAAAAACGTACAAAACAAGAGATTGGAGACATCAAGATTTTGGACGAATTTTTTAAGAATTTTCAAATTTTCAGATAGGAGGTTCCAGATGAGGTCAAAAACTACATACTCAGATCTTCACCAAACTTTGCAGGAATACTTTGCATGTCAAGACACGTGGAAAAAACGTACAAAACAAGAGATTGGGGTCATCAAGATTTTGCACGGATTTTTTAGGAATTTTCAAATTTTCAGATGGGAGGTTCCAGATAAGGTCAAAAACTACATACTCAGATCTTCACCAAACTTTGCAGGGATACATTGGATGTCAAGACACGTGGAAAAAACGTACAAAACAAGAGATTGGAGACATCAAGATTTTGGACGAATTTTTTAAGAATTTTCAAATTTTCAGATAGGAGGTTCCATATAAGGTCAAAAACTACATACTCAGATCTTCACCAAACTTTGCATGGATACATTATGTGTCAAGACACGTGGAAAAAACGTACAAAACAAAAGATTGGAGACATCAAGATTTTGGTCGAATTTTTGAAGAATTTTCAAATTTTCTGATAGGAGGTCCCAGATAAGGTCAAAAACTACATACTCAGATCTCCACCAAACTTTGCAGGGATACATTGGATGTCAAGACACGTGGAAAAAACGTACAAAACAAGAGATTGGAGACATCAAGATTTTCGACGAATTTTTGAAGAATTTTCAAATTTTCAGATAGGAGGTTCCAGATAAGGTCAAAAACTACATACTCAGATCTTCACCAAACGTTGCAGGGATACTTTGCATGTCAAGACACGTGGAAAAAACGTACAAAACAAGAGATTGGAGACATCAAGATTTTGGACGAATTTTTTAAGAATTTTCAAATTTTCAGATAGGAGGTTCCAGATGAGGTCAAAAACTACATACTCAGATCTTCACCAAACTTTGCAGGAATACTTTGCATGTCAAGACACGTGGAAAACACGTACAAAACAAGAGATCGGAGACATCAAGATTTTCGACGAATTTTTTAAGAATTTTCAAATTTTCAGATGGGAGGTTCCAGATAAGGTCAAAAACGACATACTCAGATCTCCACCAAACATTGCAGGAATACATTGGATGTCAAGACACGTGGAAAAAACGTACAAAACAAGAGATTGGAGACATCAAGATTTTCGACGAATTTTTGAAGAATTTTCAAATTTTCAGATAGGAGGTTCCAGATAAGGTCAAAAACTACATACTCAGATCTTTACCAAACGTTGCAGGGATACTTTGCATGTCAAGACACGTGGAAAAAACGTACAAAACAAAAGATTGGAGACATCAAGATTTTCGACGAATTTTTTAAGAATTTTCAAATTTTCAGATGGGAGGTTCCAGATAAGGTCAAAAACGACATACTCAGATCTTCACCAAACTTTGCATGGATACATTGGATGTCAAGACACGTGGAAAAAACGTACAAAACAAGAGATTGGAGACATCAAGATTTTGGACGAATTTTTTAAGAATTCTCAAATTTTCAGATAGGAGGTTCCAGATGAGGTCAAAAACTACATACTCAGATCTTCACCAAACTTTGCAGGGATACTTTGGATGTCAAGACACGTGGAAAAAACGTACAAAACAAGAGATTGGGGTCATCAAGATTTTGGACGAATTTTTTAAGAATTTTCAAATTTTCAGATGGGAGGTTCAATATAAGGTCAAAAACTACATACTCAGATCTTCACCAAACATTGCAGGGATACATTGGATGTCAAGACACGTGGAAAAAACGTACAAAACAAGAGATTGGAGACATCAAGATTTTGGACGAATTTTTTAAGAATTTTCAAATTTTCAGATAGGAGGTTCCAGATGAGGTCAAAAACTACATGCTCAGATCTTCACCAAACTTTGCAGGAATACTTTGCATGTCAAGACACGTGGAAAAAACGTACAAAACAAGAGATTGGGGTCATCAAGATTTTGCACGGATTTTTTAGGAATTTTCAAATTTTCAGATGGGAGGTTCCAGATAAGGTCAAAAACTACATACTCAGATCTTCACCAAACTTTGCAGGGATACATTGGATGTCAAGACACGTGGAAAAAACGTACAAAACAAGAGATTGGAGACATCAAGATTTTGGACGAATTTTTTAAGAATTTTCAAATTTTCAGATAGGAGGTTCCATATAAGGTCAAAAACTACATACTCAGATCTTCACCAAACTTTGCATGGATACATTATGTGTCAAGACACGTGGAAAAAACGTACAAAACAAAAGATTGAAGACATCAAGATTTTGGTCGAATTTTTGAAGAATTTTCAAATTTTCTGATAGGAGGTCCCAGATAAGGTCAAAAACTACATACTCAGATCTCCACCAAACTTTGCAGGGATACATTGGATGTCAAGACACGTGGAAAAAACGTACAAAACAAGAGATTGGAGACATCAAGATTTTCGACGAATTTTTGAAGAATTTTCAAATTTTCAGATAGGAGGTTCCAGATAAGGTCAAAAACTACATACTCAGATCTTCACCAAACGTTGCAGGGATACTTTGCATGTCAAGACACGTGGAAAAAACGTACAAAACAAGAGATCGGAGACATCAAGATTTTCGACGAATTTTTGAAGAATTTTCAAATTTCAGATAGGAGGTTCCAGATAAGGTCTAAAACTACATACTCAGATCTCCACCAAACATTGCAGGAATACATTGGATGTCAAGACACGTGGAAAAAAAGTACAAAACAAGAGATTGGAGACATCAAGATTTTCGACGAATTTTTGAAGAATTTTCAAATTTTCAGATAGGAGGTTCCAGATAAGGTCAAAAACTACATACTCAGATCTTCACCAAACTTTGCAGGGATCCATTGGAGGTCGAGACACGTGGAAAAAACGTACAAAACAAGAGATTGGAGACATCAAGATTTTGTACGAATTTTTGAAGAATTTTCAAATTTTCAGATAGGAGGTTCCAGATGAGGTCAAAAACTACATACTCAGATCTTCACCAAACTTTGCAGGAATACTTTGCATGTCAAGACACGTGGAAAAAACGTACAAAACAAGAGATTGGGGTCATCAAGATTTTGCACGGATTTTTTAGGAATTTTCAAATTTTCAGATGGGAGGTTCCAGATAAGGTCAAAAACGACATACTCAGATCTTCACCAAACTTTGCAGGAATACATTGGATGTCAAGACACGTGGAAAAAACATACAAAACATAGGATTGGTGACATCAAGATTTTGGACGAATTTTTTAAGAATTTTCAAATTTTCAGATAGGAGGTTCCATATAAGGTCAAAAACTACATACTCAGATCTTCACCAAACTTTGCAGGGATACATTGGAGGTCGAGACACGTGGAAAAAAAGTACAAAACAAGAGATTGGGGTCATCAAGATTTTGGACGGATTTTTTAAGAATTTTCAAATTTTCAGATGGGAGGTTCAATATAAGGTCAAAAACTACATACTCAGATCTTCACCAAACATTGCAGGGATACATTGGATGTCAAGACACGTGGAAAAAACGTACAAAACAAGAGATTGGAGACATCAAGATTTTGGACGAATTTTTTAAGAATTTTCAAATTTTCAGATAGGAGGTTCCAGATGAGGTCAAAAACTACATACTCAGATCTTCACCAAACTTTGCAGGAATACTTTGCATGTCAAGACACGTGGAAAAAACGTACAAAACAAGAGATTGGGGTCATCAAGATTTTGCACGGATTTTTTAGGAATTTTCAAATTTTCAGATGGGAGGTTCCAGATAAGGTCAAAAACTACATACTCAGATCTTCACCAAACTTTGCAGGGATACATTGGATGTCAAGACACGTGGAAAAAACGTACAAAACAAGAGATTGGAGACATCAAGATTTTGGACGAATTTTTTAAGAATTTTCAAATTTTCAGATAGGAGGTTCCATATAAGGTCAAAAACTACATACTCAGATCTTCACCAAACTTTGCATGGATACATTATGTGTCAAGACACGTGGAAAAAACGTACAAAACAAAAGATTGGAGACATCAAGATTTTGGTCGAATTTTTGAAGAATTTTCAAATTTTCTGATAGGAGGTCCCAGATAAGGTCAAAAACTACATACTCAGATCTCCACCAAACTTTGCAGGGATACATTGGATGTCAAGACACGTGGAAAAAACGTACAAAACAAGAGATTGGAGACATCAAGATTTTCGACGAATTTTTGAAGAATTTTCAAATTTTCAGATAGGAGGTTCCAGATAAGGTCAAAAACTACATACTCAGATCTTCACCAAACGTTGCAGGGATACTTTGCATGTCAAGACACGTGGAAAAAACGTACAAAACAAGAGATTGGAGACATCAAGATTTTGGACGAATTTTTTAAGAATTTTCAAATTTTCAGATAAGAGGTTCCAGATGAGGTCAAAAACTACATACTCAGATCTTCACCAAACTTTGCAGGAATACTTTGCATGTCAAGACACGTGGAAAACACGTACAAAACAAGAGATCGGAGACATCAAGATTTTCGACGAATTTTTTAAGAATTTTCAAATTTTCAGATGGGAGGTTCCAGATAAGGTCAAAAACGACATACTCAGATCTCCACCAAACATTGCAGGAATACATTGGATGTCAAGACACGTGGAAAAAACGTACAAAACAAGAGATTGGAGACATCAAGATTTTCGACGAATTTTTGAAGAATTTTCAAATTTTCAGATAGGAGGTTCCAGATAAGGTCAAAAACTACATACTCAGATCTTCACCAAACGTTGCAGGGATACTTTGCATGTCAAGACACGTGGAAAAAACGTACAAAACAAAAGATTGGAGACATCAAGATTTTAAACGAATTTTTTAAGAATTTTCAAATTTTCAGATGGGAGGTTCCAGATAAGGTCAAAAACGACATACTCAGATCTTCACCAAACTTTGCATGGATACATTGGATGTCAAGACACGTGGAAAAAACGTACAAAACAAGAGATTGGAGACATCAAGATTTTGGACGAATTTTTTAAGAATTCTCAAATTTTCAGATAGGAGGTTCCAGATGAGGTCAAAAACTACATACTCAGATCTTCACCAAACTTTGCAGGGATACTTTGGATGTCAAGACACGTGGAAAAAACGTACAAAACAAGAGATTGGGGTCATCAAGATTTTGGACGAATTTTTTAAGAATTTTCAAATTTTCAGATGGGAGGTTCAATATAAGGTCAAAAACTACATACTCAGATCTTCACCAAACATTGCAGGGATACATTGGATGTCAAGACACGTGGAAAAAACGTACAAAACAAGAGATTGGAGACATCAAGATTTTGGACGAATTTTTTAAGAATTTTCAAATTTTCAGATAGGAGGTTTAAGATGAGGTCAAAAACTACATACTCAGATCTTCACCAAACTTTGCAGGAATACTTTGCATGTCAAGACACGTGGAAAAAACGTACAAAACAAGAGATTGGGGTCATCAAGATTTTGCACGGATTTTTTAAGAATTTTCAAATTTTCAGATAGGAGGTTCCATATAAGGTCAAAAACTACATACTCAGATCTTCACCAAACTTTGCATGGATACATTATGTGTCAAGACACGTGGAAAAAACGTACAAAACAAAAGATTGGAGACATCAAGATTTTGGTCGAATTTTTGAAGAATTTTCAAATTTTCTGATAGGAGGTCCCAGATAAGGTCAAAAACTACATACTCAGATCTCCACCAAACTTTGCAGGGATACATTGGATGTCAAGACACGTGGAAAAAACGTACAAAACAAGAGATTGGAGACATCAAGATTTTCGACGAATTTTTGAAGAATTTTCAAATTTTCAGATAGGAGGTTCCAGATAAGGTCAAAAACTACATACTCAGATCTTCACCAAACGTTGCAGGGATACTTTGCATGTCAAGACACGTGGAAAAAACGTACAAAACAAGAGATCGGAGACATCAAGATTTTCGACGAATTTTTGAAGAATTTTCAAATTTTCAGATAGGAGGTTCCAGATAAGGTCTAAAACTACATACTCAGATCTCCACCAAACATTGCAGGAATACATTGGATGTCAAGACACGTGGAAAAAAAGTACAAAACAAGAGATTGGAGACATCAAGATTTTCGACGAATTTTTGAAGAATTTTCAAATTTTCAGATAGGAGGTTCCAGATAAGGTCAAAAACTACATACTCAGATCTTCACCAAACTTTGCAGGGATCCATTAGAGGTCGAGACACGTGGAAAAAACGTACAAAACAAGAGATTGGAGACATCAAGATTTTGGACGAATTTTTGAAGAATTTTCAAATTTTCAGATAGGAGGTTCCAGATGAGGTCAAAAACTACATACTCAGATCTTCACCAAACTTTGCAGGAATACTTTGCATGTCAAGACACGTGGAAAAAACGTACAAAACAAGAGATTGGGGTCATCAAGATTTTGCACGGATTTTTTAGGAATTTTCAAATTTTCAGATGGGAGGTTCCAGATAAGGTCAAAAACTACATACTCAGATCTTCACCAAACATTGCAGGGATACATTGGATGTCAAGACACGTGGAAAAAACGTACAAAACAAGAGATTGGAGACATCAAGATTTTGGACGAATTTTTTAAGAATTTTCAAATTTTCAGATAGGAGGTTCCAGATGAGGTCAAAAACTACATACTCAGATCTTCACCAAACTTTGCAGGAATACTTTGCATGTCAAGACACGTGGAAAAAACGTACAAAACAAGAGATCGGAGACATCAAGATTTTCGACGAATTTTTTAAGAATTTTCAAATTTTCAGATGGGAGGTTCCAGATAAGGTCAAAAACGACATACTCAGATCTCCACCAAACTTTGCAGGAATACATTGGATGTCAAGACACGTGGAAAAAACATACAAAACATAGGATTGGTGACATCAAGATTTTGGACGAATTTTTTAAGAATTTTCAAATTTTCAGATAGGAGGTTCCATATAAGGTCAAAAACTACATACTCAGATCTTCACCAAACTTTGCAGGGATACATTGGAGGTCGAGACACGTGGAAAAAAAGTACAAAACAAGAGATTGGGGTCATCAAGATTTTGGACGGATTTTTTAGGAATTTTCAAATTTTCAGATGGGAGGTTCCAGATAAGGTCAAAAACTACATACTCAGATCTTCACCAAACATTGCAGGGATACATTGGATGTCAAGACACGTGGAAAAAACGTACAAAACAAGAGATTGGAGACATCAAGATTTTGGACGAATTTTTTAAGAATTTTCAAATTTTCAGATAGGAGGTTCCAGATGAGGTCAAAAACTACATACTCAGATCTTCACCAAACTTTGCAGGAATACTTTGCATGTCAAGACACGTGGAAAAAACGTACAAAACAAGAGATCGGAGACATCAAGATTTTCGACGAATTTTTTAAGAATTTTCAAATTTTCAGATGGGAGGTTCCAGATAAGGTCAAAAACGACATACTCAGATCTCCACCAAACATTGCAGGAATACATTGGATGTCAAGACACGTGGAAAAAACGTACAAAACAAGAGATTGGAGACATCAAGATTTTCGACGAATTTTTGAAGAATTTTCAAATTTTCAGATAGGAGGTTCCAGATAAGGTCAAAAACTACATACTCAGATCTTCACCAAACGTTGCAGGGATACTTTGCATGTCAAGACACGTGGAAAAAACGTACAAAACAAAAGATTGGAGACATCAAGATTTTGGACGAATTTTTTAAGAATTTTCAAATTTTCAGATGGGAGGTTCCAGATAAGGTCAAAAACGACATACTCAGATCTTCACCAAACTTTGCATGGATACATTGGATGTCAAGACACGTGGAAAAAACGTACAAAACAAGAGATTGGAGACATCAAGATTTTGGACGAATTTTTTAAGAATTCTCAAATTTTCAGATAGGAGGTTCCAGATGAGGTCAAAAACTACATACTCAGATCTTCACCAAACTTTGCAGGGATACTTTGGATGTCAAGACACGTGGAAAAAACGTACAAAACAAGAGATTGGGGTCATCAAGATTTTGGACGATTTTTTTAAGAATTTTCAAATTTTCAGATGGGAGGTTCAATATAAGGTCAAAAACTACATACTCAGATCTTCACCAAACATTGCAGGGATACATTGGATGTCAAGACACGTGGAAAAAACGTACAAAACAAGAGATTGGAGACATCAAGATTTTGGACGAATTTTTTAAGAATTTTCAAATTTTCAGATAGGAGGTTCCAGATGAGGTCAAAAACTACATACTCAGATCTTCACCAAACTTTGCAGGAATACTTTGCATGTCAAGACACGTGGAAAAAACGTACAAAACAAGAGATTGGGGTCATCAAGATTTTGCACGGATTTTTTAGGAATTTTCAAATTTTCAGATGGGAGGTTCCAGATAAGGTCAAAAACTACATACTCAGATCTTCACCAAACTTTGCAGGGATACATTGGATGTCAAGACACGTGGAAAAAACGTACAAAACAAGAGATTGGAGACATCAAGATTTTGGACGAATTTTTTAAGAATTTTCAAATTTTCAGATAGGAGGTTCCATATAAGGTCAAAAACTACATACTCAGATCTTCACCAAACTTTGCATGGATACATTATGTGTCAAGACACGTGGAAAAAACGTACAAAACAAAAGATTGGAGACATCAAGATTTTGGTCGAATTTTTGAAGAATTTTCAAATTTTCTGATAGGAGGTCCCAGATAAGGTCAAAAACTACATACTCAGATCTCCACCAAACTTTGCAGGGATACATTGGATGTCAAGACACGTGGAAAAAACGTACAAAACAAGAGATTGGAGACATCAAGATTTTCGACGAATTTTTTAAGAATTTTCAAATTTTCAGATAGGAGGTTCCAGATGAGGTCAAAAACTACATACTCAGATCTTCACCAAACTTTGCAGGAATACTTTGCATGTCAAGACACGTGGAAAAAACGTACAAAACAAGAGATCGGAGACATCAAGATTTTCGACGAATTTTTGAAGAATTTTCAAATTTTCAGATAGGAGGTTCCAGATAAGCTCTAAAACTACATACTCAGATCTCCACCAAACATTGCAGGAATACATTGGATGTCAAGACACGTGGAAAAAACGTACAAAACAAGAGATTGGAGACATCAAGATTTTCGACGAATTTTTGAAGAATTTTCAAATTTTCAGAAAGGATGTTCCAGATGAGGTCAAAAACTACATACTCAGATCTTCACCAAACTTTGCAGGGATACTTTGGATGTCAAGACACGTGGAAAAAACGTACAAAACAAGAGATCGGAGACATCAAGATTTTCGACGAATTTTTGAAGAATTTTCAAATTTTCAGAAAGGATGTTCCAGATAAGGTCAAAAACGACATACTCAGATCTTCACCAAACTTTGCAGGGATCCATTGGAGGTCGAGACACGTGGAAAAAACGTACAAAACAAGAGATTGGAGACATCAAGATTTTGGACGAATTTTTGAAGAATTTTCAAATTTTCAGGTAGGAGGTTCCAGATAAGGTCTAAAACTACATACTCAGATCTCCACCAAACATTGCAGGAATACATTGGATGTCAAGACACGTGGAAAAAACGTACAAAACAAGAGATTGGAGACATCAAGATTTTCGACGAATTTTTGAAGAATTTTCAAATTTTCAGATAGGAGGTTCCAGATAAGGTCAAAAACTACATACTCAGATCTTCACCAAACGTTGCAGGGATACTTTGCATGTCAAGACACGTGGAAAAAACGTACAAAACAAAAGATTGGAGACATCAAGATTTTCGACGAATTTTTTAAGAATTTTCAAATTTTCAGATGGGAGGTTCCAGATAAGGTCAAAAACGACATACTCAGATCTTCACCAAACTTTGCATGGATACATTGGATGTCAAGACACGTGGAAAAAACGTACAAAACAAGAGATTGGAGACATCAAGATTTTGGACGAATTTTTTAAGAATTCTCAAATTTTCAGAAAGGAGGTTCCATATAAGGTCAAAAACTACATACTCAGATCTTCACCAAACTTTGCAGGGATACTTTGGATGTCAAGACACGTGGAAAAAACGTACAAAACAAGAGATTGGGGTCATCAAGATTTTGGACGAATTTTTTAAGAATTTTCAAATTTTCAGATGGGAGGTTCAATATAAGGTCAAAAACTACATACTCAGATCTTCACCAAACTTTGCATGTATACATTGGATGTCAAGACACGTGGAAAAAACATACAAAACATAGGATTCGGAACATCAAGATTTTGGTCGAATTTTTTAAGAATTTTCAAATTTTCAGATAGGAGGTTCCATATAAGGTCAAAAACTACATACTCAGATCTTCACCAAACATTGCAGGAATACATTGGATGTCAAGACACGTGGAAAAAACGTACAAAACAAGAGATTGGGGTCATCAAGATTTTGCACGGATTTTTTAGGAATTTTCAAATTTTCAGATGGGAGGTTCCAGATAAGGTCAAAAACTACATACTCAGATCTTCACCAAACTTTGCAGGGATACATTGGATGTCAAGACACGTGGAAAAAACGTACAAAACAAGAGATTGGAGACATCAAGATTTTGGACGAATTTTTTAAGAATTTTCAAATTTTCAGATAGGAGGTTCCATATAAGGTCAAAAACTACATACTCAGATCTTCACCAAACTTTGCATGGATACATTATGTGTCAAGACACGTGGAAAAAACGTACAAAACAAAAGATTGGAGACATCAAGATATTGGTCGAATTTTTTAAGAATTTTCAAATTTTCAGATGGGAGGTTCCAGATAAGGTCAAAAACTACATACTCAGATCTTCACCAAACTTTGCAGGGATACATTGGATGTCAAGACACGTGGAAAAAACGTACAAAACAAGAGATAGGAGACATCAAGATTTTGGACGAATTTTTTAACAATTTTCAAATTTTCAGAAAGGATGTTCCAGATAAGGTCAAAAACAACATACTCAGATCTTCACCAAACTTTGCAGGGATACATTGGATATCAAGACACGTGGAAAAAACGTACAAAACAAGAGATTGGAGACATCAAGATTTTGGACGAATTTTTTAAGAATTTTCAAATTTTCAGATAGGAGGTTCCAGATAAGATCAAAAACTACATACTCAGATCTTCACCAAACTTTGCAGGGATACATTGGATGTCAAGACACGTGGAAAAAAAGTACAAAACAAGAGATTGGGGTCATCAAGATTTTGGACGGATTTTTTAGGAATTTTCAAATTTTCAGATGGGAGGTTCCAGATAAGGTCAAAAACTACATACTCAGATCTTCACCAAACATTGCAGGGATACATTGGATGTCAAGACACGTGGAAAAAACGTACAAAACAAGAGATTGGAGACATCAAGATTTTGGACGAATTTTTTAAGAATTTTCAAATTTTCAGATAGGAGGTTCCAGATGAGGTCAAAAACTACATACTCAGATCTTCACCAAACTTTGCAGGGATCCATTGGATGTCAAGACACGTGGAAAAAACATACAAAACATAGGATTGGTGACATCAAGATTTTGGACGAATTTTTTAAGAATTTTCAAATTTTCAGATAGGAGGTTCCATATAAGGTCATAAACTACATACTCAGATCTTCACCAAACTTTGCAGGGATACATTGGAGGTCGAGACACGTGGAAAAAAAGTACAAAACAAGAGATTGGGGTCATCAAGATTTTGGACGGATTTTTTAGGAATTTTCAAATTTTCAGATGGGAGGTTCCAGATAAGGTCAAAAACTACATACTCAGATCTTCACCAAACATTGCAGGGATACATTGGATGTCAAGACACGTGGAAAAAACGTACAAAACAAGAGATTGGAGACATCAAGATTTTGGACGAATTTTTTAAGAATTTTCAAATTTTCAGATAGGAGGTTCCAGATGAGGTCAAAAACTACATACTCAGATCTTCACCAAACTTTGCAGGAATACTTTGCATGTCAAGACACGTGGAAAAAACGTACAAAACAAGAGATCGGAGACATCAAGATTTTCGACGAATTTTTTAAGAATTTTCAAATTTTCAGATGGGAGGTTCCAGATAAGGTCAAAAACGACATACTCAGATCTCCACCAAACTTTGCAGGAATACATTGGATGTCAAGACACGTGGAAAAAACATACAAAACATAGGATTGGTGACATCAAGATTTTGGACGAATTTTTTAAGAATTTTCAAATTTTCAGATAGGAGGTTCCATATAAGGTCAAAAACTACATACTCAGATCTTCACCAAACTTTGCAGGGATACATTGGAGGTCGAGACACGTGGAAAAAAAGTACAAAACAAGAGATTGGGGTCATCAAGATTTTGGACGGATTTTTTAGGAATTTTCAAATTTTCAGATGGGAGGTTCCAGATAAGGTCAAAAACTACATACTCAGATCTTCACCAAACATTGCAGGGATACATTGGATGTCAAGACACGTGGAAAAAACGTACAAAACAAGAGATTGGAGACATCAAGATTTTGGACGAATTTTTTAAGAATTTTCAAATTTTCAGATAGGAGGTTCCAGATGAGGTCAAAAACTACATACTCAGATCTTCACCAAACTTTGCAGGAATACTTTGCATGTCAAGACACGTGGAAAAAACGTACAAAACAAGAGATCGGAGACATCAAGATTTTCGACGAATTTTTTAAGAATTTTCAAATTTTCAGATGGGAGGTTCCAGATAAGGTCAAAAACGACATACTCAGATCTCCACCAAACATTGCAGGAATACATTGGATGTCAAGACACGTGGAAAAAACGTACAAAACAAGAGATTGGAGACATCAAGATTTTCGACGAATTTTTGAAGAATTTTCAAATTTTCAGATAGGAGGTTCCAGATAAGGTCAAAAACTACATACTCAGATCTTCACCAAACGTTGCAGGGATACTTTGCATGTCAAGACACGTGGAAAAAACGTACAAAACAAAAGATTGGAGACATCAAGATTTTCGACGAATTTTTTAAGAATTTTCAAATTTTCAGATGGGAGGTTCCAGATAAGGTCAAAAACGACATACTCAGATCTTCACCAAACTTTGCATGGATACATTGGATGTCAAGACACGTGGAAAAAACGTACAAAACAAGAGATTGGAGACATCAAGATTTTGGACGAATTTTTTAAGAATTCTCAAATTTTCAGATAGGAGGTTCCAGATGAGGTCAAAAACTACATACTCAGATCTTCACCAAACTTTGCATGGATACATTGGATGTCAAGACACGTGGAAAAAACATACAAAACATAGGATTCGGAACATCAAGATTTTGGTCGAATTTTTTAAGAATTTTCAAATTTTCAGATAGGAGGTTCCAGATAAGGTCAAAAACTACATACTCAGATCTTCACCAAACATTGCAGGAATACATTGGATGTCAAGACACGTGGAAAAAACGTACAAAACAAGAGATTGGAGACATCAAGATTTTGGACGAATTTTTTAAGAATTTTCAAATTTTCAGATAGGAGGTTCCATATAAGGTCAAAAACTACATACTCAGATCTTCACCAAACTTTGCATGGATACATTATGTGTCAAGACACGTGGAAAAAACGTACAAAACAAAAGATTGGAGACATCAAGATATTGGTCGAATTTTTTAAGAATTTTCAAATTTTCAGATGGGAGGTTCCAGATAAGGTCAAAAACTACATACTCAGATCTTCACCAAACTTTGCAGGGATACATTGGATGTCAAGACACGTGGAAAAAACGTACAAAACAAGAGATAGGAGACATCAAGATTTTGGACGAATTTTTTAACAATTTTCAAATTTTCAGAAAGGATGTTCCAGATAAGGTCAAAAACAACATACTCAGATCTTCACCAAACTTTGCAGGGATACATTGGATATCAAGACACGTGGAAAAAACGTACAAAACAAGAGATTGGAGACATCAAGATTTTGGACGAATTTTTTAAGAATTTTCAAATTTTCAGATAGGAGGTTCCAGATAAGATCAAAAACTACATACTCAGATCTTCACCAAACTTTGCAGGGATACATTGGATGTCAAGACACGTGGAAAAAAAGTACAAAACAAGAGATTGGGGTCATCAAGATTTTGGACGGATTTTTTAGGAATTTTCAAATTTTCAGATGGGAGGTTCCAGATAAGGTCAAAAACTACATACTCAGATCTTCACCAAACATTGCAGGGATACATTGGATGTCAAGACACGTGGAAAAAACGTACAAAACAAGAGATTGGAGACATCAAGATTTTGGACGAATGTTTTAAGAATTTTCAAATTTTCAGATAGGAGGTTCCAGATGAGGTCAAAAACTACATACTCAGATCTTCACCAAACTTTGCAGGGATCCATTGGATGTCAAGACACGTGGAAAAAACATACAAAACATAGGATTGGTGACATCAAGATTTTGGACGAATTTTTTAAGAATTTTCAAATTTTCAGATAGGAGGTTCCATATAAGGTCATAAACTACATACTCAGATCTTCACCAAACTTTGCAGGGATACATTGGAGGTCGAGACACGTGGAAAAAAAGTACAAAACAAGAGATTGGGGTCATCAAGATTTTGGACGGATTTTTTAGGAATTTTCAAATTTTCAGATGGGAGGTTCCAGATAAGGTCAAAAACTACATACTCAGATCTTCACCAAACATTGCAGGGATACATTGGATGTCAAGACACGTGGAAAAAACGTACAAAACAAGAGATTGGAGACATCAAGATTTTGGACGAATTTTTTAAGAATTTTCAAATTTTCAGATAGGAGGTTCCAGATGAGGTCAAAAACTACATACTCAGATCTTCACCAAACTTTGCA